>NC_083358.1:26698270-27010561 GCF_030254825.1 Meriones unguiculatus | reverse complement strand
GTAGTAAGTTGTTTAGTTTCCATGTGCGTGTCGGCTTTTTATTGTTTCTGTTGTTGTTGAGGTTGAGCTTTAGTCCATGGTGGTCAGATAGTATACAAGGGATTATTTCAATCCTTTTGTATCTGTTGAGGCTTGCTTTGTGGCCCACTATATGGTCTATTTTGGAAAAGGTTCCATGGGGTGCTGAAAAGAAGGTGTACTCTTTTGAGTTTGGGTGAAATGATCTGTAGATGTCTATTAGGTCCATTTGATTTAGGGATTCTGTGAGTGCTTTTATTTCCCACACTTTATTAATTTTGTATCCCCCCATAAGCCTCTCCCTCCTCCCCTCCCGTTCCCACCCTCCCTCCCATTTCTGCATGCATGCATGCCCCTCCCCAAGTCCACTGATAGAGGAGGTTCTCCTCTCCTTTCTGATCTTAGTCTAACAGTTCTCGTCAAAGTGGCTGCATTGTCCTCTTCTGTGGCCTGGTAGGGCTGCTCCCCCCTCAGGGGGAGGTGATCAAAGAGTGGGCCAATCAGATTATGTCAGAGGCAGTCCCTCTTCCCATTACATACCCACTTGGACACTGAACTGCCATGGGCTACATCTGTGCAGGGGTTCTAGGTTATCTCCATGCGTGGTACTTGGTTGGAGTATGAGTCTCTGGGAAGTTCCCTGTGTTCAGATTTTCTTGTTCTGTTGCTCTCCTTGTGGAGATCCTGTCCTCTCCAGCTCTTACTATTTCCCACTTCTTACATAAAATTCCATTCACTCTGCCTGACAGTTGGCCATCAGGCTCAGCATCTGCTTTGATAGTCTGCAGGGCAGAGGCTTTCAGAGGCCCTCTGTGCCAGGTTCCTAGCTTGTTTCCTGATTTCTTCTTCTGGCTTTGAGAGGCCCTCTGTAGCAGGTTTTTAGGTTGTTTCCTATTTTCTTCTTCTTCTGGTGTCCATCCTCTTTGCCTTTCCAGATGGGGATTGGACATTTTAGTTAGGGTCCTCTCTCTTGCTTGGTTTTTTAGATGCATAGATTTTAGTGGGTTTGTCCTATGTTGTATGTCTATATGAGTGAGTATATACCATGTGTGTCTTTTTGCTTCTGGGACAACTCACTCAGGATGATCCTTTCCAGGTCCCACCATTTACCTGCAAATTTCATGATTTCCTTTTTTTTCATTGCTGAGTAGTATTCCATTGTATAGATGTACCACAGTTTCTGCATCCATTCTTCAGTTGAGGGGCATCTGGGTTGTTTCCAGCTTCTGGCTATTACAAATAAAGCTGTTACAAACATGGTTGAGCAAATGTCCTTTTTGTGTACTTGAGCCTCTTTTGGATATATGCCTAGGAGTGGTATGGCTGGATCTTGAGGAAGCGCTATTCCTAGAGCTCCCCTTTTCTGATGCGATTAGTCTAACTAAAACTTGATATGCCAAGGCTATTTAATGTCCATACTCCCCTATTTACTGAAGAGAAAAAATGGAGGAGTTGATAGGGTAAAAATGTGGGGGAAGGTGAGGAGAGGAGAGAGGGAAAACTTATTCAAATATAAAGCAAATGAATTAATTTTTTTAATTTTTATTTTTTATATTAATTACAGTTTGTTTACCTTGTATCCCAGCTGTAGTCCCCTCCTTCATTCCCTCCCAGTCCCACCCTCCCTCCCTCATCTCCCTGCCCTTCTCTAAGTCTACTGATAGGAAAGGTCCACCTCCCCTTCCATCTGACCCTAGCTTATCAGTTCTCATCAGGACGGGCTGCAATGTCCTCTGTGGCCTAGCAAGGCTGCTCCTCCTTGGAGGAGGGGGAGGCCAAAGAGCCAGCCACTGAGTTCATTTTAGAGACAGTCCCTGTTCCCCTTACTAAGGAATCCACTTGGGTTCTGAGCTGCCATGGGCTATGTCTGAGAAGGGTTCTGGGTTATATCCAAACATGGTCCTTGAAGATAAAAAAAAAACATAAAATGCCTTTCTGTAAAACACAGGTTAATATTAATACTGTTTAATTTAACTGTTCAAGATTTTGAAATTTTCCTTATTAGTATGTGGACAGAAGCTTTATCAATGCCACTATCAAAACTTGCAAACAAATGTTCAACTCTCATAATAAAAGTCACAGTTTGCTAGAATATAGTATGCTTCCATTCAAGCCTATAGTGACCTGTGTAAAGACAAGTTAATTGATACTGCAACTCTCCACAGTCTACACAGCAATGATGGATACAGAATATATGCTTTATTTATCCCCAATACAACTGAATAATACAATTCATATTGGTACCTGGCTCCAAATAATGACTGAGAATAAAAATCTTGTGCAATTTTTTACTTAATATATAATCAGGCTTAATTTTTATATTTACCTTGGCTGCATCAATCTCTTTTTTCTTAAATTCAAATGAACCCCATTGTCTTCTGGGGAATAATTATGTATCTTATCAAGCAGGAACTTAGCAGAAGTCCCCATGAAAATGACAGTCATCCTCACAGGAACGCCATTTTCTACCTTATTAATTAAGTATTCCCCTCTTTGTAGCTTTCTCTCCTGTAATTGTCTGTACAACTGCAAGCAAGAGTAGCTGTTGCAGAGATTATAAAGCAGATGACATATTAAAAAAAAAAAAGCTCATTGCAGTGTAAATATTTAACTTGAAAAGAGTAACAGAGAGGAGGCAGAGACATGGAATGATAGGCTGTATACACTTATGCTAACAAATATCATCACTCATGCCATTCTTAATCTTTACACACACACACACACACACACACACACACACACACACACGCACACACACACCTCATCTGTCTTCTCTCCATGTGTTACCCTCTTCAAACTACAGTAAGCAGTTTGACTCCTGTGGACATACAGTAGTTCACCAGATCTCCCTTACAGGCGATAAGAGGAGGTCAGTGCCCAAGTGTTTCATTTCGTGCCTGTCAAGCCCTGGGAATATTTGACTCTGGGTGCTTTGCTTTTTTCTCATCTAGGTAATGGTATTGTGAACAAATTGTACTTCGCAGACAATTTTGGCAGTTTTGGCAATTCGAGAATTTAATAAGTATAAGGCTCTTCAAACCATTCATTTATTATTATCTCCTGGTTTTTATCTTTGTTGGTTTGTTTTCTTTTTGACTCTCTGGAGTTTTACTTATTGGTTCTTTGGTCCTAGAGGAAGGCGTTGGTCCTCTTGGTGGTGAATCGCGGCTTGTGTTGATGCCACAACACGCGGTGTGGTAACAGAAACTTGATCTTCTGGAGTCCTGGAACTGCTTAACAGCCAGTGGGCGGCCGTGTCCGGGTGCAATCTCTTCCATCTTAATGATCTGGAAGGAGAGTGCGCGGGCACTGTGTAACTGCTCCAGCAGTTGTCAGGCCCTGCTACACTTTGTGCGCGCCACTGCGGGAGTCGTAGCTTAGCCTGAAGCCAAACTTCTTCACTCGCAGCGGTGACTTCTCCAATACCTGCCGCAGTACATTTCTCCCCGACGATGTCTTCATCTTTACCTGCGACATGATGTACCAGAAGCAGGACTTGGCCACCACATGGTTGGGTGCAAAGATGCGCATTTGGTGCAGTGTGTGTGGGGGGGTAATTGCTCTTTGGGGTGGACAAGCAGTGCTCCACCATCACCTTGTATTCCCGAAGAGTGTCCGACGCCTCCAAGGCGGTCCGTCCTTCCCCTCCACCACTCACAAAAGGCTATTATCTCCTGTTTGTGGAACTCACAAAAAAATCTGACATACTCATTATTTTTTTTTTTATTTCATGCCTTTTCTTTAAACTCATCCCTTTGTTCTTTGACTTTTCTTTTCCAACTCCCCGTTACTACCTGATCAGAGAAAATGAGGGCAACTGATACTGTGATCCACATACCTTGCGTTGTGTTCAAAGGCTGCCTCTCTAAATAATGTAGTCTAATAAGTACTGAAAGAGAACGGAAAGGAGGAGCTGATTCATACGCTCAGTCTGTTTTCACAGCTTTTCATACTCAATGAAATGTGCTCTAGAGATGAGATCCTCACTTCTGAAACTGTCAACATGTACGGTCTAGGGCAACTCAGAGCTTGAACATTTGTTTAGAATGTACAAGGCACTTGGTTTAATCCTCAATGCAATCAACAAAAGAAAACTATTGTCTAACATTTACAGCTGATCAGTGTGACAGAACTTACTGAGAGAAATGCCCTTGCATCCGTTCTATTTCTTTATGTAAGTCTACCCAAATATAAGCAGGAGCTAAGGTGGTTTCTATAATGCTTCTATGAAACATTGGACCCTATATGAAGCTCTGGCTCTTTAGTTCTAACAACTGTATGCATGCTAAATTGATCTGAAGGAGCAACGCGACTTGACTATTACAGCTCATTTTTCATCTCTTGGTCCAGAGCCCATTAAACCTGTATGAATGTGATCCCATTCTATGATATTTATAGTAGAACAATGAGCATGTTTGCTCTTTTGAAACTTGGTTATGTGGATGTCTTGTGTGAGATACAGCTGCCTGTTGTATCAAACCAACTGCCTAATCGTCTCTGTAAGTTCTTACATTCATTCCTATTTTCCTACCATCCCTTTCCAGTGCAAACACTAAGGACTTTAAGTACTATAAATGTTTCAGAAACATTTAGGAATTTCAATGTAAATAGAGGTAACAGTGAGGATACATAAGATTTTATGATGGGGCTGGAGAGATGGCTCAGAGGTTCAGAGCATTGCTTGCCTTTCCGGAGGTCCTGAGTTCAATTCCCAGCATATGTTGGCTCATTGTATACATGATAAAACAAATAAATCTTAAAAGAAAAAGAAAACCGCAGTTAATTATAAAAAGAGAGATTTTATGATGAAGGCACATTTAATATGCATTGTATTATTTTATTAATAGAATAAATTTTACCTTGAAAGAATGAGATGTCACTATTCAATCTTGCTCAGAAAATTAAAAACTCTTAGTTATTTAAAACCTGCCTCCATTATGATGGAGCAATATTACTATATGTATTTGTCTTCCTCTAAATGTAGTGGATGGGTTTATATGTACACCTGTGCATATTATTACATGAAATATGAGGCTCCTAATAATAGTAATAACACCAAAATATGAAACACAAGAGCTGAGGCCAACTATTTTTTCTGGTTTACTGCACTGAGACACTTTCATAAACAGTATCTGTTTATGAGTTGTATGGAAGCTTAAAAGGCCTTATGTACACATTATGAAGAAGCTCACAATGAAGAAAAGGCTATGGCAAAACAAGAACAGCAACAAATACAGACATGAAGCCTGCAAGTTTCCAAATAAAAGGTATGAATCAGCACATCTAAGACATTTACTAAAACTCAGGAGACAGAAATATTACAATAGAGTATGCCAGGGTACTTCCTCAGTTTCTCCATCACATGAACAAAGTAAAGCTGTCTTTACAAAGGCTTCCAGGCAAAATCAGAAGATGCATTTCCAGTAACTCAGCACTTTAATCTAAAAATGATAGAAAAACAGCATAGGACTATAGTAAGAAATAAACAGAAAATGAGAAATGCCAACAACCATCCAATGTAAAAGAAAATCTACAGAAAACTAAGAGACAACACAGAATTTCTTCAACCTCATAAAAGACATTTACAAAAATAGATGTGGTTGACCACATGTGACATCAGAGTAAATGGGAAAAAAATGAATTTATTTCTTGAATTGGGCACAAGATAACTTTTCTGAGAGGCTTCATCCAGCATCTGATGGAAGTAGATGCAGAGCCCCACAGGGAAACACTAGACAGAGCTTGGGGAATCATATGGAAATGTTGGGGGAATGATTGAGCGAACTGGAGGAGTCAAGCATTCCACAAGAAGACCTACAGAATCAACAAACGTGGTCCCCCTGGGTGCTCAAAGAGAATGAACCATCAACCAAAGAACATGGCCAGAGGCCCCCTGCACACAGGCAGCACATGTGAAGCTTGGTCTTCCTGTGGGTTCCCCAGCAATTGCAGAGGGGCAGTCTCTGATTCTGACTATGCCTGCCTTTGGATCCTGTTCCCCTAACTGAGCCTCCTTGCCTGTCCTCTATGGGAAAGGATGTGTGTAGTTCAGCAGTGACTTAATGTGCCAGGGGGGGTTGGTACCCATGAAAACCTCCCCATTCTCTGAGGAGAAGGAGAGGGGAGAAGGTGGGGGAGAGACGGCTGTGTGAGCAGGGTACTGGGAGGAGAGGAGGAGCAACTGTTTTCCAGATGTAAGTTGAATAAAGAAATACATAGATGGAGAAAAAATAAACCAAGATAAAATAACAGTGCTTAGGGGGGGGGAAGGAGAGAGGATGGGACTGAGGGGAGATGAGGGAGGGGGCTTCAATTGGGATATATAATGAATAAATTGTGAAGAAACGTTAAAATAAAGAAACATAAAAAAAGAATGAACAGGCAGATGTATGGGTAAATGTGATGGATGGCTAAAGTAATTTGTATATGTTTAAAGAAAACAGCTGTTAGCAAATGGGATTAAGTGCTTTAAGAAGGCAAACGAAAAAAAAAACATAATTCTTTGTGAAGAGACTGGGGAGTCAACATGAAAGAGTCAGAATGAGCAGTGAAAATAACAGCCTGCTGCTACGTGTAATAAGAGAAGAATGGTCGTCCTGATGACAAGACCGAAAGAGCAATGCCTTGAGACATTAAATGGCCTGTCAAGATCAGACTGAGATAAAGAGTGAGATTTGCCTGGGCCAGAGGGGCAGAGTTAGAAGTGGGAGAAAATGTATTTAAAGAGATCTGAGGCAAGGCAGCATTGCAGTGCCTGCCAGGATGTGTTAACATGTTTCATGTGGGTCTTTTGTGATCCACAGCTGGAGGTGGGGAGTGAATCCTGTACCTTAGTGACATAGTGTTCCACTTACAGAATAAGCTTGAGCAAAAACTGCCGTCATGCAACACTTTGAAATGTGAGACTCCTTGCCACCATCAGTTACTGACCATACAGTTACGGAAATGTGCCACAGAGACAACCTTTAAAACCTTTGTTCAGTATTACCACAATTTAATAGTTTAGGAGGAAACTACATGACTTCCAAGAGCTTATATCCTATCTAGAATATTAGCATATTTTGTTGTTCAAGCTCATTTTGGCTTTTTAATGTGGTAGATATCTGATATTAATAAACAGTAAATATATGTTAATGCATAATGAATATTATAATGAATTCAATATTACATTAACCGAAGCTATCACACACTTGTCCTAACCTGATCAGTTTATTTTTCTACTTTTAATTTGCAAAGTGAAATCATTGATGACCAAATAAACTACAGAGCCTTTATATCATATTGTGCAAATTGAGATCATTTAAAATATAATTCGATTACTCACTTGGACATTTATGTGGATTTGCGGAAGCTGAATCTGGAGACTGAGCTACGTGGTTGAAATGTCACGAATAGCAATTACCTGGGAAACAATATATGTTGATTGTTCAGGAACTGACTTTAAGCTGAAAAGGTTTAAAACATAGCAAATGTGAATTAAAACATTTTAAAATAAAAATTATCCAGAATGAGTATTTAATATGCTATGTGCTAGTAGTACATAAAACAGGCATATAATGATTATAAAATTACAGACAAGATACCTTTAAGTTCTTACTAAAACTTTAGTACATAAATATATCTAAATATTCTTAATTCATGCAGGAAAAAGTAACACTAGAAACTAATAGAACCTGAAGTCTAAAGGACTGTGATCCGCTCTGCATAATTTTTATGGGTTTTCTATTACGGAAGCCCTCGATCTTAACTACCACATTACATAGACACTGATATAGCCCAGCTTAAATTTAATCTAATCTAGGTTACCTTGTTATGGTGGTAGAAAAATAGTCAAAGAAATAAGGGTTGGAAGAAATAAATATTTGCTCACTGATTTCCTTGTTTTTATTTTTATAAAGTAAATATTTCATTACTTAGATCATAGTGAAGAAGCAGGGAATTCTTCCTCTCTGCTTGGATATTTTGGTGTGATCAATCTTCATAAAACTCTAAGTTTCCACATTTCAGATTTTCTTTAATTTCTATAAATGTAATAAATGAATTCACATGTTCTGCTGGTGTTTGTTGCCGAAAGTACACCGATGATATTATCAATGTAATTACACACGTGTATATTACAAACTTATAAACTTACTTGAGTTCTACTTACAATTACCATTCAATAGTCATACCTAGCCTTTTGAATTTGATGATGAATTCGTCATCAGAGATTCTTCTAGATTCAGTGGCACTTTTTCAATATGGATGGAATGAGAGAGGGGGCTACAGTTGGGATACAAAGTAAATAGACTGTAATTAATAAAAAATTAATAAACTAAAAAATAAAAAACAATTTCATACAATGGTAAACACATAACACTTAGATCTTAAAATACTCCTCTCTCCAATATGACACAATATTCCTTCTTATGAAATTGATAACTTTAGACTGTTAAGATATTCTAAAATATAGTGTCATAAAACATATTGCATGAATCAATATAATTCCTGATTGATTAATCAAATGTCAATGGTAGAAAGTCACTTTCATGTTTCCTTTATTTTTGACATAGAAAGTGTGATTTCATCAGAGGTTCAATCAAAGCTCTTGGTTGTCTTCACACTTACTTTTCCATATGTGAAGAGTGGTTACACAGTTTCCCCAGAGCTCTTTCTATGTGACGGGCAAAAGAGAGAGGCAATTCATTATTATATCACATCAGTGACAATACTGAGCCTTTACAGAACAATCAGTGTTGTACCACCCACTTCCATCCTGGATTGAGTTTTCAGGGATGTATGAATGGTAAGGGACAGGAAAATTAATGAGATGAAGGTGGAAAGTGAAAGGACTATATGAAATGAAATAAAATTTGTAAGATAGAAAAAGTACTTACGTTTTTGTTGCTTCTGCTGTTCTTATTCGTATTATTTAACTCTTAAAATTACATTTATATATATACCATTAAAGTCTTTGAGGCAAGAATCCTGCCAAACTCAGAAAACACTTAGTCTTAAAATCTGGGGCCACTTGAGGGCACTGTGGCATTGCGTTTGGTCCAGTGACCTATTGAGACTCAACTAGGGGAGAAAAATGTAGTTTTTCAAACTCTAGGGTGAGCACACACAGGGACTCTGGGGTAATGTCTGGACATGTGGATGGGCATAACTGTGTGGACATATAAATCAGTTAGTGCCCCACCGAGGCAGCTCCCAGCCCAGAGATTGCTTTCCATATCCAGCCTTCATGACATGCTTCAGAGATTTTCTTTACTAGTTGCTCAGGCTGAACTATGATATGATTTTCCAATTGCTGCGATAATGGATCATTTTTGGCATTTCCCACTCATTAGAATTTGCACCAGCATGATGGATTAATTTAGGGGCATTTTCTGTCCTCGGCGTAATCACTGGGAAGGGAATGTGACTAGCTGCTGCTCGGGGTAAATGACAGCACAGGCTCCGGCCAGGGCTTAAATCCCAAGAAGGAGAAAATGTGTGGGGTGGGTGGTGCAGGCACGCGAGAGTGTATTCAGAAGGCTTAGCTGAGCAAAGGTGAGAGGCTCAGGGCTGGCTCGGACCGCGGTCCTCTCACAGTCCATGCTGGGATGCAGTGCTAATATTGGAAAACGTTTAAACACATGCTAATAGTGCTGGCCCTCTCAGACAGCAGCTTTTCCATTTTATTAAAAACCAAATGACCGCAATAAAAATCATGGAGCCTTTCAGTTTTTATTTGTATCTTTTATGTTTGATTCTTAAAACCAAAGAAATATCAAAGACTGAATTCCCATCTTGTCTCTGCAATACTGTGCATCCCCGTTATTTGTCTGATAAATATGTACAGAGCAACTACCCTGTATTCAGCACATTGATATGAGTGGAGAGTACAGAGTACTCTAAGACCTTTTGTCTTATGATAGAAACTTTTTTGATAATGCAAAGGATTTTTATTTAAACAAATGGGACAATTGAACAATATGGATCAGCTTCCTGTGATTGCAGGTTCTTTATTCCCTAAATGTATTTAAAAGCTGCACTGTTCTGATTCATCATTTTGTGTGTGAGCAAAGGAAGCTTGGGATTCTAAGAGCATCTTCTATCCTCATCCATTTGATTAATTAAAATTACCAATAACCTTGGAATTGTCCCTGCGTCTCAAATGAAATAGTGAATATATTCTCATTTTTTGACATGTATTTATTTAAAAAAATCAGAAATAATTTTATTATCCAAGAAAAGGAAATAACAGAAAAGGTCTAACAAAGATAAAAATTAAAAGAATATAAAAAAGGTTTTAGCATTAATAAATGGCAGAAAGCACTTAGCATACAGATTTCATAAATGAGGAATCATGAGTCTTTGTTGGTTCAGTAACACGACTGCCTATCACAAAACATGAAGGAGAAAACAAATAATCATTTAGAAGACTCTCAGAATGTTACTAATTAGATCTAAGAAAGAAAAGACAAAGGGAGAAGATGGATACATAGACTTACACTCACACCTTTGCAAAGGGTGTTTTCTGCTTCAAATAGGAAGATTTTGTAAACTAAGAGGCTGGCTAAGAAGCGGTGTTTTTAAAAGGCTCTTGGAAGGGAAGCTTAGCTAAAATTATCCAAACTTTTACAAATAAACCATATCAACAGGAAGATTTGAAAAGAAAACCTATGTACACACACACACACACACACACACACACACACACACACAGCAGGTAGCAAGCACTATGTTGGTTAGAATACCAAATAGCAGATACACAACTATTTAATGATACAGTGAAAAGATTTTTTTTGAATCAGGTAATGATTCAACTTATTTTCCCTTAAAGTGACATCCTTCTTCACATCTACTAATATTTGGCATTTATACATTTATTTATGTACTATATGAATTTCTGACCACAGAAGTTTTCATTTTTTTTTTGTTGATGTTGTTGATACCAGGATAGAATGACGCTGGCATGCCATAAACATTAAATATACACATTAGTGGACAGAAACATTAAATATCTTACATGTGATTAGTGCAGACAAATTTATTTTCAAATTAAATGCAATTAAATGAAAACATAAAGTGAATTTTGAATTTTAGAAGCTGCCTGGATTTTCCTACACAGAAAGAATAAGCCTCCAGGGGAAAAAAAAGTTATTGCATGGCATTGACACGCCTTTAGAAAAACTGACCAAGGCAAAAGAAACCAGTCTGGGATTTCATAAATTAAGCTATTCAGGATAGCATGTCAGTGACATCCAAACAGGAGATTCTCTCTACGATGTACAGATTAAGATATTGTGTGCTTATTATTATAAGCCTATATTTATATAGCACAAACTTTATGCATGTACAGCTTTGATTGGAATGTAGATTCAAACATTTAATCACCTCCCCTGGGTGGGGGGAAACAGCCTTACCAGGCCACAGGGGAAGACAGTGTAGGCACCCCTGATGAGGCCTGAAGGAAGGAGAGGAAGACCTCCACTATCAGTGGACTGGGGGAAGCACAGTGGAGAAGGGGAAAGTAGGGTGGGATTGGGAGGGGAGGAGAGATGGAGCTACAGGTGAGACACAAAATGAATTAACTGTAATTAATAAAAAATAAAAATAAACATTTAATGCTTTGAGAAACATATAAAGGACAAAAAAAAACACTTACTAAAAAAATTAAGCAGTGTTGGCAAAATAATGCCTGTTCAAAACTAACATAGGAGTGAATTCTTTTAAATCATTTGAAATTATTCAAATTCGGAAATCATTTTTACCAAAGGATACTATTAACTCCAGGGAGATAGCTCAGTGAACAAAGTTCTTGCCCTGGAAGGATGTGAAATGGGACTTTGAGTCCTAGTACTAAATTCTCTAACTCACCAGTTACAGGAAAACTGATGTTTGCCTTTGTGAGTGTGCTAACCTCAATATGACCCCGACTGTTAAGGGGACCCTTGTCAGGAGTGGAGGCTGCACCTTGGCTTTGCAGTATTTTGAAGGTCTTAAGTCTTCACCTTCAGTAGGAGGACCCCAGAGATGGCTGAAGCCATTCATCCCACCTGAGCTCTGAATCCTGTGACATCATCCCGTGCTTTCTTCAAGGACTGCAAAGTGAGGCACTGGATTCACTCAGGCTCTAAGTGCTGTCTTTCTGGGTATCTTCATAGGCATCTCTCTCATTAAGACCCTCAAGTACTGTCCAGTTGAAGAATGACAAACCAAGTTTCAGCATGTGGCACAGCTAATCATAAGTGAGCACAAGGTCACTGAAGAGATAGGTTATATTTTCCAGAGTTAAGAAAAATGTTTCTATTCCAGAACAAGGAGATTAGAAAATGTTATTTGTTTGACATAAATTTAGGCAAACTCTGAAACTTCATTTGGGGAGGACTTTGTAGCCAGTCCTGAAGATACCTGATAAAACAGGGTCAGATAAAAGAGGAGGAGGTCATCCCCAATTGGTGGACTTGGAAAGGGGCAGGGAGGAGATGAGGGAGGGAGGGTGGAATTGGGAGGGAATGAGGAGTGGGAAAGAGCTGGGATACAGAGTTAATAAAATGTAACTAATAATAAAAATAAAAATAGTCCTGCATCCACTCCGGTAGAATTTACTGTGACAATGGCCACTCTCAGCTGCTCCATCGTAGTATCGAATTCTCCAGTCCAATTACCTAAAATATAGCTCGACAATTGTTTAGACAGATTTGCAGCGCAGGAAAAATTCTCATGTTGTATGCTAGTGACACAAAGTCCAGGATTATCAACATGGATTGCTGCAGCCATGAATCATCTGAAGGAATGGGCGGGCATGGGAGTGTTAGCAGGCCTTCTGGTGTTGGTCTCCTTGGTTTGCCTGTGGTATATATGCAAGATTAGAGTCTCACAACAGTGTGATGCAGCCATGATCATTCAGGCCTTTACAGCCATTGAAGCAGGACATTCTCCCCAAGCATGGTTGGATACCATAAAAAGCTAAAATGATACGCTCAGGATGCGAGGCTAAGCACTGCACTCAGGGTCAGCCGCTTTGGACCCAGAGAAGAGCATGTCTGATTGCATGCGGGTTGATGCCCCAGGTCCCGCCTCTGAGAAAAAGGTATCAGACGGGTCTGATGCTCTTTGGGTGGATGACACCTAAATGAACATCTGTACAAAGTCCCAATTTATTTCTAATATCAGAGATCAGACCTCTACTCTTGCCTGATGCGTCTAAAACAAAAAGGGGGAACTGTAGAGAGCTGCGGAATGCTATGCCTTAAAGATGGAGCTGGTTTCCGCCTTCCACCTTCCCGATGGTGAGTGCTCTCTGTCACGAACAACTCCACATTTGGCTAAGGCCGAGGATCTGGCTTGCTTCCATGTATGTGGACCTATCTGCATTGCCCCCGTGGCACGCCTGGGTTGGCTACCCAGAGGCTATTTAAGCTGTGGGCTGGCTTTCCCCGGGGTCCGAGGATTGTTCAATGTTCCTGAATAAACTGCATTGAAAAAAAAAATAAAAAAATAAAAATAAATCTAATTTTAGCAAAGAATTCTATTCCATCAGATTTTCATGGTTTCCCAACCTTTGATATCCACTCAAATAACCTGTGGTGAAATTTCCTACCCCATACATTTGATGCCTGTGTAATCTCTACTTGCAGCAGGAATTCTGTTGGGCTGGTCCAAGCAGAAATATTCCCCTGGGTTTGACCATGTCTTTCTTACTAATATTTCATTTTTAAAATTTATTTATTTATTCAATTATTTTTCATCTTGATAGCAATTTTTCCTTTCTCCTCTCCTCCCAGTCCTTCCCCACCCTCTGCCACCATTCACCCCTACTCTCTTTATCTTGAAAAAAGGGAGTCATCTGCTTTTTTGAGATAGAGGAGGTGAGAGAGTGGGTGAAGTTGGGACTGGGAGGTAAGGATGGTTGGGGCTACAACTGGGATGTAGAGTGAATAAAAATTAAAAGTAAATATGTCATCGGCATAAATGATGTCATTTTCACTATTCCAAATTCTAACTACTTGTTAACTTTGATATATTCCACTGGAACTGTCAATCTCTGGAATTATGAGCAGGATGTCCATGAGGACCAGATGATATAGTAGGTTCATACATGTTACCTCTTTTAAAAATTCTTTATAAAAATAAAGATTATTTTGTTTGTCTAATTGAAATTATTCATAATTATAGCATACATACCAATTTAGTTTCTGCCTGTGTTGAGTATCCACTTAAAGTAAATTAAAATATTCTAATAGTTTTGTGGTTAATGTATTGATACAATTTATGCTTCACACTGGTAATATTGCTTTTCAAAATAACTGAATTGTTTCACAGATGTGGGATATGTGTTGGCATATTGTTTTGTACACAACGCCAATACTAGGTGATTCTTTGAAGGTGCCACCTGCTTAGGTATAATGCAATGCATATTTTTAAGTTTTGTTTTTGTTACAACTATAGCTACTTATCTGTCTGTGGCATTTCTTTCCATGGCATAAATTATATTCATATATACTTAGAGATGTAGAAAAATAAAACCAAAATGAATAACTGTATGAAGGAAACTGTGCTTAGAACTAACAAGATATCTGTAATAATGAGTACAGCACGTCTGTTCCAGATCTATTCCTTGAAGACTAGGGTTATAAAATGTGGCTTCTTCAGCAACAGGGTCTTATGTTAAAGTTCTTGGAAGCAACCAAGGACAATAGCCTGTACTATTTGATGAGTCTCTTAAAGGACACTGTAGGCAGTATGGTTTCTCCACACATTTCTCATATGATTGAGTAATGGAAGACATAATCTTTATCCACTAAAAATTATTGATATTAACTTTAAACGCACCCAGTATGAATCAAGTTCAAATATAGGAGTTCTAATTTACATAGCTCAATATATTACTCATCAAAATCTATTATGCTCATGACAATCAAATCATGAGCTTTTATGGTAGTGAGTCTTGCATTGAGATGAGTTATAATCTGTGTTCTCACTCTTTAATCAGCATAATTTGGACATGTTTGTTTGTGAAAGAAATATAACTCGATCAAAGTTGTTTTTAGATGCATGGTGAAATATAGATGGGTATAACAATCTTTTAAGACAGAAACAGATTAATGTTAAGGCTACAGAGTGGGCTCATGGTGAGTCTGGGCAATGGAAAGGACATTGCCTCAAAAAATATAAAAAGGGAGCTATGATAGAGCAGCAAAACAACTAAGATCGTAGAGATGCAAATTGGAAAGGGATAAATTAAAGTATCTTTATTTGTTGATGATATAATAATATATATAAGTGACCCAAACAATTTCACTAGGAGGCTCCTATAGCTGGTAAATCCATTCAGCAAAGTACCTACAAAATTAGCGTAAAAAATCATTAAAAATCAGGGAAATAACACCTTTCTCAATAGCCTAAAATGATATAAAATACATTGGGATAGCTATAAACAAGACAGTGAAAGAATTTTATGATAAAGACTTCAAGTAATTGAAGAAAGAAATTGAAGTAGATATCACAAGATGGAAAGATCTTCGTGTCAATAAATTGGTAGATTGACATAGTAAAATTGACCATCCTACCAAAAACAGTCTACAGATTTAACGCAGTTTCAATCAAAATTTCAATACAATCCCTCAAAGATCTTGAAAGACAAAATTTCAGCTTCATATTGAAACACAGGAAACCAGGACTAAGGACTGATAAAGCAATCCTCAACAGTAAAAGTATTGCCTGAGACATCATTATTCCAGATTTCAAGTTATAGAACAAAGCTATTGTAATACAAACAGCAGTTGTTGACATAAGGACAGCCACATTGATAAATGGAATAAAATTGAAGATTCAGATGTAAATCCACACATCTATGAACACCTGATTTTTTTTTTTTTAAAGAGGCCAGAAATACAAACTGGAATCATGGTACCATCTTCAACAAATGATGCTGCTAAAGCTGGATGACAATATGTAGAATCATCCAAATGGATCCATACCTATCGCCTGACCAAAACTCAACTCTAAATAGATCAAGGCCAATAACACAGAAGCAGATACACTGATGCAGACAGAGGGAACATGTGAAGTAACCTTGCTCTCACTGGACCAGTAAAAGACAACCTGAACAAAACACCATTAGCACAGGCACTAAAACCAACGTTTACTAACTGGCACTTCTTGGAACTGAGAAGCTTCTGCACAGCAAACGGCACTGTCATTCAGGAAAAGTGGCAACATACAGATTTGGAAAAGATTTTTACCAACTATCCATTTGATAAAAAGCTTTATGCAACGTATATAAAAACTCAATAAACCATATATCAAAAAACAAATTAAAAATGGGGTACAGATATCAACAGAAAACGTAGAGAAAATTCAGGTGGCTAAGAAACAAAGAAATGTCAGCATTCTAAGTCATCAGGGAGATTCAAATCAACGCTATTTTGAGATTGCATCTTACACACATCTGAATGGGTAGGATCAACAAAACAAGTGACAGCTCATGATGGTGAGGATGTGGACTAAGAGCAACACTGTTCTGTTGCTGGTGGAACAGAAAACTTGTGCAATCACTATGAAATCAGCGTGGTGGCTCCTCAGGAAGATGGAAATAAACTATCACAAGATTGGGCATATACCTATAGGACAAGGCTTTGTTTCACCACAAAGACACTTGCTCAGTCGTGTTCATCATTGATAGCTCTATTCATAACAACTAGAAATTAAATACAATATAGATGCCAATCAATAACAGATTAAATACATAACATCTGGTAAATTTATGGATATACTTGGTCATTAAAAAAGTGACATCATAGCAGGGAGGTGGTGGTGCACACCTTTAATCCCAGCACTCAGGGAGCAGAGGCAGGCAGATCTTTGATTTCAAGGCCAGTCTGGTCTACAGAGTGAGTTCATGGACAGCCAAGGCTCTAAAAACACACAACAACAAAAACCAAACAAAACCAATGAACCAACCTAAGAAACAAACCGAAAAACCTTGTTCTGCTGTTACTACTGAGAATGCCTGCTTGGACCCCAGAGTAAGGCATCAATCCATCAAGGCCAACAACTTCCAAAACAGTGAACCTTAGTGCAAATGTTCTCTTTCTAAGGCAATACCCCAGATATTCCATATTAGTGGTGGAGAGCTAACTTATAGTGTTCTCAACTTGGCAAGACAATTTTCTACCTATCTGCTAAATCTTTGAGAACATGCTGACTACAGGACACTGAAGATTTTCTTCATATTTAATGGAGATAAGCTGTCTTACACTAGCTCCGCTGCAGTTCTTTAGGAAGGTCATGTGTGATGTCATGCCTGAAACTAAAACACTAACCAAACACAGAAACAAATATCTGGGTATTTGCATCTTACTCTTCAGCTGGAGTTTCATCAGTTAATACTGCAAAGAAAGGGAGATTTACCTCGTTAATTCAGAGGGAACTTAATCTTCACATCAGCAAACACACACTCTAATCTGATTCCATAAAAGCATTGCTCCATTAACAGCTGTTGCTCATGAAGTGCTCTGTAACTCATGGGATTGCAGTCACACCAGAGAAGTATGTTGTCCAAAGTCCTGTCATTGTTAAATCAAACATCAGAAATAAATGTGGACTAATGAAATTTTAACTGGGAACACAAAACATGTCTCTGTATTGCTGTATGAGCAAGCTTATGCTCATATTGAATGGGAAATTTCCCACCAATACCATCAAAAGTTCATGTGCAATCACTGCAGTCCTCATTTGATTCCCAATCTGACAGTTTCTCTCAAGATTATATGTGAAAAAATTGCATCTGAAATGTCTTTAATGTGCTACTCAGAAAATATTGCAGAAGGCAGATTTTTTTTTGAAAATTGTTTCCTAACTCAGTTGAAGATTTAGTACATGAAGAGCTGGTGATGACTGCAAATGATGGTAAAGTCTGGCATGAGAAATCTGTTTTGGAGCTCAGACATGTCTAACTACTAATTATCTGACAAGTGCTATGTATACACACACTGTATCTCTTTATGCAAACACGCACACATGCATGTACATATATATATATATGCATATATATCACACAAGTATTGATCCTTTAAAATACACTTTCAAGTATTAGCTTACTTTGGGCATTGCTATTCTTTGATAATTATTACTGTGTCATAAGCCTTCCATAATTTGCATTGGTTGATTTTTAAATACATGATCTTTTACATCTTTTACAAGTTAAATAAATATATAATTTTGGTATCAGAAATCAATTATTTTTTTTCCTAGATGTGGCTTCTCTGTGTAGCTTTGGCTGTACTGGACTCACTTTATAGACCAGGCTAACCTGGAACTAACAGATCCTCTTGCCTCTACCTCCTTTGCTGGGATTACAGGTATGCACCATGAGGCTTCAAAACAAATTCTTGAAAACAATGGTAGGGATCTTCTAAGTATATTATCTTCATGATGGACTTATTTTAAGCCTTCATTGTTATCTTACAAATGCATTTATTAAAAAATTTCTTTTATGGGGAGTTCTGTGCACCCATTGTCATGGTAGAAAGAGATGGAAAAAACATTACTACAATGATTATCTGAACTGTGAAGCCTTCTTCATTTTTATAATAACTCTCCATATAGTGAACCTATTACTAAAATCCAATTAAATGCTGAAATAATGGAATATACAGACATTTGTACATATATATTATAATGTATATTGAGGGTTTTCATATTTATGAGTTCATAAATGGATGGCTGTGAGCCTCAATAAAAATCTTCCAACCAAAGTATTCTTCTAATCAACTATTAAGTTTAGGGAACTTCTTATGGAATAGATAAAAGCAAAATGAATCAATACAGAAGTAATCTGCACAAAAGAAACTAAATATGAACTTTACATCATTGTGGATACAGAAAAGAACACTGATAAAAAGAGAACAAGACCTGATCCTTCAAGTTTCTGGGATCCTGTAGTCACTGCTTTATGCTTATGGTTCATATTGATGCTTAATTAATTAATTTGATATACTATATGCATCTAATCAGTAAAAATTACTTTATTGTTTAAAAGTTTGATTAACTTCAGTCAGTCAAGAATAAAAATTCCTGTCCATAGACAGGAAATATTTCTAAATTCTAAATTACTAAATTCCAAATTGTAAAGTGCTAAACTCCAGAGAAGTCTGTTCATATGATAAAGGATGTTATGTTTGCTTTGAAAGGTGTAGTTTCAAAATGTACTTGGAATACACAATGCTGAGTAGAGCTGCACCAAGCCTAGCATCTAGGACACTTAAGCAGGAGAACTCCTAGCTTGAATGCAGACTGTGTTTTACAGGAAGATTTTATTTAAAATGGAATTATGCTTTAAATAAAGAATGAGCCAAAGTGTTCAAAGTATGAGAATAGAAGCACTAGAAGACGAAAGAGTTTAGCTTGGGTTTCCTTTATTAATCATTTTCATGTCCACGATTCCTAACACAGTTGCCCAACCTTACAAGACATCTGAATTCACCTAAAGTCTGTAAATCCCTCTACTGTATAACCTGAAAAAGGAGGCACAAAGTATGACTACAAAGGTTAAAATTCATTCAATCCCTCCTCATATGAATACCTGGTAGTTTTCCAGAATAATATCATGCAATTCTTCTCTTTGATTCCTTTTTAAAGCTTCCCTTTATTTTTTTAAAACTTCCCTTTATTTTGATTTTAAATGTTTTGTGAAATTTCTTCACATAGCTCTAGAACACATAAAACAGGCTCCACTGTTTCTTTATATAGATAGTTCTGAAATCTGAAATTTAACAACTCTTTCTCATCCTTCAGCCTAAAGTAGTCTTCTTCTTCTTCTTCTTCTTCTTCTTCTTCTTCTTCTTCTTCTTCTTCTTCTTCTTCTTCTTCTTCTTCCTCTCTTCTTCTTCTTCTTTTTTTTTTTGAGACATGGTTTCTCTGCGTAACATTGGCCCTCCTAGAACTCACAGCAATCTGTCTTTGCCTCCTTGAATGCTGGAATTATAGGAGCATAACACCGTGCCCACCTACTGTACACATTCTTACTGAAAATGGCAGCTTTCAATGCATTCCTTTTAGGAAGGAGTTCACCACTTAACAAAACTTACCAGTGTGACAACATTCATCAGTAATGAATAAGTGTATACTGCCCTATGTGTCCATCAGTGTCATAAACTTAAGAAGAACTGCCACAGACCTTTCTTTTTAATAGCTGCATCTCAGGTAATTTTAGTAAAGAAAAGTATTCTGTCAAATTTTATTGATAAATACATGAGTTGATGAATCAAATAATTGGAGCAGTTAAGCTTGCGACTAAAGCATCTTTTAGGATTTGCATCATAAATACAGAGGAAAGACAACTGGGCTTCCCTTCCATATGGTGTTATAAAACCACTGCTTTAGCCAAATTTTAACCTGGGGGACCAGCCCTGGGTGAGAGAAGGTCTTGAAGAAGGGTGGATGCAAGAACAATGAGGGAAGAATCAGACACAGGACAACATTCAGTTGTGTTTCATGAGAGACCAACAGAGAGGAAACACATCTTGGTATGGATTGAACTGCTCAGCTTGACCTGCTATGACAACTTGTGTTTCTTGCAAGCTTTAAGATTGCTAGAAGTGGGGTGAACAGGAGTGGGAAGTGAGAGGCTTGGAACAAGAAGGTGACCTCTCTTTGTCAAGCTGGAAGCCTGCCACAGTGTAGGCTCCTGGTAGGAGGTTGGTGTGACTCTGGGACTCCTAAAACGGGGGACTTGAAGACTGAAGTGACCCCCTTCTAGCCAGGCAGGGGATCAAAACCTGTGATCCAAAATTTACCCTGCTTACAAGAAGTGTAGTGATCAAGAAAGAACAAAGATCGTAGGAAAGTCCAAAAAATAATTGGACCAACCTGAGATTCACCCCACAGTAGAGAGTTAGGCTCTGACACTAATAATGATGCTGTATTATGCTTGTAGACAGGAGCCTAACTTGACTATCCTTTGGGAGGCTCCAGCCAGTGGGATAAAAACAGCTGCTGGGTCTTGCAGCCAAGCATGGGGCAGGGCTTGGGGGGTCATGTGGAAATATTGGTGGAAAGATGGAAGGACCTGGAGGGGACTGGAACCTCACAAAAAGACCAACAGAGACAATTAACCCAGTCCCACGGGGACTTACAGACACTGAGACATCAACTAAGGAGCATGCATGGTCTGGACTTAGGGCCCTACACATATGTATCAACCTTCATATGGCCTTCGTATGGTGTACCTGACAAGTGGAGAGGGCAAGTGCTATTTCTAAAATAGACTTTATTGTTTGCTTTTGGATCACTTACCCCCTGACATGGCTGCCTTGCCTGGCCTCAGGCAATATATGCTCAGTTCTGATGTGACTTGATGTGCTGGGGAAATTTGATATGGTGGGAGGGGAGCTCCCTTTTTCTGCAGAGAAAGGGAGCGGAGAAAGGGGAAAGAGGAGAAAATGAGGACTGGGAGAAGAGGAGGGAGGGGACACCCTTGGGATGTAAAAAAAAAAAAAAAAAAAAAAACCAAAAAAACAAAAACGATTGGTGTCATAAAGCCTTGCGATTACAGAAATGTTAGATAGACTGATTCTATTTGAGTTTGGTCTTGTTCAATTTGGCATAGAATTAATAGATGAGGAGTTATTTCCTTCCTCTGTTACATCAAACTTTTCTTTCTTGTTGACCCTAGTTTCTTTGTTTTCTTTCTCTGTTTTTCTTTTAACATCAGCCCACCATTCTTTCTTTTGATTCTGTTGTTTTTTTTACTTAGTGCAATTTTAATTTTTATTTATTTTTATTAATACAGTTTGTTCACTTTATATTCCAGCTGTAGATCCCTCCTTTGTCCTCTTCCAATTCCTCCCTTCCTCCCCCTTTTCCTCCCATGCCCCTCCCCCCAGTCCACTGATAGGGGAGGTCCTCCTTCCCTTCCATCTGACCCTAGTTTATTAGGTCTCATCAGGACGGGCTGCATTGTCTTCCTCATGGAGAGATGATCAAAGAGTCAGCCAAAGAGTTAATGTCAGAGACAGCCCCTGCTCCTCTTACTAGGGAACACACTTGTACAGTTGTTTTGCTTAAGGAAAGGCTGACTGTCCTTTTGTCTTTCTGTGTAATATCAGAAAAGTCCTGGCCAGACACAAGTCTGTTCAGGATGGCTATAGGTTCACTGAGCCGAAATGTTTGTCTCTGTGACTTTGACATGAACCCTTGTTTCAATACAATCACTATCTGTTTTTTTTTTTTTTTGAAACAAAATTTTATTAGCAGAATTTTTATTAAAATAGGATACATGGTAGTTTTAAGAATGAAATTGTACTTTTGAGTGGAAATGGATGTCACAAAAAGCACAGGTGCCTATCACCCACCAGCTACTTTTTCAGGCCTTAATGCTTGGTTTTCATTGGCAGAATAACACAATGGGATGTGACATAAAAATCAAGGTGTGGAAACATATGATGAATTTTTCCATATCCATGTTCTCTGCCATAATGTCTAGGAAAATGCATACAAAGTTCAGTGTTGCTTGACAACTCCATCTTGGATAGCCTCAGTTTCCAAAAGGGACTCATTTTTAAAATCATTATTTATTACAATTTATTCACTTTGTATCCTGGCTGTAAGCCCTTCCCTTGTCTCCTCTCAATCCTACTCTCCCTCCCTCTAGTCCTCCTATACTCTTCCCCTATTGTTCACCCCTAGAGACCCCGCAGAGACTGATACCCCAACCAAGGACAATGCATGAAGAGGACCTAAACCCTCTGCTCAGATGTAGCCCATAGACTCAGTCTCCAAGTAGGTTCCCTAGTAAAGAGAGCAGGGACTCTCTCTGGCATGAACTCAGTGGCTGACTTTCTGATCACCACCTCCTGCAGAGTGCAGGCTTGCCAGGCCACAGAGGAAGACAATGCAGACAGTCCTGATGAGGTTTGATAGGCTAGGGTCAAATAGAAGGGGAGGAGGTCCTCTCTTACAATTCCTATCTTTATTAAAATCCTGTAGGGATGGCACATCAAGATTTCTAAACATACTTACTTTGCCTTCAGGAAGGTACCAAGGTCTGTCAATAATAGCATCATCAAAATCTCTTCCTGTCCATACTAGTTCCTTGTTTCTGAAGCTGAATATGAAAACTTATTATCAGTTTATACAATTTGCCTAAACTTTTCTTCTTAGACCACAGAGAAAGATGATACAGCCAGGTCTGATGAGACTTGATAAGCTGAGGTCAGATGGAAGGGGAGGAGGTTCTCCCTTATCAGGAAACTAGGGAAAGGGTATAGGGGGGAAAGAAAGAGGGTGGGTGGGACTGGGAGGAGATGAGGGAGGAGTTTGCAGAGGGGATACAAAGTGAATAAATTGTAAAAAGAAAATACATAAATAAAATTAAATTTAAAAATAATTATTCAAATCCTCTGTCTCATATTTCCCAATATCATTCATTAGCAATCAAAATGTATATTTAGATAATAAATTCTTTGGAAGATTCAATTTTCTGTATAGTTGTTTTTCCCAGGGAATTTCCATTAGCTTCATTTTTATTAACACCAGCTTCAGTTCCATTATCCCAGCTCTAGCTTTTGGAGAGAGGCCTTTAACAGTAAGAAATATCACTCCAAGATGTCTGGGCACTGGAACTTTGTCAGGTAGAACCTCCAGGACACTTGGCCTATTGACCAAGTGCAGTGAAAGGTCAGTCTAGGGCATCTGGACACTGGATCTTTGTCAAGCAGGACCTCCAGAATGCTCACCACTTCTAAAAATTATAAACTCAACTATCAAAGCAATTTTAATAAGCAGTCATATTCAGGGTTTATTATAATTTTCAAATGACCAGGGGATTATTACAATCCAATAAAAACAAGATATTGCAATATCCTCATGCAAAAATATTAAAAGATAGCCATAGACTCAAAAAAGTAAACAAGGGTATATTGGGTATTAGAAATTGCATGCAAAACGCTAAACTAAATCTATAAATGTATATTCTCTCTCAACTCTTTTGAACTATCATAAATATTATTCTACTTTAATAAAAGCTTTACTATTTTATCAATGTACTATGATAGTAGGTATATATTAAATGTATTCCACAATTATTACTTTGCCACTATTCAGTTACATTTTCATAGTCAGTGTGACTCTATTTATTTTGATTCTATCTGTTATGAGAATTCTGCCACACACCGTGGATGCATATGAGTGTTTGGAATGACACACAACTGAATCCAATGAAGCAGTAGTCCGGAGTCATATAGGGGTCTTGTGACTCCTTCTGTGTTCTCTGATTTTTGTTCATGAATGAGAGATATGAAACCAGTGTCACTACAACTTACTTTAAATAGAAAATTGAAATCCTCATGAAATCTTTCATGAAAGTTTTGCTTCTTCATTTTCATATATATTGTTCCTTTCTAGATTGCACTCACCACCTAATCAAACAAACAAACAAAAAAAGGACAAGATCAGTTCAGACATTTCTTTTCTTGATTTTCAGAGTCTTTGTGGCATGAAAGTACTACAAGTTGGTAAGTACTCTTAGTTTTATTACTAGTTCTGTAACTACCAGCAATGCAGGACTGCAGATGTTCTTAATAGTCACATGAGTACTGAAATAACTTCTACCAGGAATATTAGCGTAGCAACTGCTCCTGCTAGTTACAGTTGGTGCCAGCAACGGGCAACGGGACCTGAATAGATACTGTGTGTGAAGTTCTGAGCTCAAACGGTATGACACTGTGTGTCAGCCTATTGATCAGAAAGGTTGTATCTGTTAAACTTCCTTGCCACTCTAAGAAAGTAGTTAAAGATATTAATGAGTCTTCTTCTTCTCTGACAGTATTTTGTAAATTTTGTTTTAGTAATCTTAAAGTGCAAATCAGAATAACCTTAAAGTTTAGGCCCATTTAATGGAATTTAATAGGTGTCTCGGGGTTTATTTTTATTAACTGGTTAATTTTTCACACACCAGATTTTGATCATTTACTTACCCCTTCCCTGAGTATTTCCAGATTCTTCCCATTTCTCTACCCACCAAACTTCATTTCCTCTGTCTCTCTACCCCTGTCTCTCTGTATAAGCAAACATGGATCACGTTTATACAGCAATATAACATTCTTAGTACACTCAAAATGCACTTTATTTTTAAAATTGACTTTATAATGATGTCACGAGCTCTATCACATGGAGTAAGAAAAATGAGGTCTTTAAGATGTGAAGATTTCAGGTGTTCATTAAAGTACGTTTTTTTTTTTTTGCATTTTCATTATTACAATTAAGCAGTTTTTAGGAAGCGATTTGATCCTTGGAAAATGAGATAAAATGGAGAATATTACTTACAATGTGTTGACAGCTCTAAAATTTGTGTGTCTTCAGATAAAAAAAATAAAGTATTAAGAAGCTAACTTCCACCTTTAAAAGAAAAATATTAAGCGATTGTACTGGAAGGTTTCGACTGAAAATAATACTTGGTCTGGGATAAAGCTTACGTGGAGAATGTTTATCTCGTATGCAAAAAGTGAGGATTCAAGGTCAAATACTGAAGAAAAGGCAGGTGTTGTCATTCAGACCTTTAATATTATTCCTCAGGAAGGTGAGGTAGAAATGAAGCAACTTCCAGAGCAGTCTGCTCAACATGAGACTCTAAGGAACTAAGAAAATATAAATAAGTAGCAAGAAACACCAAAATAGCAGTAATGAAATTAAATATAATGTTAAAACCTTCTTTTTATTCTTAAATTTCTCTCTTCCAACGTGGAAGAGTGGAGCATGCTGAAACTCAGTGATTAGGGGGATTTTTTTTTTTAAGAGGAAAGTGAATTCCTTGTGATTTTGTGTATATATATATTATCAGTTTCTTGATCATGATACTTTAACAATTTTGAAAAACAAAGTATTTGAGAAATGCACTAATTATGGATATAAAGATAAGAACTCAAGGGTCAGCTGAATTCTAAGTCATTTTAGTAGTTAATGGTACTGGATTCTCCCCTAATGCACATGACCTGTCTAGCCATAGGTTGCTGGACCTGCTAACTAGGGGTCACAAGTATAAGCTCCGTCTTCTGGAGTGAGCCGTAAATCCAATCAGAAAGAAGTTAATTACCTAAATGACAGTTGTACACTATTGCATTCGTGGTCACATCTAACCTGGTTGTTATTGTAGTTCATGGGGTTCCAGACTAGATAAGACTGATGACGGGTATTGGGGGTGGGGAGAAGGGCAAGGATGGGGGGAATCCAAGATGGCGGTGACCAGCACGCACCATATTCAGAGGAACTGAAATTCCGAATTGGTGAGTCGAGGGGCTGTGGAACCCAAAACAACTGTACGAGGAGTCCGGGGAGAAGGGGGACAAACTCTGATTTGAGTCCAATAGATAGGACACAGGTCAACCGTGGACATCTCCGTGGACTTCTCCTGGGCAATCTATTCCCAGGCACTTCCCCGTAAGGGGAAGGGGAGGGAGGGAGAAGCAGCAGCAGAGGTGGCCAAGAGGCAGCTGCAGTGGCAGCTGAGGAGGTGGAGATACAGCAGCCAACAGGGAAGCTGCAGCCAAGTTATGGAATTACGGAATTACGGGAGCTTCTGAATTACAGGAGATACTGGAACTAGCAGCTGAAACAGAGGAGGCACCCCGCGGTGCACACAGCTCACCTCCACACACTGCTGCCTGCTCCAGATCTCCCTCTTTGATATTTGAGACTGACAACACTCAAACCCCCGACATTTCCCTGTGACCTCCAAACATCAGCCTTGCCTGAGGGGGAAGCAACAGAGGAAGCACATTGCCCTTCCCAACTCAGAGAGCAGAGCCCAGCCTGCTGTGCTCACAGTTTCTAGCACGGCGCTCAGGGCTAGACCCACAGAGCCCACAACAGAGTACTTGTCCTGCCCACAGTGTCAGCCACAGACCTCAGAGTCCAGCCTGCAGAGCTCTCCACAGACTGGAGACCACGGAGTATTCAGGAAACCTGTGCAGGCGCTTTGTGCCCACAATCTGCGCTTGCTAACTGTGCCAGCATCCAAATCCCTTCTTGCACTTGCTCCCAACCCCCATATCCCAAGCACCTACACTCTCTAACACCCACCTTCAAGACGCAAGTAGACACACACACACACACACAAGCACACACACATACCCCCCCAAACCCTACAATAATGAAACTGCACCAGTGGTTTTCCTCCCTTAGGTACAACTTAAGCAGCAACACACACTCTCAAACCACTGGACATCCCTGATCTTCCTGAAGAATACTCCAGAGACCAGGGAAAGGCAGTTCCAGTCTGAAGTTCAGACTCAAGGTAAAAAACAGTGAAGATCTCATATAAGCAAATGGCCAAAGGTAGGTGTAAGAACTCACCCAACAAAAATCAGGACACCATGGACCCACCAGCAACCCCCAAACTCAATGGATATTTTAATTCAGCAGAAACACAGGAAAATGACTTTAAAGCTATGCTTATGCAGTTATTAGAAGAACAAAAAGAGGAAATGAACAGAGCTCTCAAAGAAATACAGAAGACTATAACTACCCACATACAGGAACAATTAGAGACATATAGAGAAGAAACAAACAAACAAAAAAATAGGAGCCACATTCACTCAGATGAAGGAAATGGTGCAAATCATGAAAACAGAATTAGAATCTATAAACAAAACACAAACAGAGAAAACCCTGGAACTGGAGAACTTAGAGAAAAGATCAGGAACCACAAAGATAAGCATCACCAATAGAATACAAGAGATGGAAGAGAGAATCTCAGGTACTGAAGATACACTGGCTGAAATTGATTCCTCCCTCAAAGAAACCATAAAATCAAAAATGTTCCAAACACAAAACATACAAGAAATCAAGGATGCCATGAAAAGATGAAACCTAAGAATAATAGGGATAGATGAAAGAGAACACTTAAGGCTCCAAGGACTGGAAAACATTTTTAAGAAAATCAGAGAAGAAAATTTCCTGAACTTAAAGAAAGAGATGTCCATAAACATACAAGAAGCCTACAGAACACCAAATAGACTAGACAAGAAAAGAAATCCTTCATGTCACATCATAGTCAAAACACTAAACCTACAAAACAAAGAAAAAATATTAAAGGCAGCAAGGGAAAAAGGTCAAGTAACATATGAAGGTAGACCAATCAGAATCACACCAGACTTCTCATCAGAAACTATGAAAACCAGAAGGGCCTGGGCAGAGGTCATACAGTCTTTAAGGTAACACATATGCCAACCTAGACTACTATACCCAGCAAAGCTTTCAATCAACATAGATGGAGAAAACAAAATATTTCATTAGAAAATTAAACTTAAGCAATATCTACACAGCAACCCAGCCCTACAGAAGATACTAGAAGGAAAACTCCAATTCAACGGAAACAACCACACCCAAGAAAAAATATGATATGTATAATTTCCCAACAAAAATTAAAAGAAAAAAAAAAGCAATGAATCATAGTAAGACCACCAACTCCACAATAAAAGGAACTAATAGTCATTGGTCACTATTATCTATCAACATAAATGGTCTCAACTCTCCAATAAAAAGACACAGACAAACAGAATCTAACATTCTGCTGCATCCAAGAAACACACCTCTGCAACAAAGATAAACGCTGCCTCAGAGTAAAGGACTGGAAAATGTTTTTCAAGCAAATGACCTAGAAAACAAGCTGGGGTAGCTATCCTAATATATAATGAAATAGACTTTCGACCAAAATTAATCAAAAAAGATGAAAAAGGACACTTCTTTCTCATCAAAGGAAAATTCCAACAGAAGGACATCACAATTTTGAACATCTATGCCCCAAATACGAGACCACCCACATTTATAAATGAAACATTATTAAAGCTGAAATTACGCAATGATCCCAACACCTTAATAGTGGGAGACTTCAGAGAGTGACAACATGGCGGGGCGAGGAGGACACTGTGTCTGAAGAGCAGGACAGCAGTGTTGGCAAAGCGACCAGGAGACTCAACTCAGGGACCTAAAACACCAGCATTTGTGATTGCCGGGTGAGAAGAAAGCCTACAGTGTGGAAATTATTTGGGACCAACCTCAGGTCACCCAGTCAATACCTGGTAAAGGTCCTGGGGACTGGCGGGTGCACATGCCGCCCGAGATCTGCACACACAGCCACCTGTGGCACCCCCAGCCACCATCCAGGACCGGGACACCCAGCCTCTGGCCCAGTGAGGCGCTCAGTCTCCGGACCAGAATGGAGACCTCAATTGTCAACCCAGAGCAGAGTGCATAGCCTCTGGCCCAAAGCTCGGCGTGCAGCTGCCAGCCCAGATTGGAGCGCACAGCCTCCGGCCCAGATGGATGACCCCAGCCACCATCTCAGATAGGGTGGGGGCACACAGCCTCTAGCCCAGAGTGAGGTGCCAAGCCTCCGACCCAGAGCAGAGCCCTTAGTTGCCAGCCCAGAGAGGCATGCACAGCCTCTGGCCCAGAAGGGGACACACACTCCCAGCCCAGATCAGAGTGAGGAGCCTCCGGACCAGAGCGGCACCCATGGCTGCCATTCCAGAGAGGGACACACAGCTTCCGGCCCAGAGTGAGGCTCCCAGCCTCTAGACCAGAGTGGAGCCCTCAGTTGCCAGGCTAGAGAGGAGTGTACAGCCTCCAGACCAGAGCTGTGCCCCCAGCCGCCATCTCATAATTGGGCACACAATCTCCCAGCCCAGAGCAGAGCACTCAGCCTCTGGCCTAGAGACTTGCTGGGCACTCCTCTCACCTTCCCAGACAGAACTGTATGCCCCCGGTTACCAGACTGAGTTTTCCTGTTGGGAGAAAACCCCACAGCTAGGGAATCAGCAGGTTGTTTAAGAGGGGTGTACCTGGAAAACAGTGTAACAACAGCAGCAGCTCAATAATTCAGAACGAGAAACCCAGTATCAGGGCAGCTGTCTTGAGGACTTCTACGGGTGAGAGACCCCCTGACTAACAAAGACCACAGCTACTACTCAGGTCTATACACATGAAGTGAGCAGTGGCAATTCCTGAGAAACACTGGCCATACAGTGACCATAACTCAAAAGCACAGGAGGCCTCCTTCAGGAAAAATCATCTTCTGGCTAAGGGGATTCTCCCTACCTCAGGATTCCAGGAAGCACCAGAAACTAACAGCCAACACCTAAAACAGCCCAATGGGTAGAGGTCAGCATAAAAGCTCAACCAACAAAAGACAGAGCAATATGGCAATTGCAGAACCCAGCCATCAAGGGGCGAGCAGCCCTGGACACCCCAGCATAATAGAAATTCAAGAAGATGACCTTACATCTATGCTGATGAAGAGGATAATAGAGGAAACAAATAAAATATGTAAAGAATTAGAGGAAGATAAAATCAAACAGATCATGGCTATCCATAAAAAAAAAAAAATGGAGGAAGTTAAAGACAAGCAGATCATGGCCATTTGTAAAGAAATATAGGAAGAGGCAGCCAAACGGTTTGTGGCCTTCAGAGAAGAAATAATTAAATCACTGAAAGAAATAAAAATAACAGAGTTGAAGGAACTAAAAGAAAAACAGGAAACTACAATCAAATAGGTAAAGGAAATAAACAAAACAACTCAAGACCTGAAGATAGAATTGGAAAAATTAAAGAAAACACAAACGGAGGAAATAATGGAGAGGAAGAATTTAGAGAAGAAAACAGGAACTACAGAGGTAAACATAACCAACAGACTACAAGAGATGGAAGAAAGAATCTCAGGTGTAGAAGATACAATGGAAGAAATCGATGTATCCACCAAAGAAAATGTTAAATCCAAAAAATTCCTGACACAGACCATCCAAGAAATCCAAGATAATATGAAAGGACAAAACCTAAGAATAATAGGAATAGAGGAAAAAGAAGATTCTCTGTTCCAAGGCCCAGAAAATTTCTTCAACAAAATTATAGAAGAAATTTTTCCAAACTTAAAGGAGGCTATAAGATTGTAAGAGGCCTACAGAACATCTAATAAATTAGACCAGAAAAGAAAATCCTCCCACCACATAATAATCAAAACAGTAAGTATACAGAACAAAGAAAAAATACTGAAAGCTGCAAGGAAAAAGGCCGAGTAACATATAATGGCAAACACATCAGAATCGCACCTGACTTCTCAACAGAGACTATGAAAGCAAGAAGGGCCTGGACTGATATCATGCAGACCCTAAGAGAACACAGATGTCAGCCCAGGCTAATATATCCAGTAAAACACTCAGTCATCATATATGGAGAAAACAAGATATTCAATGACATAAACAAATTCAAACAATACCTACTCAGCATTACAGAAGATACTAGAAGAAAAAATAGAACCCAGGAAAACTAAATACATTCAGGAAAACACAGGAAATAAATAACCTCACTACAGCAAAACCAAAAGTAGCCAAACACATAAACATAGTACCATAGCCAACAACAAAATCAAAGTATCTAATGGCCACTGGTCATTAATCTTCCTTAACATCAATGGTCTCAACTCTCCAATGAAAAGACACAACAAAATGGATGCATAAACAAGACCCAACAATCTGTTTCATACAAGAAACACACCTAAGTAACAAAGATAGACATTACCTGAGAGTAAAGGGCTGGAAGACAGTTTTCTAAGCAAATAGACCCAAGAAGCAAGCAGGAGTAGCCATTCTAATATCTAATAAAATAGACTTTCAACCAAAATTAATCAAAAGATATGGGGAAGGTCATTTCATACACATCAAAGGAAAACTCCACCAAGAAAACACCACAATTCTGAACATATATGCTCCAAACACAAGAACACCCACATTTGTAAAAGAAACATTAATAAAACTGAAACCACACATAGATCCTCACACATTAATACTGGGATACTTCAACACCCCATTCTCAACAAAGGACAGATCAACAAACCAGAAGTTAAACAAAGAAACAATGACTGGAGCAGAGGTCATGAATCAAATGGACCTAGCAGATGTCTATAGAGCCTTTCACCCAAACACAAAAGAATTTACCTTCTTCTCAGCACCTCATGGAATGTTCTCCAAAATAGACCATATAGTTGGTCAAAAAACAAGTCTCAACAGATACAAAAAGACTGAAATAATCCCTTGTATCCTGTCTGACCGCCATGGACTAAAACTGGTTCTCAACGACAACAGAAATAACAAAAAACCTACACACATATGGTAACTAAACAACTTGCTACTCAGTGACAGTTGGGTTAGGGAAGAAATAAAGAAAGAAATAAAAATATTCCTAGGATTCAATGAAAATGAAGGTACAATATACCCAAATTTATGAGACACAATGAAAGCAGTGCTAAGAGGAAAGTTCATAGCACTAAGTGCCTACAAGAAGAAATTCTAAACCTCTCGTGTGAGCTACTTAATGGCTCAGCTAAAAGCCCTAGGGGGAAAAAAAAAAAGAAGCAGACACACCAAAGGGGAGTAGACGGCTGCAAATAATCAAACTCAAGACTGAAATCAATGAATTAGAAACAAATAAAACAATTCAAAGAATCAATGAAACCAAGAGCTGGTTCTTTGAGAAAATCAACAAGATAGACAAACTAACTAAATGGCAAAGAGACACTATCTAAGTCAGCAATATCAGAAATGAAAAGGGGGACATAACAACAGACACTGAGGAAATACAAACAATCATTTGGACTTACTTCAAAAGTCTATATGGCACAAAATTTGAAATTCTAAATGAAATGGACAATTTTCTTGACTGATTCCACTTACCAAAGCTGAATCAAGTCCAGGTAAATCAATGAAATAGTCCTATATCCCCTAAGGAAATAGAAACAGTCATCAAAAGTCTCCCATCCAAAAAAAAGCCCAGGACCAGATGGTTACAGCACAGAATTCTACCAGAATTTCAAAGAAGACCTAACTCCAATTCTCTTCAAACCATTCCACAAAATAGAAACAGAAGGAACACTCCCAAACTCATTCTATGAAGCCACAGTCATCTTGGTACCTAAACCTCACAAAGACCCAACAAAGAAAGAGAATTTCAGGCCAATCTCCCTTATGAACACTGATGCAAAAATACTCAACAAAATACTTGCAAACCAAATACAAGAACACATCAAAGTTTCATTCACTGCGATCAACTAGGCTTCATCCCAGGTATGCAGGGGTGGTTCAACATATGGATATCCGTCAAGGTGATCCATCATATTAAGAAACTGAAAGAAAAAAAAAAAACACATGATAATCTCCCTAGATGCTGAAAAAGCCTTTGACAAAATCCAGCACCCATTCATGTTTAAAGTATTGGAGAGATCAGGGATACAAGGCACATATCTAAACATAGTAAAGGCGATATACACCAAGCCTATAGCCAACATCAAACTAAACGGAGAGAAACTTACAGCAATCCCACTGAAGTCAGGGACAAGGTGAGGCTGCCCACTCTCTCCATATCTCTTCAATATAGTTCTAGAAGTCCTTGCTAGAGTAACAAGACAATTGAAGGGATCAAGGGGATAAAAAAAAGAAAGGAAGAAATCAAAGTATCACTGTTTGCAAATGATACGATAGCATATCTGAGTGACTCCAAAAATTCTACCAGGGAACTCCTACAGCTGATAAACACATTCAGCAAAGTGGCAGGATACAAAATTGACTAAAAAAAAAAAAAATCAGTAGCTCTCCTGTATACAAAAGACAAAAGGGCTGATAAAGAAAGTGAGGAGTAACACCCTTCATAATAGCCACAAAAGACATAAAGTACCTTGGTGTAACCCTAAGCAAGCAAGTCAAAGACTTGTTTGAAAAAAAATTTCAAGTCTCTGAAGAAAGAATTAGAAGAAGATATCAGAAGATGGAAGATCTCCCATGCTCATGGTTTGGCATGATTAACATAGTAAAAATGGCCATCTTAACAAAAGCAATCTACAGATTAAATATAATTCCTATCAAATTGCCAACACAATTCTTTACAGACCTGGAAAGAAAAATTCTCAGTTTCACATGGAATAACATGAAACCCAGAATTTCTAAAACAATCCTCTACAATAAAAGATCTTCTGGAGGCATCTCCATCCCTGATCTTAAGCTTTCTATAGAGCAACAGTAATAAAACTGCATGGTACTGGCATAGAAACAGAATGGTGGATCAATGAAACCGAACAGAAGACCCAGAAATAAACCCACACACTTATGGACACCTGATCTTTGACAAATATGTCAAAACCATTCAATGGAAAAAAGATAGCATCTTCAACAAATGGTGCTGGTCCAACTGGATGTCTACATGTAGAAAAATGCAAATAGATCCATCCTTATCACCCTGCACAAAACTAAAGTCCATGTTGATCAAAGACCTCAACATAAAACCTGACACCTTAAGTAGGTTAGGAGAAGAAGTGGGGAAGAGCCTAGAACTCATTGGCATAGGAGACAACTTCCTGAACAGAACACCAACAGCACAGACTCTAAGAGCAACAATCAATAAATGGGACCTCATGAAACTGAAAAGCTTCTGTAAAGCAAAGGACACCATCTTCAAAACAAAACAACTGCCTACAGACTGGGAAAGAATCTTCACTAACTCTCTATCTGACAGAGGACTCATATCCAGTATATATAAAAAACTAAAGAAGTTGAAAAGCAGAAAATCAAGTAATCCAGTTAAAAAATGGGGAACAAAGCTAAACAGAGAATTCTCGACAGAGGAATATTAAATGGCAGAGAAACACTTAAAGAAATGCTCAATGTCATTAGCCATCAGGAAATGCAAATCAAAACGAACCTGAGATTTTACCTTACACCCATCAGAATGGCCAAGATCAAAACCTCAAGTCACAACACATGCTAGAGAGGTCATGGAAAAAGGGGAACCCTTCTCCATTTCTGATGGGAATGTAAGTGGGTACAACCATTCTGGAAATCAATCTGGTGCTTTCTCAGACAATTGCGAATAGCGCTTCCTCAAGATCCAGCTATACCACTCCTAGACATATATCCAAAAGAGACTCAAGTACACAATAAGGACATTTGATCTACCATGTGTGTAGCAGCTTTATTTGTAATAGCTAGAAGCTGGAAACAATCCAGATGCCCATCAACTTAAGAATGGATACAGAAATTGTGGTACATCTACACAATGGAATACTACTCAGCAATTAAAAACAAGGAAATCATGAAAATTGCAGGTAAATGGTAGGATCTGGAAAGGATCATCCTGAGTGAGCTATCCCAGAAGCAGAAAGACACACACTGTATATACTCACTCATATAGACATATAATATAGGATACACCTATTGAAATCTGTACACCTAAAGAAACTAATCAAGAGGGAGGACTGTGGCTAAAATGCTCAACCCCCACTCTGAAAGGCAAAGAGGATGGACACCAGAAGAAGAAGAAAACAGGAAACAAGTTAGGAGCTTCTCACAGAGGGCCTATGAAAGGCTCTGCCCTGCAGACTATCAAAGCAGATGTTGAGACTTATGGCCAAACTTTGGGCAGAATGCAGGGAATCATATGAAAGAAGTGAGAAAAAATAATAAGAGCTGGAGAGTACAGGAGGTCCACAAGGAGAGCAACAGAACCAAAAAATTTGAGCACAGGGGTCTTTTCTGAGACTCATACTCCAACCAAGTACCATGCATGGAGATAACCTAGAACCCCTGCACAGATGTAGCCCGTGACAGTTTAGTGTCCAAGTGGGTTACATAGTAACGGGAAGAGGGACTGCTTCTGACATGAACTGATTGGCCTGCTTTTTGTTCACCTCCCCCTGAGGGGAGAGCTGCCTTACCAGGCCACAGAGGAAGACAGTGCAGCCACACCTGATGAGACCTAACAGACTAAGATCAGAAGGAAGAAAAAGAAAGGCTTCCCTATCAGTAGACTTGTGAGGGGAGTGTGTGGAGAAAGGGAAGGAAAGTAAAGAAAGAGGAAGGAAGGGAACTAGAGGGGGGATACAAAGTAAATAAACTATAATTAAAAATATAAAAATAACAAAAAAATAGTGGGAGACTTCAACACTCCACTCTTACCAAGGGACAGGTCATCCAGTCAGAAACAAAACAAAACAAAACAAAACAAAAACAAAACAAACAAACAAACAAAAAAAAATGGGGAAAAAACGGCACTTACAGACGCCCCCAAATCAAATGGACCTAATAGATGTCTACAGAACTTTCCGCCTCAAATCAAAAGAGTATACCTTCTTTTCAGCATCTCATGGAACCTTCTCCAAAATAGATCATATAGTTGGTCACAAAGCAAACCTCAGCCAGATAAAAGAAGATTGAAATAATTCCTTGTATCTTAACTGACCATCATGGTCTAATGCTGAACCTCAACCACAACAGAAACAGCAAAAGGCCTGCACATACATGGAAACTGAACACCTCACTACTCAATGACAGCTTGGTTAGGGAAGAAATAAAGAAATTAAAGACTTCCTAGAATTCAATGAAAATGAAAGCACAACATACCCAAATTTATGGAACGCAATTAAGACACTGCTAAGAGGAAAGTTCATAGCACTAACTGCCTCCAAGAAGAAATTTGAAACATCACATACAAACAACTTAATGGCCCAACTGAAAGCCCTAGAAAATAAAAAAGCAAATTTACCCAAAAGGAGCAGACGGCTAGAAATAATCAAACTCAGGGTTGAAAGCAATCAATTAGAAACAAATAAAACTATTCAAAGAATCAATGAAACCAAGAGCTGGATCTTTGAGAAAATCAACAAGATAGACAAACCTTTAGCCAAACTAACTAAAAGGCAGAGACAAACTATCCAAATCAGCAAATTCAGAAATGAAAAGGGGGACATAACTACAGATACTGAGGAAATACAAACAATCATTAGGTCTTACTACAAAAGCCTATAAAGCAACAAAATTCGAAAATCTAAAAGAAATGGACAATTTTCTAAATAGAATTCATTAACCAAAATTAAGTCAAGATTAGGTAGAAAGACTGAATAGTCCTATATCCCCCAAGGAAATAGAAGCAGGTATCAATAGTCTCCCTTCCAAAAAAAAAGCCCTAGGCCAGATGAATTCAGTGCAGAATTCTACCAGACCTTCAAAGAAGTGCTAACTCCAATTATCTCCAAACTATTCCACAAAATAGAAACAGAAGGAACATTACTAAACTCATTCTATGGTGTCATATGTGACTATGACACCATAGTCACCTTGATTCTTAAACCACACAAAGATCCAACAAAAAAAAGAGAACTTCAGACCTATCTCTCTTATGAATATTGATGCAAAAATACTCAATAAAATCCTTGCAAACCGAATCCAAGAACACATCAAAAATATCATCCACCATGACCAAGTAAGCATCATCCCAGGCATGCAAGGGTTGTTCAACATAAGGAAATCTGTCAATGTAATCCACCACATAAATAAACTGAAGGAGAAAAGCCACATGATCATCTCCTTAGATGTCAAAAAAACATTTGACAAAGTCCAACACCCATTCAGGTTTAAAGTCTTGGAGAGATCAGGGATACAAGGCACATACCTAAACATAGTAAAGGCAATGTACAGCAAGCTTATAGATAACATCAAACTCAATGGAGAGAAAATTAAATCATTCCCACTGAAATCAAGGACAAGACAAGGCTGCCACTCTCTCTATATCTCTTCAACATAGTTCTTGAAGTCTTAGCCAAAGCAATAAGACAACAAAAGGAGATCAAGGGGATACAAATTAGAAAAGAAGAAGTCACAGTGTCACTATTCACAGATGATTGTCTACATGAGAGACCCCAAAAATTCAACCAGAGAACTCCTTCAGCTGATAAACACCTTCAGCAAAGTGGCAGGATACAAAATCAACTAAAAAAAAATCAGAAGCCCTCCTGTATACCATAAAGTACCTTGGGGTGACTCTAACCAAGCAAGTGAAAGACCTGTTTGAAAAAAAAAAAAAAAAAAACAACTTTAAATCTCTGAAGAAAGAAATTGAAGAAGATATCAGAAGATGGAAAGATCTACTGTGCTACTGTGCTCATGGATTGGTAGGATTATAATTGTGAAAATGGTCATTCTGCTAAAAGCAATCTACAGATTCAATGCAATTCCTATCAAAATCCCAACTCAGTTCTCTACACACCTTGAAAGAGAGATTCTCAGCTTCATATGGAGAAACAAAAAAACACCAAATCCCCAAAACAATCCTGTACAACAGATCTTCTGGAGGCATCTCCATCCCCAATCTAAAACTGTACTACAGAGCAATAGTAATAAAAACTGCATGGTATTGGCATAGGAACAGAAAGGAGGATCAGTGGAACCCAATAGAAGACACAGAAACTTACACACCTATGAACACTTGATTTTTGACAAAGAAGCCAAATCCATTCAATGGAAAAAAGACAGCATCTTCAACAAATGGTGCTTGTCTAACTGGATGTCTACATGCAGAAAAATGAAAATAGATCCATATTTATCACCTGCACAAAACTGAAGTCCAAGTGGATTAAAGACCTCAACCTAAAATCAGATACTCTAAATCTGTTAGAAGAAAAAGTGGGGAACTTTTTCCTGTGCCAATGAGCCTAGAACTCATTGGCACAGGAGACAACTTCCTGAACAGAACACCAACAGCAAGAGCAACAAAAATAAATGGGACCTCATGAAACTGAAAAGCTTCTGTAAAGCAAAAGACACTGTTGTCAGAACAAAACGACAGCCTATAGACTGGGAAAGGAATTTCACCAACCCTACATTTAACCGAGGGCTAACATACAGTATCTATAAAAACTGAAGAAGTTAAAATGCAACAAATCAAGTAATCCAATTAAAAAATGGGGCATGGAGTTAAATAGAGGATTGTAGAATGACAGAGAAACACTTAAAGAAATGCTCAACATCCTTAGCTATCAGGGAGATGCAAATCAAAACGACCTTGAGATTTCACCTTAAACCCATCAGAATGGCTAAGATCATAAACTCAAGTGACAACACATGCTGGAGAGGATGTGGAGAAAGGGGAACCCTCCTACACTGCTGATGGGAATGCAAACTTCTACAACCACTTTGGAAATCAATCTGGTGCTATCTCAGACAAACAGGAATAGTGATTCCTCAAGATCCAGCTATACCACTCCCAGGGATATATCCAAAAGATGCTCAAGTACACAACAAAGACATTTGCTCACCCATGTTTACAGCAGCTTTATTTGTAATAGCCAAAAACTGGAAACAACCCAGATGTCCCTCAGTTGAAGAATGGATACAGAAATTGTGGTACTTTTACACAATGGAATACCACTCAGCAATTTAAAACGAGGAAATCATGAAATTTGCAGGCAAATGGTGGGACCTAGAATCGATCATCCTGAGTGAGATATCCCAAAAGCAGAAAAACACACAAAGTATATACTCACTTATATAGAACTATAAGATATGCTAAACTTACTAAAATCTATACACCTAAAGAAGATAAATAAGAAAGAGGTCCCAGGGTAAGATGATCAATCCTCACTTAGAAAGACAAATGGGATGAACATTGTATGTAAGAGCAAACAAGTAACAGGACAGGAGCCTACCACAGAGGGCCTCTGAAAGACTCTACCTAGCAGAGTATCACAGCAGATATTAAGACTCATAACCAAACCTTCAACAGAGTGCAGGGAATCATATGAAAGAAGGGGGAGTTAGTAAAACCTGGAGAGTACAGGAGGGCCAGAAGGAGCAGATATATCAGGGCACAGGGGTCTTTCATGGGACTGTTTCTCCAACCAAGGACCATGTATGGATATAGCCTAGAATCCCTGCTCAGATATATCGCATGGTAGTTCAGTGTCCAAAAGGGTTCTCTAATAAGGGAAAGAGCGAATATTCCTGACATGAACTCAATGTCGAGCTCTTTGCCCCCCCCCCGCCCACTTCCCTGAGGGAGGAGCAGCCTTGCTAGGCTACAGAAGAGGACATTGCAGCCAGGCCTGAAGAAACTTGTTAAGCTAGGGTCAGATGGAAGTGGAGGAGGTCCTCCCCTATTAGTGGACTTGGAAAGGGACATGGAGAAGATAAGAGAGGGAGGGTGGGATTGGGAGGGAAGGAAGGAGGGAGCTACGGCTGGGATACAAAGTAAATAACCTGTGTTTAATATAAAAAATAAATGAATTTAAAAAAAAGAGTAGAGGAATGATCTAGAAAAAAAAATAAAAGACTGATTACAACTTTTCTCCTCTGGTAGCATGCACAATCACCCTCCAGCTTTAGGGAAGGTAGCCAGTAAGGCTATTGCTTCCATGTTACTATCATCTTGATTTTGCTATATTCTTTAACTCAGGTATGTGGTTTCTTCGGCCACAGGGTCTTACATTTGAGTTCCAGAGAGTTAAAAGCTCTGCTTTGCAGTGGATGGAAATTAACAGAGAGGCCCACAAGTGGTCAAGGTGCAACGAATGAGACTTCAGAGTACTCAGTCCTATATGTGACATCTTTATAATGCCTCTGACCCCAAAGACTCAGTCATCTTTGAAGAAGGGGGTGAAATAATTGTAAGGGAAAGAAGTGGTTTAGTACTAAAAAGAAACTGTGTTCCAGGAAACAAACAAAGAAAAAAAAAATAGGAACACATGTGACTTCATAGTGTTTGTGACAGCATGCACAAGAACCATGCAAGCTCAAGCCAGATCATGTTCCAGGATGGAGAGGGGAGTTTATATGGAAATCCCACATTATAAATAGAATAAAAAGATATGGTGTCAATTTTTAGTGTTGCAGTCACAATCACACGTTGCCTGTCTCTACCATCCTAAATTCACATGACCTGGCTTCACCCAACTATAAGCCGCTGTTATTGAAATGCTTCTACAATTTGGAGTACAAAAGTAAATAATATAATTTAGCCAAATAACAATATTTCCATTGCAAGTATTTCAAACAAACTCATTTACAGTTAGGAAGCTATGTTTAGATCCATTATTAAATATGAGTATATAGAACATCAAGCCTATAGATGTATTGTTTTTCTGATTTCAGTTTTATAATTTTCTAAATTATTAATTAAAGCAGATGATCTGTAAATCACATAAAAATGTGATTCTTGGGGAAAAAGGTGTTGAAATCTGTGTTTGGAGAGACACTGAGCACACAAATTCTCAGTTCTGCAAGAAGCCTATTCATACTCATGGTGACTTTAAACACACACACACACACACACACACACACACACACACACACACCACGTACACTCACTCAACTGAGTATATATGTATGTATGTATGTATGTAAATCCAGCTGTAGACTCGCTTGTACAGACATAGACAATGACATCCTTTCCTGGTTTCATATATGTTTGCTCTTTCACTTTGTAAAGTTATGAAACAATACACATTCACTAGAAATCATGTTTCAAGGTTTGCCTTTTGACCTTTGGCTTTTGAACTTTTCCTTACACAGGAGGTACATGACACTACAGTCATTGGCATTTCTGGGAAGTAAAGGTAACTTTAAGTCTTGACAGCTACAAGATCGTGAAAGTAGAGAAATGACAGCTGACGGTCTATGTAGTTGTCAGTAGGCTTTCAGTATTTAATCTTACCCTTTATGTCGTCTCTACACAAATCACTCATGCATATGAATGCTTGTGCTGTTCAATACATTATTACGAGATAGGCTGTGAATTAGATTTTCAAAGTGTAGTAAAATGCTGAATGCCTTTAAGGTAGACTGTACAATACTACTTAGCGGATAAACGAGAAATATTTCTCTTACAATATTTTTAATTTACAATAGGTGTGTTTGAATATAATACCATAATAAATTATGTACACACATATATAATATTTGTAGATTCATAATAGATATTATATATTTATTTATGTACAGAAAAATATTTATACATTCACTATATTTATTCCTAATATAAACACTGAGAGTTTCATAATGTAATCCATGCTGGCCCTAAATGCTAATGCTTCTGTATTAGCCTCCTAAAGTCTGGGATTGCAGTATTATACCCATACGCTTTGCCTTAAGTTTTTGTGCAGTAGTTTGTACATTAAAAGTGATAGATTTTATATTAATCTCAGAAATTTACAAAATTTCTGACAAGTGGGAATAACACAGCAGTAAGTTGGGTAGGCAATCTCTTTCAGTGTACTTCAAACAACTGTTTTATTCTCTCTATATAATAAATACATAATATTACATATTATATAGTAGAGTATACATTTGGCTAAAAAGGAGCAGAAGAAAAAATATTGACTACTGGAAAAAGAGGTAGGCTCAGAAAATCTGGATGAACCCTTGGTACTAAATTTTGATGTATTTCTTGGATTGTGTGCATTCCTAACCTCTCACTCTCCAATATAAACATAATGTCCTGACTTCTAGACTCCCAGGAGACAAAATATTCAAAGCCATCAAACACAGAACTTGAAATATAAATATATTCTTTTAATTGTTCTTTAAACATGCATAATAAACATTGCCATAACTACAGATTATTACTAATATGCCAACAGGCCATTCATACATAATTTATTTGAAAGAAAAACTGTCCTACTATAGTAACTATATTTATAACTTTTTCTATGATACACAACAGAGTCTATTTTTATCTGTGAAATCAGATTTTATTTTTATCTCAAAACTCTAATTTTACCTGCTGAGAAAGCATTTCTCACACCAAGTAGTTTCTGTTTAACTTTGAAAAGTTTTTTTTTTTTTTTCACAGTCAAAGCTATAATACTAAATCTCATTTCCCATCCAGCATTCTGAGGGATTTGCTGACTTCTTAATTGGATGATTTGAGGTATATTCATAATAAAATGCATGCTAGAGCACTTTCTTGACACAGTGGTTTAGTAACTAGTGTGTCTGGTGGCCAGAAAGAGCAATTATTGTTGCACTTATAGGGGATCATAGTCTTGCATAAATGCTATTCAAAAAGAGAATTTACTGTGTATGGAGTTTCTACATATTCATCCATGATTCTTTTCATACCCCCAGATTCATGCATATCTCTGAATTATGTTTTCATTTTGTTCCTAGTATTGATGAAACTAATTTAACACCTATATTATCACAATGTACTTGATTTGAACTAAAATAAGGGTATTAGAAAGCGCTTATATGCTACTTAAATTTCAGAGATATTTCCCAGGTAAGTAATATTGCCATGACATTATTAAATAATGACTTGCAAAATTACTTCTTTTAAATCATATGTATGCTCGTAATTCTTTTCACTTAAAAATGATCACTTATATTAATTTCTTAAGAATGTTAGATACCAAAATCAAATATAAGTGCATATTAAATACAATATACATTTTATATAAAAATATAAGATGTATTTCAGAAATACTATATAACCTAATTTGAAAAATGACAAGTTATATTCATTACTTCGGTTTTGAGGAAGAAAACATCAAAATTGAGTTTTAATCACTGCATAGTTCAAGAAAATCAATTGTTTGCTTTCTCTAAAATCACCTAACTGAGCAATATGCGGCTCTTAGAGATATGCATTCTAGCCACTTATAGGTGTGGATTTTAAGTCTTCTGAAACATGGAGCTGAATAATAAATAATAAACGTACAGTCAAGCAGATGTTTGTGGTTTTGTATCAGAAGGATGTGCTCTGACTCATTCACGTGGCGGTCTTTTCTGTTCCATTACCCAAAACAAAAATATTCTAATCCATGAGCATAACTAATATTTTAAATAGCACATTCTGTTTTAAATGCACACACTGTGCATAAGAAGGAAACATTTAAATCACTGCAGCAGATGCTTGTTTGTAAGTATTTAGTACTATTACAAAAAGGAGCCTAGAGAATACGCGACTGATACACGACCGAAGGTTCTCAAATACATGCCCAGTGCTGAGGGAAATGAATTTGATTTCTAGGAATTTAAGGCATCTAATCACTATCATTAAACAAATAAGGATTCATTACGTGAATGAGATGAAAACACTGTGAACACAGTAACACTTGGAAACAAATGTGACCTAGAACTTTAATTTCTGTGCACATCTTATTTGAGCACCATTTATTTGGGAAGTTTATGACCTGTGACTATTTCTCAATTTAATACAACTAAGAACTCCAGTGCTACATGTCAGCTTCTTGTATAATTGGAATGGAGGAAGTTTGTTGCGGAGGGAGAAGCTTTTGCATATTAATATTGTACAGAAACACAGTTAAGCTGGGACTGACAAATATGCTTTAATAGAGGAGGAGATTATTCGCAGACATAACAGCCAAGTGCATTGAAAGGCTGAAAAGCTCTGAGACAAAATAAGCATAATGAATGCCAAACATAACACAGGAAAACAGGCCCAGAGTACCAATCTCAAGGCAACACCCTGTGGTTTCAACAGCTATGAAAACCTTCACATGCTAGCCTGGAAACATAGGATAGGTTTTGAATTCAGACATGTCTTAGGTAAATCTCAGCTTCACCCTGAATGGAGTTCTTACCACGTGATCAGGTTCACACTTGAAGGTTTTAACTTCTCTCTGGAAAAAGTAGTTTCATGATTCTTTCTGAAACATATCATGATGAATAATGTCTATAAAGAGTAATGAATGTTCCATCCTTAGAAAGGAAATTTCCAGGAATACAGTAATAACAAAATAACAAAAATATGATTTCTAACTCAAGACAAATATAGTAACATTCAAAAAGAGAAATTAATTTTTGAAAGTCCCATGGATGAATAATTTAAAGCTATAAATATTTCAAAAGATATTTAAAGAAAATATCAATGGAAAAATATAAAGATCAACACTAGTAACAGCATGCCCAAAACAATTTAGAAAAATATTTTTGAGCATATTTGGGGTGACACTTACTTACAAGTCAGAAGATTGAGTAATGTATTTTGAAAAAAACCCCAAGGAAACAGCATATTCATTTACTTGAAGGCATAATCTATTGATTATCAGTGAATAATAAACAATGAAAGAATAAGCAGGTAGATGGATAAGTTTATGAATGAATGGATAGAGGAAGTTTGACCTCAAATCCCAATTTTAAAACTTTAATTGATTATAGTCATTGTGAATTGTGAATAGATTTTTATTTTTCTACATAATTATTGGCTATATCACTGCCCAGGTCAGAGAAAATTTTCAAGTTGAGTTTTCTTTTCTTTTTAATTTTACGTTTTTATTAATTGCAGTTTATTCACTTTGTATCCCACCTGTAACCCCCTCCGTTCTCCCCTCCCAATTCCACCCTCCCTCAGTCTTCACCCATGCCTCTACCCCAGTTCACTGATAGGAGAGATCCTCCTCCCCTTTCATCTGATCCTAGTCTATCAGGTCTCATCAGGACTGGCTTCATTGTCTTCCTCTGTGGCCTGATAAGGCTTCAGCCCCCTGAGAAGTAGGTGATCAAACAGTTCATGTCAGAGATGGTCCCTGTTCCCATTACTAGGGAACCCACTTGGACTACTATGGTCTGCTATGGGCTACATATGTGCAGGGGTTCTAGGTTATATCCATGAATGGTCCTTCCTTGGAGTATCAGTATCAGTCTCAAAGTCACCCCTGTGACCATATTTTTTGGTTCTGTTGCTCTCCTTGTGGAGCTCCTGTCCCTTCCAGGTCTTTCTCCACCTTCTTTCATAAGATTTCCTGCACTCTGCCCAACGTTTAACTATGAGTCTCAGCATCTGCTTTGATACCCTGCAGGGTAGAGTCTTTCAGAGGCCCTCTGTGGCAGGCTCCTGTCTTATTCCCTGTTTTATCTGATGTCCATCCCCTTTACCTTTCTGAATGAGGATTGAGTAATCTTAATTCTTGATTAGCTTATTTATATGTACAGATTTTAGTAAGTTTATCCTATGTTATATGTCTAATATCCACTTATAAGTGATCATATACCCTGTGTGTTTTTCTGCTTCTTGGATCCCTCATGCATGATGATATTTTCTAGATCCCACCATTTGCCTGCAAATATTATGATTTCCTTGTTTTTAATTGCTGAGTAGTATTCCATTGTGTAAATGTACCACAGTTTCTGTATCCATTCTTCAACAGAGGGGCATCTGGTTTGTCTCCAGGTTCTGGCTGTTACAAATAAAGCTTCTGCAAACATGGTTGAGCAACTGTCCTCTTTCTATACTTGAGCATCTTTTGGATATATACCTAGTTATCAAATATGTGCCTTTATGGTATAAGGGATTTCACAAAGGCACATATTTGATAGCTGCAATATTGAATTTGCCCATGATTTTATTGACACTTTCTATAGTTGTGGCCATATATCATATATATTACATGTATTCAATGTGCATATTCATATATGCCCAGTAAACCATGATTGCAAGATTTGGAATTTTCTTTTTAACAAATATACATATCTTTTTAACTTTTTTATTTTTTTAATATTAATTACAGAGTATTTACTTTGTATCCCAGTTGGAGTCCCCTCCTTCATTCTCTCTCAATCCCAGCCTCCTTCCCTCATCTCTTCCCATGCCCCTCTCCAAGTCCATTAATAGGGGAGGTCCTCCTCCCTTCCCATCTGACCCTAGCTTATCAGGTCTCATCAGGACTGGCTGCACTGTTTTCCTCTATGGCCTGGTAAGGCTGCTTCCCACCATTTGCCTGCAAAGTTCATGATTTCCTTGTTTTTCATTGCTGAGTAGTATTCCATTGTGTAAATGTACCACCATTTCTATATGCATTCCTCAGTTGAGGGACATCTGGGTTGTTTCCGGGTTCTGGCTATTATGAATAAAACCTCTAAGAACATTGTTGAGCAAATACCCTCATTGTGTACTTGAACAAATTGTGGATATATGCCTAGGAGTGGTGTAGCATATCTATTATCTTAACAGTCATTCCCAAATAACTGAAAACCTAAATAGACATAATGTTGTGTCAGATTAGAAGTAGACCATTTCACCTTCCCAACCTACTATACTAAGAATGACCTTGTGGGACCCAGGTGATTCTAGAGCACACTGAAAGTTTTTGTTTGCCTGTTTGTTTGTTTATTTATGATATTCTAGCACATTTGGTCCTAGTTTCAGTTTACTGTCAAAGTTTCAGTTGGAAATAAAAGCAAAGTGAGCATTATAACAAATGTTCTAAGAATAGGATAATTAGAATAAGACAAAGACTACTAGAACAGAAGGCAAATAAAAAATTCATTCTATTCCATAGAGGTAGTGACTGAACAGAGGGGAACGAGGCCGGGGAAGGATCACAGAGAATTAAGAAGGTGGGAAACAGACCTGGTGAGAGCAAGGGTGTGAGGACAACCCTGTAGGAGAAAGAAACACAGAGGGTGAGGTATCTCTGTGACAAGCTTGAGACCTTAGTAAAGTCCTCTTAGGAGTCCTCTGGGAGAATATAAGGGAATTCAAGCAGTAACTCCTAGTAGAAGAAACCATAGAAACTCAAGAGACCTTCTAACTAGATTAGCCTCCATTTAGAGGGAAGGGAACTACAACCCACTCACAAAAACTTCCATCCCAAATTTACCCTGCCCACAAGATGTGCAGGGACAACAATAGACCATATAGAGCAGAGGTTGAAGAAATGCTCAACCAATGCCTAGCCCAACCAAAGACCCATCCTATCGATGAGTACCAACCCCTCACACTAGAACACTGTCTGCTAAGTTTGCAGACAGGAGGCTGACACAGTCGTCCTCTGACAGACTCTACCCAGCAGCGCCTCAAAACAGATGCTGAGTCTCACAGCCAAATATTGGGCATTGCTTGTGGAAAAGTGGAAGGAAAGAGAAAAGGACCTGAAAATGACAGGAGCTCCACAAGAAGAGCAACAGAGAAAGCGCCAGATTGATTTCCAGAGTGGTTGTACAAGTTTACATTCCCACCAGCAGTGGAGAAGGGTTCCCCTTTCTCCACAACCTCTCCAGCATGTGTTGTCACTTGAGTTTTTGATCTTGGCCATTCTCATGGGTGTAAGGTGAAATCTCAGGGTTGTTTTGATTTGCATTTCCCTAATGGCTAGTGAAGTTGAGCATTTCTTTAAGTGCTTCTCTGCCATTCGGTATTCCTCTACAGAGAATTCTCTGTTTAGCTCTGTTCCCCATTTTTTAAGTGGATTACTTGGTTTGCTGCTTTTCAGCTTCTTTAGTTCTTTATATATACTGGATATGAGTCCTCTGTCAGATAAAGGGTTGGTGAAGATTCTTTCCCAATCTGTAGGTGGTCGCTTTGTTTTGATGACAGTGTCCTTTGCTTTACAGAAGCTTTTCAGTTTCATGAGGTCCCATTTATTGGTTGTTGCTCTTAGAGCCTGTGCTGTTGGTGTTCTGTTCAGGAAGTTTTCCCCTGTACCAATGAGTTCTAGGGTATTTCCCACTTTTTTTTCAAGCCAATTTAATGTGTCTGGTTTTATGTTGAGGTCTTTGATCCACTTGGACTTCAGTTTTGTGCAGGGTGACAAGTATGGATCTATTTTCATTTTTCTACATGTAGACATCCAGTTAGACCAGCACCATTTGTTGAAGATGCTATCTTTTTTCCATTGTATGGTTTTGGCGTCTTTGTCAAAGATCAGGTGTCCATAAGTGTGTGGGTTTATTTCTGGGTCCTCTGTTCGGTTCCATTGATCCACCATTCTGTTTCTATGCCAGTACCATGCAGTTTTTAAAACTGTTGCTCTATAGTACAACTTAAGATCAGGGATGGAGATACCTCCAGAAGATCTTTTATTGTAGAGGATTGTTTTAGCAATTCTGGGTTTCTTGTTATTCCATATGAAGTTGAGAATTTTCCTTTCCAGGTCTGTAAAGAATTGTGTTGGAGCTGGTTTCCGCCTTCCACCTTCCCGATGGTGAGTGCTCTCTGTCATGAACAATTCCACATTTGGTAAGGCTGAGGATCTGGCTTTCTGGCTTGCTTCCATGTATGTGGACCTATCTGCATTGCCCCCGTGGCACGCCTGGTTTGGCTACCCAGAGGCTATTTAAGCTGTGGGCTGGCTTTCCCCGGGGTCCGAGGATTGTTCAATGTTCCTGAATAAACTGCATTGAAAAAAAAAAAAAAAAAAGAAGAGCAACAGAACCAACTAACATGGGCCCAGAGGGGCTTGGTGAGACTGAAGCATCAACCAAGGAGCATGCATGAACTGGAACTAGGCCCCCTACAAAGATGGCGCAAATGGGAAGCTTAGGCTTCAATTGGGTCATCTAGTAAGGTAAGTGGGGATGGCATCAAACATAGACACAGTTGCCAGCTTTTTGATCACTTCCTTCTTCCGGGACTGCCTTACCAGGCCAGAGGGGAAGAGGTCATGCTCAGTCCTGCTGCTATTTGATGAGTTGGGTTGGGTGGAAAAGGGAGCTCCCCTTTTATGAGGAAGAGACAAGGGAGGAATGGGGACAGTGGGAGGGAATCTCCTTCCCTCCTTGGTTATAACCAGGATGTTAAGAGAATAAAAAATTAATTAATTTCTACATAGAGAAGCTGGTCCAAACATTCCATCAAATAATAACCAGAAAACCAAACACCTTATCTTGAGTAGGTGCATACTATCATCTGAATTGCACTGGCCGCACTTAAAAAAATAATTAAAAAAAAGCCTCTCAGTCAATGCTATTTTTAGTATGATGGTGTCTATGGAGTTCAGCTTGAAGGTATGAACCTTCTAAACCATGGAGCATAACGATATGGTCTTAACTTCTTATCTGTCTTTCTTCCAGGATGTATGTCCTTACCTTTCTTATAATGATACACTCGATCCTGACTGTAAAATCTTATTTCTAAAGTTGTTATAGGATCACAAGGCTGTTTCCAAGTGCAACAGAATTTAAAGTCCTTGTGGTCTTTGTTTTTTGCCTGAACAAATATGGTCAAGCTTACTCTCCAGCTGAAGCTGATCTCCTGTATTGCATAGCCCAATAAAAACTGCCTGGAAACTCTAGATGTGTGTAGAGGTGTGTATATCACAAGCAATTCTGAAGTTATATGTTATACTACATATAACAATGTAGTAGTTTTCATATAACAATTACATAAAAAAATTTCATATAACAATTATCCATTATTTTAATGAAATTCACAGAAGAAATGGAGTTTAAAACAGTAGAAATACTGCTATCTTGTGTTAAAGAGAGGTGGTACGGATGAGAAGGAGGCTTTCAGGCTGCTGCCATCTATAGGGTAGATGATAGAGCTATCTGGCTTTTCATCGCTCCATGTTTCAAGAAAGGGGCAAGATGCCCTGGGGTTCAACTCAGAAACAGCCATGTTTCTTGATTCTAGTGAGCCAGAATGCTCATGACAAATACATCCAGGTGTGGTGCTACCCATAGAGCTGTAATCAGGGGGCCCCAGCGACAGTCTTACATGGTTAAAACTCAACTGATAATTGATTGGTACTCATGCCTTGCTTGATGGGGTTAACCTCACTACACTGCATGAAATAAATATTCACGAGCTTCAAAATATAATGGAATCTGCCCTGATAGATTTTATCTTTGATAGAGACACCTTCTTTCCTGAGTTATTCTCTTCATTATCAAATCCTATGCCTGTCTTACCATTGTCATTGTGAAGGCAAATGACTTGTCTTGTTTCTCTGGTTTAGAGTTGAAGAAGATTGTGCCTCATATTTAATCAGAACTCTAGTTCCTACTGCACTGATTGGGAAGACATTTAGAAGACATTTAGATAAGACTTGGGCTTAGTGCTGAAATTTTGTGTTAAGACAAAGAGACATTTTTGAATGGAATGAATGCATTTGTTATATTTGTACGTAGATTAAACATGGAGGGCTGAAGCCAAAAATGTTTGATGGAATTGTCTCTTGAAAATAAATATGATGAATGAAGCCAGAAAAGTCTTTAAAAGTCAAAATAGGAAAAGAATATTGTTATAATACAAATAATGAACTTAGTAACCAAAATTCTAGATAATGTGTGAATTACTTGGCTGATAAAAGGTCAAAGTTTCTTTAAAGTCATTATTCATATGAGAAAAAAGTTAAAATTTGAACAAATTATTTGACACGAACTGTTGAAAACTGTGTAATGCTGAGACAATTGGGTATTCTACTACTGGGAGTGATCAAAGCATAGGTCACTGGCTTCAAAGTTTATGTAAATTAAAAGCTACAGTAAAGGAAAACATAGAAGAAAAAAGTTTGCAGTTGCCTCTGGCTACAAGTGCAGTGATGTCTAAAATTATTTTAGGAGTAAAATATACTTCTATATGTTACTCAATGATATTCCAAAACAAAGGTGGTCAATATCTGGGAGAGAAGATTGTCCCAGGTCTCATAAGGCTGCAACTCTACCTCATTGCTATCAGCTTGTCATGTTACCTTAAGCAACTTACAGGGAGCAAGACTTTAGAAAATGTAATGAAAATTGTTTTCCCGAAATATCAAGACTTATAATTGCTGTCTTCAAAGTCTGATTAATTTTTAAGAAGCCATTCAGTGTGTATGATTTGAATCCAAGATGACTAAATGGAGGAGATTTTAGACCAGGATAGTATACAGTGTGAAAGGAATGCTAGCAATGTGCTCTACCTTTGAGGTACAAAAACAGATGTGGGAAGTAAGTTAATACAAAATTTGAAGGCATGGTTTATATTTGTATCCCAAAGCAGAATGGGGTGGGTTGCAAGAGAATGCTCATGTATTTACATGCTTATTTTCATGTTGATATAAGGATGAAAGGAAAGGATTAGGAGGTGTGGCCTTGGTCCAGTATAGGTTTCCTTGTTATAGGAGGTGTTTTGCTGGGGGTGAGCTTTAAGATTTCAAAGCCTAGGCCATGTCGGATCTCTCTCTCTCTCCCTCTCTTTCTCAGCTTCCATCCAGATCTACCACCATTCTATATCTCATTTTAAGATAAACAGGATTGTAAATGATGAAAATGAAATAAAATAAAAACTAGCTTTATTAGAATTGAACAAAACAAACAAACAAAAGCAAAAGGAAAAGAACCCAAGAGAAGGCTCAAGAAATATAGAACCACTGGAAACAGAATAGCTACTGTTGTGCAGAAGATGAGTCAGAAAAACCATTCTCTTTTCATTGGTTTATGTAGTCATATGCCAGGGCTGTATCCCATATCTAGGGCTTATGCATTAGATGGTGTAATAGAGCTTAAAGGTATGTCTGAAGTTTGTGTCCAAGATAAAACACTCAACTTCCTATAGTTATTTTTGTTCTGATACCCAACACCATCTTCAGTGATGGATTTAAGACAAGGGAGTTTGACTTTTTCCCTGCCTTCACTTAAAACTCACTGTTTATAGAAGACTGAAAATCTACAGCTTCCCTTAATTTTATACTATCTAAAGAACAAACAAAACATATATCTGAACACCAACACGGATGGTCCCATTGAATTTTGATGATTTATTTTCTATAAATGACAAAGTTCTTAGAATTACCGTACCTGTAATCTGAATTAATAGATCAAAAGCACTCTAGTATTATCATTTTTATTTTGTGTTCCTGTAGAGTGAATCTCAAAATACAATTTTCTTTATCATATCCTGTAAATATTCATGGGTAACTACTGATCAATCAAGATCTTTTATATGTATCAGTTAAAATAGTGCATGCATAACTTCAAATATCTTACAGATTTTGGGACTCTGTTTATAGGAGCATATTCTATGTAATAACTTCTAAAACTAAGTATACTGTGTATATAGATATGGCCAATTATGTGTTTAAGATACTAAGTATAATTAGGAGTTTTTGCTGGTAAAAAAAATCTAAAAAGTATTTCAAATATGTTAAATATGTCAAATATGTTCAAATACATCTGTAAACATAGAGTTACAAGAGGTACCATAGTAAAGTTATATTTCATTTGTGTTAAATATATTACATATATTATTGCTTTTATCCCCAATTTAGTGTAATTCAAAATGCTTTATTTTCAAATAGCAAATTGAGTAAATTAGAGCGGAAAAGTAAGGATCAAATTTTGCCCAATGCTGGAATGCTAGTAAATTTAGGTATGCCCTGGTTACTCACATGCCTCACTGCGTGCCTGTGCCCATTGATGCCCCTCACGCTATGACTCTCTTCAGACAGAAAAGGGATCTTGGAACTACAGCCACCATTGTTACTACCATCTCATTGGCGGCTGTTGGAGCTACCACCGGGGCATTAGCCATGAGTCATACTGGGCAGACTGCTCAGACCCTGAACAATCATTTAGCCAATGTAGCTCACGCCTTAGTTGTACATAAAGGAATTAGTGCTCAACTAAAAGGAAGCTTGATGGTGTTCAATCAGAGGAGTGACCTCGTGCAGGAGCAAATTGATACCCTATGGCAAATCGCTCAACCTGGCTGTCAATGAAAGTATGCTGGACTTTGAGTCACTAGCATATAACAGGAGAATTTTTCCTGTGCTGCAAATCTGTCTAAACAATTGTCGAGCTATATTATAGGTAATTGGACTGGAGAATTCGATACTACGATGGAGCAGCTGAGAGTGGCCATTGTCACAGTAAATTCTACCAGAGTGGACGCAGGACTAGCCACAGGATTATCATCATGGATTGCTGCAGCCATGAATCATCTGGAGGAATGGGCAGGCATGGGAGCGTTAGCAGGCCTTCTGGTATTGGTCTCCTTGGTTTGCCTGTGGTATATATGCAAGATTAGAGTCTCACAACAGTGTGATGCAGCCTTGATCATTCAGGCCTTTACAGCCATTGAAGCAGGACATTCTCCCCAAGCATGGTTGGATACCATAAAAAGCTAAAATGTTATGCTCAGGATGCGAGGCTAAGCACTGCACTCAGGGCCAGCCGCTTTGGACCCAGAGAAGAGCATGTCTGGTTGCATGCAGGTTGATGCCCCAGGTCCCGCCTCTGAGAAAAAGGTATCAGATGGGTCTGATGCTCTTTGGGTGGATGACACCTAAACGAACATCGGTACAAAGTCCCAATTTATTTCTAATATCAGAGATTAGACCTCTACTCTTGCCTGATGCATCTAAAACAAAAAGGGGGAACTGTAGAGAGCTGCGGAATGCTATGCCTTAAAGATGGAGCTGGTTTCTGCCTTCCACCTTCCCGATGGTGAGTGCTCTCTGTCACGAACAATTCCACATTTGGCTAAGGCTGAGGATCTGGCTTGCTTCCATGTATGTGGACCTATCTGCATTGCCCACGTGGCACGCCTGGGTTGGCTACCCAGAGGCTATTTAAGCTGTGGGCTGGCTTTCCCCAGGGTCCGAGGATTGTTCAAGGTTTCTGAATAAACTGCATTGAAAAAAACAAACAAACAAACAAACAAACAAACAAAAAAAAAAAACAAAAAACAACTTTCCATTGACCATGGCTTGTTTTCAGATGCAAGTTCTATGGCAGTGCAATAGCTAACAGTGCTGTTTATTGAACAGTTATTCGAGTAGAAAGACACAATTAATACAGAGTTCATTTCCAGTGGACCAATAAAGACATTGTACTGCATTTGTACGTTAGGGATCTGAACTTCCTTATATGAACAATTGTAAAGACTCAAATGAGTTTACTAAAGTAAAGGTTGTGTGTGTATGTGTGTTTAATTTAGTCATTTTACATCCTGAATGTAGCTCCCTCCCTTGCTTCCTCCTGGTCTCACCCTCCCTCTGTCTTCATCCCTATCCACCTCCCCTAGCGTTCAGAAAGGGGGAGCCCTCCTCCCTTACCAACTAGCCACAAACTATCAAGTTTCTTCAGGACTCCCTGCACTCTCTTTCTCTGTGGCCTGGCAAGGCAACCCCTCCTGGCGGAAGTGATGGAGGAACATGCACCAGAGGCCATATCAGATACAGCCTCTGGTCCCCTTACTAGAGCTTTGTATTGGCTGCATCTGACCAGGGGGCCTAGGTCTTCTCCAATCATGTTTGAACAGTTCTCTAAGCCTTTACGGAGACCTAGCACCATCATCAGGAAGAACCAGATGGATGACAGAGCAGTTACACTGGGCACTGAATGTACAGTAACGCAACGCTGTGAGTTAAAGACTAGGTTTCAATTCAAATATTGATCAAACTCTCAATAGAGGAATATTGTATGACAGATTTTAATGTTGGTCAAAATTAAATAAAAAAGCCAAGGCTTAAGGGGATTGAGGAGATGCCTTAGTAAAGCACTTATCACACAAGCATAAAGGACTGACTTATTAGTCCAGATATCATTTAAAGAGCTACATATTGTAGCACATGGCTATACTCGAAACACTGTGGAATCAGAAACAGGAAGATCCTGCATCTCCCTGTCCAGATTGTCTTACCAAATTAGTAAGTTCTTGATTCGCAATTTCAGAATAAAAACTGAAAACAACTGAGGATGATATTTAACATTTATATCTGGATTATGCATTCATGAGCAAACATATGCCTTCATATGTAAACTTCTGTACATTCACTACAGTCATTCACACACACACACACACACACACACACAAATAATAAATAAAAGCGGGAACAAAGTACATATTCTGGAGTAACTTCTGGGGCCAGGAATGTAACAGGGATCACTGCCAGGGTAAGAAAGTAGAGAAAAATAATGAGGAGAATGGCAGGGCACAAGTGATCAGATGAAGGAAATGGAAAAATGGGGAGATTCTAACTAAGAGGGGATGGGAGATAAATATGTAAAAAAGGGGGTGGGATAACAATAAAGATTTCTGAAAAACGTCATTAGGGACCACGTTATTGATTGCTCACCTAAAAGAGCTTATAATACATGTGATTTCATAAAGTTTAAATGAAATGTTTTCATCTAGGCTGACAATGCTCCTTTCAGGAACAAAAGACCATCTACCAAAATTCCCAACACCAGGCATGAGAAGAGGCTCTTTGAGGTATTGGTCACACTTGTCCAAGGTATTCCCTAAACATTTCATTTGTCCTGGGTATCCTCCAAGAGGCTAGAGGTAAGTCCCTATTCTTACAAACACCTAGCATTTCAGATATAGGGCACAGAGGCCCATGAGCTGAAGTTGGCCTAAATAATTCCTCCCCAAAGATTAGCTTTCATGGTAATTTAAGGTGATCTTCAAACTTCCAAGTAGGAAAGGACAAATGTCCTAACAACCTATGATACCGATACCTATGAATTACAATAATGACCAATATGTCACAATAACACTAAGGGTACAGTTGGGCATGTATACTTCAAGTCTAACCAACAGCTCTTTAACTGTACTTAAGATGTGCTCAATTAGAGAGAAACTAAGCCTGGTACTGGAAACTTAGCCAGCCCAGGACTAGAGAAATCATAGTTTTGGGAGGAGAACAGAAATTGCCACTTACTAAACCATCATTTCCCTAACAATACCCTAAATACTTGTTCTCACACACAGAGATAAGTACAGTTCTCAGTCCTCATCAAGGAAACTTCTCTTTGCAATAAATATAGATCGTTAAACAAAATCACAACCAATCAAAATAAAGAGTTGTGGAGTCCAGTCTAAATGGATTCAACTGCAAAGCAGCTCCTGCATCTTAGAGTTGGATAACACTGTAGGAGAAGTTGGGACAAGTGTAAGCATTGGAGAATAAAGGAATTTGTTGTGAGACTGTGTCTTCTAGTAGCGTCACTGAGTGAGTTATGGTTTCATATTATGCCGCTTTCATAATATGAAGTCTCCATTTTCTTGACATGCTTCCCACACTCAGTTCTGTCAATAAGATCAGTGTAAGGGTCAGTATTTGAAAAAGAAGCAGTGTCAAGAGAGATATTCAGGTTTCTGATCAACAATAATGAGGATGTGTTAAAATATTAGTCTCCTACAAAAGGAAAACTTAGACCCATGTGAAATAATAATGTGTTTGTGCTCATGAGGATATACGCACATTCGGGTTAAGAAAATAATGGATGTGTTGTCATAGATATACATAAATGATAACATTTTTGTAAGTGCATTTATATGATCATGTCATCTATAAACATATTTTTTATTTTATGTATTATTACAAATATATGGATGTAAACATAATTAATGCATAGGGATTTGTATACATAGTAAATTAAATGTATCTGCTCCTCCTCTGGCAAGTGTTCTGACTGCTATTTTTCATCCTGTTACTTCCACAGGTCCAGGGAGAGTATATGTTTCCATGGAATCCTTGACTGTTTTTTTTTTAACATGTACAAGTACAAAATTACTCCTCTGCATCTGGAAATGGACACCATTAATTATGTGTGACAAATTAATGATAGGATACATTAGCCACATGTGTATAAGTACTACACAGATATATTTTGCTTCTAGTGAGAAAAAAAATGATACCAAATAAAAAAAAAACAAGACGAAAAATTAATTTTAAAATTCTGATTCTTCTTTAAAATCAAAAGGGCTGATACTTTCCAAATCACAAAATTAATTCAGGTAGTGTGTTTGAAATTTATTGGAGCAAAATCAGTCACTTTTTTCCTTAAAGGAAGCCATAGACTGCATGTAGAGTAACTTATCTGAAATTATAATTTAAAAGTAAAAGCAATCAATAGTTCACTATTGTCAATTAAAGGAACAAAACTCTCTTTAGTAACTCACGTTCTTTCTTTGTGAAGTTATGACCATTTCTGTTCTTGAAAACTGCTATATTTACTCACAAGTGTGCCTTAAATTTTAATAATTTTTTATCTGTATTTGAATGACTGCAGTGAGACAATTTCCTTCAGAGAAGGAAGATTCTGAAGCTTCTGTATGTTCCCAAGGAAGGCTTCCTAGGAACACGACAATCTGAAAGTCAGTCAGTCATGTGCCGTGTTTCTAAACTAGCCAGATACAGGTTACATAGCAGTAAGGAATGCTGAGAAGTCCTAACATGTATCTATGAGCTTCTTCCCATTCTTTCTCACTTCACCCCAGCATTGTGACTACAAGAAATCAAATTATAATGTAATTTCAAAACCTCAAATATATGTCTCAATATGAAAAAAAAAACTGAATGAAGATAAGACTGTTTTTATTTCTTTCTTTCACTCTCAAAATAAAGTTATTTCTGTTTAAATATTTAATTATTTGCTATACCCGCTTCGTGCTCATTATCTATAAAATTGAGACTGTTTGTGCATAAGCACCAGCCTGTGTTTAAAAACCTAACAATAAGCATTGTAGACCTAAATTCCATGTTTACTTCTAAGATTGAAGGGTATTTTAATGCCCAATACAGCAGTCACTCAGATGACAGTAGCAGAAGGTAATTAGCCTGTTCAATGAAATTTTAACTTCTTGGCTTTATGGAGTCTTACTTTAAATGAACTGAGTTATGTTCTTTACTGAAATGTGAGCTAAATTACACAAGGTTGACCCGTGGTGAAAATAATTGGGTCACTCTGCCAGGCAAGTACTTAAGAACTGTGTGTGTAAGTAAGATTAGTTTTGAGGCAAATTTTTCTAGTCTAGAAACTAACCTTGCATGTGCAAGCACATCTTTTCATCTGACGAAGTTGTTCAACAAGTTGGAACTGACGGTACACAGAATGTTTTACTGCCATGTGTCAGGTAGCTCGGTGCATTTCATGGCTCAGTAAAGGCAAATGAAATTTTAGCTGCTTCTTCCTAAGGCTGGGAATAAGGGATGTGACTCCCGTGGAGAAACTCATGGTGACAGTGTGTCTGATCCATATTTTAATTGCTGGAATAAAATTAAATAGCCATAAGTTCAGGCATGCTAATGAGCTAGAGGCAGAATTGGCATTTTCTATGCTTATTGAATTGCCTAATGTTTGTTAAGAGAAACACAGCATTAAGGATGCAAACAATACCCAAAAGTGTTATAGTCGCTCTAACTCGGAGAGTAACATCCAATGGCCCATTGCGTGACCCTACTGAAATGATGAACATTCCCCAGCAGCTTTCTCCCAAATGACATAAGTTGAAAAATTTTGTTTAAATTTGTAATAAACTTTTTTTTTTGAAACGGACATTCTAGAAAAATATCTGACTTTTTTTTTTTTTTATTAATTACACTTTATTCACATTGTGTCCCCCCTGTAGCTCCCTCCCTTCTCTCCTCCCAGTCCTTTTTTTTTTTATTATTTTATTTTTTTCAATGCAGTTTATTCAGGAACATTGAACAATCCTCGGACCCCGGGGAAAGCCAGCCCACAGCTTAAATAGCCTCTGGGTAGCCAACCCAGGCATGCCACGGGGGCAATGCAGATAGGTCCACATACATGGAAGCAAGCCAGATCCTCGGCCTTAGCCAAATGTGGAGTTGTTCGTGACAGAGAGCACTCACCATCGGGAAGGTGGAAGGCGGAAACCAGCTCCATCTTTAAGGCATAGCATTCCGCAGCTCTCTACAGTTCCCCCTTTTTGTTTTAGACGCATCAGGCAAGAGTAGAGGTCTGATCTCTGATATTAGAAATAAATTGGGACTTTGTACAGATGTTCATTTAGGTGTCATCCACCATGCGAGGCTAAGCACTGCACTCAGGGTCAGCCGCTTTGGACCCAGAGAAGAGCATGTCTGATTGCATGCGGGTTGATGCCCCAGGTCCCGCCTCTGAGAATATCTGACTTTTAATTCACGGTTTGGCAATTATATTTGACAAGTTCTATGGTTTTGTTGTTTGCTGTTTGTTTTATTTTGTTTTTTTTTGTTTGTTTTAACAGAATAACTTGTTTATTCATTCATCCTACCTCTTAGGAAAATCTTTTTTACTGTATTTAATTTCTGATTGAAGGTTTACATTTATTTTTATTAATTGTTTTTATAAGTATTATTTCTAATATATACATTTATTTCATGGTAGTCATTTACTTTTCTGAAGTGCATTAGTATAATCTCAGCATAAGAAAGAAGCATGTATTTAATATTTTTGCTAGGGAATGTGATTTATGTATAAGAGAAATGAAAAATTTTGAAGCCGTTTATGTAAGTCATAATTCGTTTCTAATTCAGCAGTATAGCAGTATTCACAGTGTGTTTGCGGTGTGAACAGGGCATGGGGCATAGACAGTAATTTGATTATATTATTTGTTTATTCCATAATATCCATTCTATGTTTATGGAAAGGTCATATACACTGGACAGTTACAACATCAGATTATTGACCTCTCTACTATATGTGATTGATATGAAAGAGAAACTCATTTATTCTTTTTCCTTTTTTTTTGTATCTACACACCCACATCGACGCTCAAATCTGAGGAGCACTTTGTCATCAGAGTGACAAAGCCAATAGGGTAGTACTTGAGATGACAAAAGGCAAATAATAAATTCCTATATTCATAACACACACTTATTCTATTCTTAATATTCTATCAGAAGAATTACAGATTAAATACTACTCAATAATTTTTGTCACTAAATAATGTAGTTTTTATATCAATATCTGTAAAAGAAGATAAAGGGTGGAATCTAGTGTGTGAGTGTATTTGTGTGCATGTGTTATGCAAACCTACAGAGTTCTTGTTTGTGATCATTTATTTAAATGTTTAGTTTGATTGGAAGAGTCTGTTAGACAAAAAATAAATTAAAAAACATCTTAATGGTGTCAAATTTATGCGAACTGTCAGTTTATCAAGTAAAGGGAGAGAGGGAGGTTCTGTGATTGTTTTCAGGTAGAGAACCATTTTAAGCAATCATTTCTATCACTCATTGATATTGAGAGAAATGTGCATATTTTTGTGTCTGTGTGTTCATGTGAAGTACAGTACTTGATGTCAGAATACAAGTGGCCAGATCCTTGGCCTCCTGTACTCACAGAATGGTTTTTACGATATAAGAAGAGAAATGAGCAATAAAAAAAGTGCCAAAATGCAAATAATGCTCTGCCTATTGCTTTGTCTCCGAATCTTTTCAATCAGCTGTTCAATGAAGCCTCTCAAAAAAACAGTTATGCTAGGCTTCCCTCTGCAAGCAAAGCAGAGTATCATTATGAGTGTCAGGGGTTGGCTTTCTTCCAAGGTGTAGGACTCAAGTAGGGCCAGTCACTGGTTGGCCAGCCCCCCAATCTCTGCTCTATCTATATCCCCACTCTTCTTGTAGTCAGGACAAATTTTGGGTTGAAGGTTTTGTGGGTTATTTGGTATCCTCCTAACTAAAGAGTAGGCGGAGCTCAGGGAGTCTTGAGGAAGATTGGGAGGAAGGATTGTGGGAGCTGGAGGGGTCAAGTATGACACTAGAAGATCTACAGAGGAAACTAACCTAAGCACATCAGGGTTCAAAGAGACTGAATCATCAACCAAAGAGCGTGCATGGGCTAGACCCAGGTGCCCTATGCATGTGTAGATATGCAGTTCAGTCTTCATGTGGGTTCCTTAACAACTGGAACATGGGCTGTCTCTGACATGTTGCTTGCCTCTGGATCCCTTTCCCATAGCTGGACCTCCATGTTTGGTCTCAGTGGGAGAGGAAGAGTACAGGCAACTTCATGTGCTAGAGTGAGCGGGTACCCTTCTCCGAAGAGAAGGAGAGGGGATATGGAGGGAGGGTGGATGTGAGTATGGGATTCAAGGAGAGAAGAGAGAGGTCTGCTGCTATAAGGCTGTAAAGTGATTAGATATATAAATTAATTAAAATGTAAATAATACTAAGCACTATAAAATATCTCACAGGCTAATTTTTTGAATGCCTGAAATGTTTGGTGGCCGAGTAAATCTGAAGAGCATCCAGCCAAGAGTCCTCTGATGGGACTTTGGGGTGAATGTTCAGTTATATTGCTGGAGAGTGAAATCTTGAGATCTGAAAAGATATCTGATAATTGAGTGCAAAGGAAATAGAAAAGGTCTGAACAATATCTGGAAATGGAGGGTGGGGAAAATGTCCCACAAATCAGCTAAGAATCTAAACTAATTGGGCAAGAAATCAAAGTAAGCTCACTGTTTACACTGCCATTGATTCATTCAAATAAATCCATTTTCACCATTTTGGTGTGAGCCAGCCAGGAAAACAATGTAGAATTGACAGTAAGAATATTGTCATGCCAGTAAAATTGATTTTAATTTCTAGATGGTGAAATTAATTATGGCATTTTCTGTTTTAGGGTCTCTGTTGTGTTTATTTTAAGTCAAAGTCTTACTCTGTTTTCTAATCTTGCTTTAACTTACTGTAAAACCAATGACTACAATTGACATCTTTCTCCTTCAAGTCCATGAGAGCCAGAGGTACAGGTGCAGCTTAATACTTGGCAAGACTTCTTTAGTGTGAAAAACTGTCTAAACTTGAACACAGAAACCGTATTTTTGTTTGTGGTGACAGTTTAAAAACATTCACCTACCAGATAACAAAAAAAACAACCCTCAAAACATACTATATATTTAAATATTAATAATCTGTGCTAATGCAGATTAGTTGTGATATTAAAATATATAGATGTCTGTTTGTCATATGTAACCAAAGAGGCATGTTCAAAACAAACTCTCTAGAAATGCGGTATTAACTATAAAACTAAATTTTCAAGTAGACATGTTGGAACAAACTTCCTGGAATGTATAGAGGTGATCTTCCTGAGCAGTTCTAATAACAGAGGATATAAAGTCGGAACTGGTCTTGTAGCTAAGCAAGGTGTCCAGTGGCAAAACTGGTTGCATTCTGTTGACTTGTAGGCTGGGGCAGTCTGTTGGAGATCTCCCAACAACCCACACTGAATGAGGTTTCCTCATCACCACCAAATACCTCCAAGTTTAACTGTCTTCCTCTGCACTCTCTCCCTCCAGCACTCTTCTGCCACACTTGATCATTCCTGCTTCCTTATCCACCCATCTCCAGTCAACACATTTGTTATTCTCCCATTGATATCAGGAGATATCAATGACAATGATTGTGGATAGCTGTTATTTGGATGCTGTTGTTGATGATGATTGTAGTGCTGCTGTGTGCATGTGTGTGCACCTGCATGTTGTGTTTGTGTGAGATAATTTATTTCCTGATTTGCATGGTTATACTTAACCTCCAAGTTTTTCTTTAACACTTTCTGTAGAGCTGGGTTTGTAATATATATATATATATATATATATATATATATATTACAAATATATATATCATATATTTATATGATATATATATTTGATTTTACCATTGAATGTTGTATGTTCTTTATCTACAGTGATTAAAAATTTTGCTAGATATACTAGTCTAGGCTTGTGTCTGCAATCTCTTAGAGTCTTCATCACATTTGTTTGTCCAGGCCCTTCTGGCTTTTAGATTTTAATATTCTTTCTTTGTTGTGTATGTTTAGTGTTTTGCTTATTATGCAATGAAGGAATTTTCTTCACTGGACCCATCAATATGGTGTTTTGTATGGTTCTTGTACTGTTATAGTCATACTTTCCTTAGGTTATGGAATTTTTCTTCTATGATTTTGTTGAAAATATTTTCTGGGCATTGAGCTGGGACCTTTCAGAAGAAAGATCCTCTATCCCTGTTACTCTAAGCTTTGTGTGTTATGTGTGTGCACATGTGTGTCACATATTTTCTGGATCCTTTGTGCCTGTCTGGAATTTTTAGACATAGCATTTTCTTTGGTTGATATATCCATTTCTTGTATCTTCAGTGTCTGAAATTCTCTCTTCCATCTATTGCATTCTGTTGGTGAAGCTTGCCTCTTTAGTTTCTGTTCAAGTTACTGTATTTGTATTATTTTTTATTTTTGTGATTATTTTTATCTTTCACGATTCCCTTTGTTTGTTATTTTCATTTTCAGGTCAAACAAAAAAAATAGTTTTGTTAGCTACAATTGTTTGCTTTGTCTTAAATTTCTTTAAGGGATTCATTTACTTCCACCAATTGTTTGTCCTTTCTGGGTTTATTTGAAGGATGTATTCATTTTCTCCAATTGTTTGTTTCCTAGATTGCTTTAAGGAATTTATCCATTTCCTCTTTATAGGCTTCTCTCATTTTCATATAGTTGGTTTTAAGGTAAATTTCTTGTGCTTCATCTATATTGAAATATTTGTGACCTGCTGTGGTAGGATAGTTGGCTTTAATGGAGGCATATGGGCCAGACTGTTATTGTGTTCATTTATTTATTTTACTTATTTCTTTTTTCTTTTTTTGTGTGTTTTTTTTTTCTTTAAGAAGCATTTATTTATTTGATTTTTTGTTTGTTTACTACAATCATGGTATCAAAGGAGATAGTAAGACTCATAGCCAAACTTTGGGCAGAGTGCTGGAATCATTATAGAAGAGGGAGACAGAAAGACCTGGAGGAGTCAGGGGCTCCACAAGAACAACAGAACGAAAAAAAACAAAAAACAAAACTGTGCCCAGGGGGACCTGCAGAGATCATTATTACAACCAAGGACCATGCACGGAGAGGACCTAGATACCCTGTTCAGAGGAAGACTGTAAGCTGCTCAGTTTTCCAGTGGGTTTCCTAGTAAGGAGAGCAGGGTCTGTCTCTGACATTCTGACATGAACTTAGTGGTTGGTGCTTTCTTTTATCCTTTTCTTTTTTTCTTTTCTTATTTTTTTTTTTTGAATTTCAGTTTATTTACATCTCAAGGGTGACCCCTTCCTCTTCTCTTCCCAGTTCCTCCTTTTATTCTCTGTCTCTCTCTTTCCTATTCCCTTTACCCCCTACCCCAAGCCCCAACAAAAAAGTGTGTTTCTTGCATGCAACAGGATGGTGGGTCCTGCTTAATCATCCACTCTGTTAGCCTGTGTCTTTTTATCAGGAAGTTGAAGCTATTGAAGTTGAGAGATGTTAATGAGCAGTGGTTGTTACTTCCTGTTATTTTGATGGTGGTAGAATGTGTGTGTGTGAGGGTGTGTGTGTGTGTGTGTGTGTGTGTGTGTTTCCTTTCTTTTGGTTTTGTGGCTGTGGGATTGGTTGTGGATTGTAGTATGGTTTTCCTGCATTATATGGCTAATATCTGTTTATAAGTGAGTATATATCATGCATGTTTTTCTGGTTCTGGGTTACCTCACTCAGGATGATATTTTCTAGTTCCTACCATTTGCCTGCAAATTTCATGATTTTCTTATTTTTCATTGCTGAGTGGTATTCCATTGTGGAAATGTATCACAGTTTCTTTATCCATTCTTTAGTCAAGGAATATCTAGGTTGTTTCCAGATTCTGACTTTTAATAGTAAAGCTGTTATGAACATAATTGAGCAAATGTCTTTGTTGTATGATGGAATATCATTCTGGTATAGGCCCAGAAGTGATATTCTTAAACTGGCTTCTTAGTACATGGGATGATTGTACATGTAGGTATTGGTTTCTGGATTTGTCTTTGTTAGGTGGATGTTTTGTTCCTCTGATTCAGTTTCCTCTCTGGATTTTCAGAGTGTGTGATGCCTGTATGTTGCCTGTTTTATTGACCTTTTTGACTGGTGTATTATGAGGGAATTCCTGCTGGTACTTGAGGCTGGGATTCAAGACTAAATAGGAGAATGAGGTCAGGAAGAGATCGTCTTTGGGATGCATAGGAGGTGTGGGCTGAGGGTGAAGGGAGGTTGTAGCTGGTGTTTTGTTGCAGTGCTAGGGACAACAGTGAGGACTGGATCTGCGGAAACAGAGGGAATGCAGAAGGTCTATTGTCAGCCTACCTGATCATGCTTATTCTTCACAGAACATTAAAAATATCTGAGGCATATCATATCGGTGCTATGATAATCAATCAAATTAATAAACAAGCTGTCCTGTGTTCTAAGTTGGGAGTATCTTGAAGTAAATGTACCTTCTTTCAGCTGTAGTTACTGCATTTCATCTTGATACTAAAAAATATTTATATGATATTTTAGAATATGTATTTTGTTCTCATGCTCTGCTTCTATTCCCAGACGATAATAATGGGCTCTTCCTTCTGTGAGATGGAAGCACCCTAGGGCTTAGTAAACAGTATTTAATATACTCTTGTTTTTGCAATATTTGTTTTCATTTGTGTTTTCCCTTTTAATTTGTCTAAAATAGGGTATTTAGATAGCCAATTAGAGGATGATATTTTCCCTTAAGATAATTAAAAATAAAAGAACTCACATGCATTTTTAGTGTTGATTCTGCTTCAGAAAGGAAGCAAATATATTTACAGATAACATAGTGTTACAAAAGGCACACAATAGCAGATGTGTTCCAGATTCCTATACTAGATGCATATCATAAATCCTGGTGTTTTCATTCTTTGTGCTGAAGTATTAGATAATTTTCTTTTGCAATACCATAAAACTGTCTTTATTCTGTTCTGCATTAATTAGTCTTGCTGTGTTTGTCTTTTTGTAGGGTTTTATATGGAGAAACTTTCTGAGAAAAGTCTTATATTGAAATGTAAATATGCCTATATAAATGTAAATATCTTATCTTTTTGCATTACATTTATTCTTTACCCATAACCACAAGATACATTTAGGTCAATATGCTTCCAAGAATCTTGGTGATATAGGGAAATTGAAACATTACTCCTCAAGTGATCATCTGTTTAATAACAATTAATAGTGAGTGACCAACTTGCTTTCATTATTTCCTTTAATTCAAACAGAACAACTTTAATTTGTAGAACTCGTGATCAAAGCCACGTGTTGTAATGACTCTTTGAAATGTCATGTTAATGAGAAAAATGTATATTTTCTATTTTTTAATTAAATCAATTTACATCTTATTCATAGGCCCCTCCATCTTCTCCTCCAGGTCCCACCCTCCCTTTTGTAGTTCCCCTTAGAATAGGGGAGCCCCCCCTACATTTCAGCTCATCTATTCACATGAGGACTGAGTTCTTCTTCCTCCCCTGTGGCCTGGTAGTGCAGTCCTGATATCAGGGGAGAGTGAACAAAAAGCATGCAAGATAGTCCATGTCAAAGATGTGCCTCACTCCCCTAACTAGTGGGCTCACATGAAGCCCAAGATGCCTATAAGCTACTTATAAGTAGAGGACATAGGTACAGATCATGCATTGTCCTTGGTTGGTGCTTTCGATTCCATAGCTCCCTCTGGGATGGTCTTCTTGTGGAGCTTTTGTCACCTCTAGGTCCACTTATCTTCCCCCTCCTTTTCCAGTAGACTCCCTATTTTCACCCAGTGTTTGGCTGTGATTCTGAGTATCTGTTTCGAGTCATACTGGGTGGAGCCTCTAAGAAGACAACTTTGCCAGCTTCCCACCTGCAAACGCATCAGAATATCCTAATAGTGATAGGGGTTGGCTTTCTTCCATAGAGAAGGTATCAGGGTTGGGCCTGACACTGGTTGGATATTCCTTCAAACTCTGCTTTATCTGTTCTATCTTTGTCCCTGCAGGTCTTGTAGATAGAGTAAGTTTTGGATTTGGGGCTTTTGTGAATGGGTGGTGATCTCCTCCTTTCACTAGGACTCTTGTCTAAAGGGTGTCCTCCTCGGTCTCCATGTCACCGCTACTAGATATCTTACCCAGAGTCTCCCTCATATTCTCCCGGAGTCCCATTCTGATTTAGGTCTGCAGCTTGTCACAGAGCTGCCTCCAGCCACCATTTCTCTTTTCTGTGCAGGCCCTCTGCCCTCAAACCCCTACTCTCCACAGTTTTGATCTCCTCCCTTATTTATCTCTGCACTGACTTTTCTACCTTGTTCCCACTCTTCAACCACTACCCATGTCTATTCTATTTCCCCTTTGGAGTGAGATTTATATGTCCTCCTATTGGTGCTCCATGTCACTTATCTTCTTGGGGTCTGTACATTTTAGCATGTCAATCCTCTAGTATATGACTAAAGTCTGCTTTTAAGTAATCTTGAATGGCTGAGAAACACTTTAAGAAATGCTCAAATTTCTTAGTCATCAGGGAAATGTAAATCAAAACAACTCTGAAATTCTATCTTACACCTGTCAGAATGGCTAAAATAAAAAAAAAAAACTGAAATGCAAACACATGCTGGAAATATGTAGAGAAAGGGGAACCCTCCTCTATTACTGGTGGAAGTGCAAACTTGTACATACTCTCTCAAAATCAATCTAGCACTTTCTCAGAAAATTGGGAATAGTTCTACCTCAAGAACCAGATGTCCCACTCCTGGGCATATATCTGAAAGTTGCTCAACCATACAACAAAGATATTTGCCCAACTATGTTCATAGAAGTTTTATTTGTAATAGCTATAATCTGGAAACAATGTAGATGTCCCTCAAACGAAGAATGGATAAAAAGACTGACACATTTACACAATGGAATATTTCTCAGCTATTAAAAACAAGGAAATTATGAAATTTGCAGGCAAATGGATGGAAGTAGGAAAGATCATCCTGTGTGAGGTAACACAGACCTAGAAATACACACAAGGTCTGGTACTCACTTATTTTCTGTTTTCAAAATGTCACATAACACAGAATTTCCTCAACTCTTCTATAATACATTGAGATGCATTTCAAAAATCTTCATATTGTTATTATAACAGACTTTTAAGATTAGATGTTGCCATGTTAATTTCATGTAAACCACAAATGAAATTTTTATATGTGTTTTGCAAACTCAGTACAACAGAGCAAGGCAAACTTTATAAACAACAAAATTATTTCATATCGTGTATTTATTAAGTGAGCATTTTGCTTTTAGTGCTTATATTTTATAAATTGCATGATTTGTGTGACTCAAATACATCCAAAGAAAGTTTGTACATGATGTAAAATTTTAAGGCAACCTCATTGTCAGTCAAAGTGATTTTCCATATTGATTTTGAAGGAAAAAGAAACATATTGTATCTCTAATTTTCATAGAATGTTGAACTCATTTTATTGGAAGCAATAATCCAGTTATGTTGTACTCTAAAGCATGGTAAATACCCAGTCTATAGAGAAAACACACATCCGTGGTGAATTATCATAAAAGATGAAAATGGGAACAAAACCTTTGTTCTTGGGTTCCTGTGGAAGAAATTCAGTTGCAGGAAAATTTTTAAATTGAAAATACTATGATATTTCTTTGTTCCTTTCTTTCCTTTCCTTTCTTTTTTCCTTCCTTCTTTTCTTTCTCTTGTGCTCCTCTTCTTCTCCTTTTATTAATTTTTTTAACTGAAATAATATTTTATCATATTCTCCTTTCTCTTTCCTCTTTCTAGTCCCTCCTATCATCTTTCAAATTCTTGTCTTGTCCCTCTTGCTCTCAAGTTGATAGTCTCTTTTTATTTTATTAGATAATTATTATATAGATATGTATGCATATCTATACAAGCATATATATACATATGGAAGTATATATATATTCATCATGTATTATTGTTATGTTTTATGTATGTATGCGTACTGCCTGCTATGTCTAATTTTCTAATTTATGTGTATTTGGTTTCTGACCACTCTGCATTGGATCTACAATAAGTCTTAACCCTGGAAAGATCAAATTCTCTTTCTCTCAGGAGTCACCAGTTGCCTGTGATTCTTTTTTTTTTTTCAGATGAGACCTCATAAAAATGTTCCTCTTTCATGCTAACAAGTTCACTGACGTTGCCATTTTCTTTCTGGTCTTGCATTTGCAGCCATTTCTAAGAGCATGTCTTTCACAGGAGACTTCCTAGTGCCATGGCTCTTATGATCTTTCCTCACTTCCTTCTGCAATGTTCTCTGAGCTTATATAGCAGATACCATGATGCTGACATTCACCTGGACTTCTCCACAAACTATTGATGCCTACAGTGTTCAGTTTTGATTGTCTGTGACTGTTTCTACTTACTGTTAAAAGAAACTTCATTGATGGGGAATGGAAACCACACTTACCTGTGAGCATAAAAATACTATTTAGAAAGTAATAAGGAATGATGCTGGACTAACATAGTGGTGGTAGTGGTTTGTGATTTTGTTTTGTTTTCTAAAATTCTTGGTTTCACCAGGCCTGGAGGCTGGCTAGTATCCAGGACCACACATGATTTCTGCCATGCTGTTTGGGACTGCAGTCCAATTACACAGCTGTTGGTTGCCACTGACACGTGAGTGCCAATTACTGCATCTTTAAGCATATCTTGCCATGCTGGTAATTGTTGTGGTTCATAGGTGTTGTTGTTGACGAGGACTGATAAATTGCTTTCCTCACTTGGCAGCTTGAACAGTATTTTCTGAAACCGTGGAAGCAGGACAGTAGGGAAGAGGCTCTCAGGTCAGATCCAGCTTGAATCATCAGAGTCCTGTGTCCTAAATGGTGTCTTCAACAATAGATGCCTACCCTCAACCCCTGAGGCAAACAAGGGATGCACTGAAAATCGATATTGTTTGTAGAGTCAGTGACCTACTCTGACCACCCATTTGAAATGAGGGATCTAGTGCCTTGTACTGCAGTTTTGTTAGTCTTTGGTTCTTATGAGGAGCATTAGCTTTCCTTAAAATAAATGTATAATTTGTGTATATAAACATATTCATATGTGTGGGTGAATATGTATACTTTTATACATATATGTAACATAAGTTACATTACAATAATACTTACATTTAGTGTATATAATATTAAGTAAACATAAAATTTTATGAGATGAGCTGTTATCAGATAACCTTGGTGTTATTTGTCCCTCATCCCTTCTCCTCTTCATTGACCTCCCTCCCTTTTCTCTAGTTGGATCTCCTGGTTCATTATTCTGTTTCTCCACTTTATATTTCAAGCAACACCTCCAACAATCCCTTTATACTTTCTTCACTTCTGTGTTTATAACATGTGGCATTCACACAGCCTATTGTATGGGAGTGAGGAACCACCAGTATTCCATGGTGGTGTTTGTGTATCATATATATATATGACATTCATTATCCATCTGTTTATTGATATACATTTATATGTTTTCACATCCTAACTAATATGTATTGGCTGCCTGTGTATATTGCTGAGTAAGTATCCATGCTTTGGGCATAGAACAAGGAGAGGAAACCCTAGGATTTACTCATCAATCCTTTGCTTTTTGCTGTTTATTTTTTAAATATATTTTTATTTTATTTATTCGCCTATGTGTACATGTTTGTGGGTACTTGTTGGCATACACATGTGTCTATATATGTGTTTATGTGCCAAGTCATACATTTGTCAATATACAAACGACTTCTGAGCATCATTTTTGTTTTCATTCCAGCATGTGGGTATGGGTATTGGCTTCATGTTCTCGGGCGTGCTCACAAGGACCTTTACCCAGCAGACCATCTTACAGGTCTCCTTTGTGTTTTAAAAGATGCTTTTGTAATGAAACTTAAATTACTTCTTATTTTTTGATATTATAAAATTAAATCATTTTTCCTCTTTATTTTCCCGAACTCTCCCAGGTACCCCTCCTTGTTCTCTTTCAAACTTACATCCTCATTTTGTGTTAATTGTTGTTACATGCATAAATGTAATAGGTTGTATTTATGTATTTCAGAATCTATGCAGATATACATGTACATATATGCATATAAAACAATTGATAAATTACCATTTTGAATGTAGGTATTTTTTTCTAGCACTAGTCTTGGGGCAGAAATGTATTTTCAAAATTGAAATGTAGATTAATCCGATCCAAATTTTGATCTTCTTCTTTCTTGGTAAGCATTACATGCTACCTCTAGGCATTTTCCTGGTTTTCTGAAACATTTCTATTCAGGAGTTAGTAACATTAGCCATCAGTACAGGGCACAGTTTTCCTGCATGCAAACTAATTTAAAGTCGTGCTGCCTAAAATTACCAACTCTCTCCCACTGAAGCTAACATTGTCGATTTAAATAGTCAGTCAAATCTGAATACATAAAGAATATGTTAACTCATCTAAAACACAGCCCTTAAACAAACATCTTACACTATTAACATATTTAATTTGTAGAATAACCACAAAACAGAAAAATTAACATCCTTGTTTTAACAGAAAATAATAAGTAATCTCAATGACATCCAAGAGTGGCCTTAATTTCACGTCATCTTTGAATATCCGTATCTTAGTCATTGTTCTCTTTCTGTGAAGAGACCACCATGACCAAGGCATTAATTTTTATAAGGAATTAATTGGGGCTTGTTCAGAGTTTCGAAGGTTTCCTCTATTATCACCATGGCAGGGAGCATTGGTTGCCTGCAAGCAGGTGCTATAGCAGTAGCTGAGAGATACATTCTCTCAGAGAGATACATGGGCTGAGAGAGAGAAAATGGGTCTGGCTTTTAAAACCTCAAAGACCACTCCCAGTGACACATTTCCTTCAACAGGGCAACACCTACACAAATAAGGCCAGACCTTCTAATCCTTCCCAAATACTGTTATTCCCTGGTGACTAAGCATTAAAATATGTCTCCAATTTGAGTCAGCTCTGGTGGCTTGAACTATGAGCTCAACCCTTCATAGCCGCAGTAATCACTTCTGGATATATTTTTTTGTATTGTCTCGCTGTGCATGTGTTGAGAGAATATCTTATATACTGTATGGATGCAACATCTGTCAATTAAACAATATTATCGTCTGGAGTTTAGGCAGGAAATAGAAGGTGGCATATTCGGCAGGCAGAAAGTATTCTGGGATAAAGCCAGAGGCAGGAGAGTCATTGAAAAAGATGTGAGTAGTACAGATTTATGGTACCTGAACAGTAACAGCCACATGGCAAAATGTATACTGATAAAATGGGTTATTTTAATTAAGAGCTAGTCATAGAAGAGCTTAGCTATATGCAAAGGTATTTTTAAATAACTGTTTGAGTCTCGTGAGTCTTTATTCCAGGTGGAAAACCCGCAACATACTTGTCTACTGGAACTTTAATGTGATGTTCCATATAGCCTTGAATCTTTTCCAGAATGACGGCTTTGATTTCTGAATCAAGCTGGCATGGGTTTGGGAAGTCAAGAAGAAGGACGAGGACATAGAGATAGATAGGCAGATAGACGGATAGATAGATAGACAGATAGACAGACAGACAGACAGACAGACAGATAGATAGATAGATAGATAGACAGATAAAGGCAAAGACACAGAAAAAAAAAGAGGGCTAAGAATGGCATGCCATTCATTTTGTTGCAATATGTCAATGACACTGTAACAAAAAGGGATAACAAAATATTTGATTTCCTCATTGATGACCACAGCGAGTGCATCCTGATATACAACTTCTTTAAGAAGTCCATGTTTTACTGTTGCCTAAATTAGTTTCCTCATTGATGGGACTTCCTACAGCTGCTCTAAATCATTTCATGGCTGGTCTTCTTGTCTCGCTGATTTGTAACTTGGAGATTAAAGGAGACCAAAAGTTTTCCCTTGATCAAATTGGATGTCATTAAATATAATTGTTTAGTCTTTTAATTTTACCAGAAACAGTCTCATTGGAATTGAACTATCATTACACCACAATGACTCTCTGGGTCCAGCTGCAAGACAGTTTATCTAGATCAGATATCCCAGAAACAAGTGTGGCATTATAAAGCATTTACTTGTAATAATGACATAATCTTGTGGCCATGAAATATAGGATATCTAATGACAGCGATATTCAATTTTTTGTCACTGTGCAACTTAGTATATACACAGAATGTGTTTTCGTTCGGGTGATATATTCCACAAAGGAATGGTCTTTCAAGCAGTTTTTTCTAAGCTACTTTTTCTTTTTCTTTGTCCTTTTTCTTTATTCAACAAAAATAAAGATAAGACTGCTGCCTACCATTACTATCCTTTTTTAAGTATAATTTAAAAGAATGTGCAATGATTAGATATATCTGAAACAGTTTGATTATTTTTATTGTTGACTAGTATATGACATGAACATTAAAACAAGAGCACAATTTTTCTATTAATGAGTAGCTGTCTATAGTGCTCTTTATTTGAAGATTTGACAAATTAAGTCACCATAGAACATCCAGTAACAAATCAACTTCTGGTATGAACATAAGTGTAATTTTCCCTGGGATAAGTTTCTGTGAGTATAACTGTTGGGTCATATGGTAATTTCCAATTTAATTATTTAAGAGATATTTCTGAGTGTTTATGACATTTTAAATAAAATATGAGGGGGTTATTTAGTTGTATCCTTACCAGTATTATATATATAAATGCATATACGAGATTACATATTTAAATAAATTTTAGTCATATATTGTGGTTTTGCATTCTGTGAATTGTTAATTATATTCAACATTTTTGGTGGTCATTTTGTCATTTTTCTTTTGAGTTCTTTATAGAAAAGAATAGAAATAGATTTCGAAAGAATGTGTTCACCGAATGTTACAATTACCTGTAGAGGCCAGTCGATGATGTTGGATTCCTCAAAATGTTTTTATAGGCAGTTATTTGTCATGTGTGTCATCACCCAAAATCTTATCTTCTGCAGGAGCAGCAAGTGCTCTTCAACTCTGCATCATCTCTCCAGCTTATTTCCCATCACTTCTTGTTACAGTACCCCTTATTCCATAACCATTACCTACATTTTCTGGTGTTTCATACATTATCCTTATTCTATTTTGTTAGTGGCACTCCACTTCTCACTTCACTCAACAATTGTTGTCCATGCCAAAATACCATCAAGTTTAGGATACCCTGGCTCAGATCTGTGAATACAGATCTCCTTTCCTTCAGTGTCTTTTGAAATGCTATCCTCATCAGCAGAAATGTGCTTACATACTATTTAATGTTATAAAGGGTGGGAAGTGGAAATGTAGGCATTGACAATAAAGGTAACTGAAGAAACAGAAAAGTTGAGGTGACAGGCCTGCCAGTAATATAATACTTGAATGATCCAGGCTTAAGGAGACTCCCATGGATTAAGTATAAAAATAAGTAAGTAAGTACTTAAGTAAATAAATAAATAAATAAACAAATAAATAAATAAGCAAAAGGCAGGGGTAATGGCACACACTTTTATCCTGAACACTCAAGAGAGATGTAAGAAGTTCTCAGTGAGTTCAAGGACAATCAGTACTATTTAGTGACATCCTATTTCAAGTTCCCCCCAAACAAAGAAATAAAAACTGCAATACTCTAGTTGGGGAGAGAAGGGGTTACCTTTTAGAAAATTTCCTCTAGTTTTTCTCAGATGTTAGAAATGTAAGGAAATGTTCTCACACAAGAGTTCTCCAGGAGAAATAAAGTGACTTGAATTAGTTATATTTGTAAAAGGCAAATACATTTAATGGTGCCGTATTTGTTAAATGAACTCATTATTTATCAATGAAGAGCCCTACCAAACTTGAGAGACACTGAGACATCCTCCCTCCTTTTTCCAGGCATCACAGGTTCTATGAGAAATTGTTCTTGCTTTTCAGCAGTTTCTTTGATGTGCATTCACATTCCAGTGGCATCAAGAAAATCCCATAGTCTCTTCCCTTCTGGATCTACCAGCTTTGCTCAGACCTAGGTCTGTGGGGTTTTAGAATTAAGGAGGGGCAGTAGAGGGAGCTCTGCCAGCATCCACGCCAGGGTTGTAATTTTCTGGGTTTTTTTTTTTTTCTTTCTTTCTTTTCTTTTCTTTTTTTTTTTTTCCCACAATAGTCTCACAGTCTACTTGAGGAAAGCAAACGTGGCGAGATCCACAATGATTTTCCTAAGACATATTTGCATATAGCAAATAATGGTTTTAAGACCCAAAGCACAGGAATTGTTCTAATACCCACACTGTGTTTGTCTTAGTGAAGACATCAGACATCACTGGTGATTAAAAAATTCCCTATCTCATATCCCTTCAGTTATTTTAAATGCCAAGTGTAGATACAAAAAAAAGATAAAGAAAAATTTGGTGCAGCACTATCTCATTTCATTAGTTTCTCTGGTGGAGAGGAAGGAAAATATTATTCTCTATTGTAGCTTCTCACTTACACGTTCTGCTGACCATGGTGGCTTTGGTGTCCTGATCTCAAAGGCTAATCCTAATACTATTCTCTCATATCTTTAGTTTACCATTCCTTTAGGTTTCCACCTGCCCTTTCTAGTCACAGGCCAGTAGTTTTATGACAAAAACCAGCCAGTGACCTTTATTGTAAATGGTTTCATTAAAAAAAAACAAACAAAAAAAAACCTATCCTTAGGCTCCCACAAATGAAAGAATAAAATCTGCAACCACTGCTGCTAATGACATGTGATAGAGCAGAAGCTTCTTGGCTCAGCCAGCAAGTGGCAGACACAGGACACCAGTGTCCTTTCACAGCAAGTATCACAGTTACCTCTAATCTTCAGCCCAATTACTCACCTACCCTGGAACTTAGGGTCTTGGAAGGCAGCCACAAGCAGTGACATTTTTCTCTTCAAAACAGAGACTTCTTACACCCCTTATACCTAGAAACAGTGGTAAAAATTAGAACGAAGTTTTAAATACTGAAATATAGTCTGCAAAAATTAAATTAAAACTGAACAAATCTGGGTCCAGGGGGTGCTGAGGAGACTGATGTGCCAACCAAGCACTGAGCATGGAGAGTACCTAGACCCCTGTGAACATGCAGAACAGAGGTAGCTCAGTCTTCATGTGGGTTCCCTACTAATGGGAGCAGGGGCTGTCTCTGACATGGATGCTGTAGCTGGCTTTTTGAACTCATCCCTCTTTTGGGGAGACAGCCTTGCCAGGTCACAGAGGAAGACGCTGCAGCCAGTCTTGATGAGATCTGATAGACTAGGGTCAGATAGCAGGGGAGGAGGACCTCCTTATCAGTGGACTAGGGGAGGAGCATACACAAAGAAGAGGGAGGGAGGGTGGGACTGGGAGGAGATGAGGGAAGGGGCTATTGCCAAAGTGAATAAGTTGTAATAAATATTGAATCAGTTAAAATTTAAAAACTAAATAAATCTCAATATTTCTACCTACTGTTATTCAGACTTAACTTGTCACCCTTGGTCTAAATTTCAGTTTATCTGTAAAACATGAAAAACATAATACATATTTATAAGACAATTTTTTTAATATAATCATTGCAATTGCATGTATACTTGACAAAATGTTTCAAAGACTGAGGTCATTAAGGTTGTAATAATACCTAGGCTGTGATTTTTATGTACTTGTATACTGAGAAATTTGAAAAATCTGAAGACCTGCCTTAGCATTTTTACTAACATGGTCACTATTATTTTTTATATGCTTTCTCTGAAGTACAGGGTCCTGATGGAAAGGGGAATCCTTAAGAAAATGGCATAAAGTTATGAATTAGTACAGACTCTGGAAATCTCTGTGAAGGCAATGCGCTTGAGAGAGGGTGGGCCCATAGAAACCTGAGAAGGTTTATAGGGTGGAAAGAAAGGGAGAAAAGACATAACTATATTATAAAATCAAAACATTGTTTTGTTAAATTAAACTAAAAATAAAACTATCATATGGTGCAACTACTCAGAATATGCATATGAGACAATCTATATCAACACTCAACACATGTAACCACATGGCTTTGTTATAGCTCTGTTCACATTAGTCATCTTAAATGATCAGCTTGTCCAAAGAAGCTGCAGTAAATAATGACAACAGAGTGTTGTTCAGCTAAAAAAGAAAAGGAAGTCACTAGTTCCTATTTGACTTAATTTCATTGTATAGCTTAAGGTGACAACAAAGACTTTGCAGTATCAATGTTCAAGTCAAGTGGTGAGTTGTGAAGTCTGATGATCTTCACACAAAGGAAATAGAGGAAATGGCTGCAAAGACTGAAACAAAGGATTAGACTAATATATTCGTATCAGCAATGCTATGATCATGGTCAAGAGAAACTCAGAATACCACATTATGGAAGTACCAGATATATTTATGAGGCGTTCTGTAATTCATTTGTAACAAACAACGACCCAAGCAAATAACAGAAAGTAAACAATCATGAGAAGGCTGGATCTATAATTCAGAATGATAGTAATTATAGTTGCTAACAGGATTAACTGCATGGCTAAAGGATTGGGCTTAAATGTGTACAGTGTAATTCAAACCCTTGCTTTGCCATATTAAGTCCTCAACCTGTCAATTGTTACATAAATTAACTGAGATTGACTTTTTTCTTTATTATTTATTACAATTTATTCACTTTGTATCCCTGCTACCCTCCCTCCTTCTTCTCCTGCATGTCCCTCTGTTCTACTGATGGGGGGTGGTCCTCTTCCCCTACTATTTTACCCTAGCCTATCAGATCCCACCAGGACTCTCTGGATTCCATTTCACTGTGACCTAGTTAGGCTTCCTCACCAGTGGGAGGTGATCAAAGATCCGGCCACCAAGACCATGACAGAGACAGACCCTATTCCCTTAGTAGGGAACCATACATAGACTGAGCTGTCCATGGACTACATCTGAACAGAGGATCTAAGTCCTCTCCATGCATGGTCCTTGGTTGATTCATCAGTCTCTACAAGACCCCCTGAGCCCAGAGGTTTTGTCTCTTTGTGGAGCTCTTGTCCTCATTCAGGACAAGCAGGATAGAGTTCAGAAGTAGGAAATGACAGGGAATAGGACACAAGCCTTGGGGTCTCTGAAAGACTCTACCCATCAGGGTATCTAAGCAGATGTTGAGACTCATATCCAAACTTTGGGCAGAGTGCAGGTATGCCTATTGAAGAAGGGGAAGATAGAAAGACCTGGAGGGTATAACAGAGTAACTTTTAAAGACAGTAACAATGTAGAGCTGTTGGTCTTAGTCAATGATAAAATTCTAAAAGTGCTGATTTTGATATCCATGATAAAATTAGCAGAAAAAAAAAAGAATACTGGTGGGGAAAAGGGAAGATCAAGGAAGCATTTGGCTGATACTCTTTATTTTGCCAAGTAGTCAGGAAAAGAATTTAGAGGTGTGTTTCTAGACTGTGGTGTTATCCGTACAGTCCTTATCTTTATATCTGTTTAAAGATGTAGGTTAAAATGAAATCGATTCTATCAAACCCTTAGGATAATATTGAATTTTTTTAAAAAAAAGGATGGTTTAAAAAGGATGAGTGGTTGTTTTCCAAACCAGTCACCTCAAAGAGCACTATGTAATACAACACGTCCTGGAGACTGTTGTAAGGGAATGCACACAGAGTCAGATGCTTTCTCTGGTGTTTAATTCCCGTTGAGCCTGATTTACTTGGTTTGAAGTAGAACTAAGGCGTCTGAATTCTTTGTTGAACAAAAATGACGAAGACACATGCTTTTGTTGCTGTTGTTGTTTTGGAAATAATGCTTGCACTTACATCTTGATTTACTTTACAATCATTTATACATTCAATTATTTTAAAACAATAATATCCTAAACATTAGAATGCTACAGCCCAACTAAATAAAATTGTAACTTTTACCACTGACTTCATTGCTATTGAAGCAGATTTGTGGTTTCCTCTCCAATTTCATCTCTGATTCTCTTCCCATTACCCTATGCAAAAGTAATAAATCCCCTGACTTTTTTGGTTTGTTCCATTTTTACAAATGTTTATTATACTGTTATTATTTATTTATAGAGATATAATTTTTGTTTGCAATTGCCTCTCATATTCTCAAACATTATATAACATTATCATACAGTATGAATCATTCAGTATCCTGCAATTTTAGTAAATATAATAATTCTGGCATATTGATGCATAAAATTCCAGTTCATTCACTTTCATTTCAGAACAAGTTTCCAGTTCATAAATACCTCATACTTTATTTATCAATGTCATATGGATGTTTATTTAAATTGTTTCCAATTGTTTTCATTACAAACAATGCTGTAATTACATTCTCTGGTGTATTTTTCCCAAATATATGCCTAGAAGTAATCACTTTACTAGGTTTTAATGCATAACTAGTGTCTCTTAAAAGATACTGGGGAAAATGAAATTTTAGGCAATATTTGGAGCCTGAAGCAGCTCAAACCATCATTGGAAGCAGCTTAAAGATGAGGGTGCTAATTCTTATAGGAGATTTTAAAGATTAAAAGGCCTTCAACCATTTGAGTTTGAGCAGAGGAGGGTAATAAAGGCACTTCTTTTTGTAATCTTAATTGTGTATTTAAAAAGAAAAGTGTAAGCAAAGGACTACCCATCACTAAACATTAGTCCGTTGACAGTTGCATTGATGGCAGAGAAGCGATCTATGCAAATGATAGATATCTACATTGTGTCTCATTGTAGCTCAGTAAATTTCATATTCACCACCTTCTTTGAGTTTCTGAGTTTGTGAGCCGCACATGTGGTGATATGCCTGTGTTTCTCTGACTGAAAAATTGAAGAAAAACAAACAAACAAACAAAAATCTGCTGAATCTGATTTCTCATTCTCTCCCTTTTTCCTCAGCTATTTTATATTCATTTGTTTTCCCTTGCTGAGGCTGCTCAGGCTTTTGAATCAAATGCAAACATTTATTTTTTTATTTTTTATTTTTTTATTTTTTATTTTTTTATCAGTTACATTTTATTAACTCTGTATCCCAGCCGTGTCCCTTTCCCTCATTCCCTCCCAGTCCCTCCCTCCCTCCCTCATCTCCACCGTGCCCCTTTCCAAGTCCACTGATAGGGGGGACCTCCTCCCCATTCATCTGATCCTGTTTTATCAGGTATCTTCAGGACTGGCTGCAAAGCCCTCCTCTGTGGCCTAACAGGACTGCTCCTCCCTTCGGTGGTGGGGAAACCAAAGAGCCAGTCATTGAGTTCCTGTTAGAAATAGTCCTTGTTCCCCTCACTTTGGGAAACCAATTGGTTACTGAGCTACCACAGGCTACATCTGAGTGGAGGTTCTAGGTTATATCCATACATGGTCCTTGGTTGAAAGTCAGTCTCAGAAAAGACCCTGTGCCCAGATATATTTGGTCCTTGTGGAGCTCCTATCCTTTCCCCATCAGACTAATTCCCCTTCTTTCTTATGATTCCCTGTACCCTGCCAAAGGTTTGGTCATGAGTCTTTGCTTTGAAAACACTGCTAGTTAGAGTCTTTCAGATGCGCTCAGTAGACTCCTGTCATACCTTCAATGCACATCCCATTTGTCTTTCTAAATGAGGATTGATCATCTTACAACATGTCTGCTCAATTGATTACCTTTTTTAGGTGTATAGATTTCATTATGTTTATCATATCTTATAGGTCTATATAAGTGAGTATATCCCATGTTTGTCTTTCTCCTTCTGGGATATTTCACTCAGAATGATCTTTTCTAGATCCCACCATTTGCCTGCAAATTTCATGATTTCCTCCTTTTTGATTGATGAGTAGTATTCCATTGTATAAAAATACCACAATTTCTGTACCCATTCCACCGTTGATGGACATTTGGGTTGTTTCCAGGTTCTGGCTATTACAAATAGAGCTGCTATAAACATGGTTGAGCAAGTGTCCTTTTTGTGTACTTGAACAAACTTTGGGTATATACCTAGCAGTGGTATAGCTAGGTCTGGAGGAAGCACTATTCCTATTTGTCTTAGAATGCGCCAGATAGCTTTGCAGAGTGGTTGTACCAGTTTACATTCCCACCAGCAGTGGATGAGGGTTCCCCTTTCTCCACAACCTCTCCAGCATGTGTTATCGCTTGAGTTTTTCATCTTGGCCATTCTGATGGGTGTAAGGTGATATCTCAGGGTCGTTTTGATTTGCATTTCCCTGATGGCTAATGACATTGAGCATTTCTTTAAGTGTTTTTCTGCCATTCGATATTCCTCTGCGAGAATTCTCTGTTTAGCTCTGTTCCCCATTTTTTAATTGGATTACTTGGATTGCTGCTTTTCAGCTTCTTTAGTTCTTTGTATATACTGGATATTAGTCCTCTGTCAGATAAAGGGTTAGTGAAGATTCTTTCCCAATCTGTAGGCAGTCGTTTTGTTTTGATGACGGTATCCTTTGCTTTACAGAAACTTTTCAGTTTCATGAGGTCCCATTTATTGATTGTTGCTCTTAGAGCCTGTGCTGTTGGTGTTCTGTTCAGGAAGTTGTCTCCTGTGCCAATGAGTTCTAGGCTGTTCCCCACTTTTTTTTCCAATTGATTTAGGGTATCTGGTTTTATGTTGAGGTCCTTGATCCAGTTTGACTTTAGTTTTGTGCAGGGTGATAAATATGGATCTATTTTCATTTTTTTGCATGTAGACATCCAGTTGGTCCAGCACCATTTGTTGAAGATGCTGTCTTTTTTCCATTGAATGGAATTGGCTTCTTTGTCGAATATCGAGTATTCATAGGTGTGTGGATTTATTTCTGGGTCTTCTATGCGGTTCCATTGATCCTCCTTTCTGTTTCTATGCCAATACCATGCAGTTTTTATTACTGTTGCCCTGTAGTACAGCTTGAGATCAGGAATGGAGATACCTCCAGATGATCTGTTGTTGTACAGGATCGTTTTGGAGATTCTGGGTTTTTTGTTTCTCCATATGAAGCTGAGAATCTTTTTTTCAAGGTCTGTAAAGAATTGAGTTGGTATTTTGATGGGAATTGCATTGAATCTGTAGATTGCTTTTGGCAGTATGGCCATTTTCACAATGTTAATCCTACCAATCCATGAGCACGGGAGATCTTTCCATCTTCTGATATCTTCTTTGATTTCTTTCTTCAGAGACTTGAAGTTTTTCTCAAACAGGTCTTTCACTTGCTTGGTTAGAGTCACACCAAGGTATTTTATGTTATTAGTGGCTATTGTGAAGGGTGTTGTTTCCCTAATTTCTTTCTCAGCCTTTTTGTCTTTGGTATATAGGAGGTCTTCTGATTTTTTTGAGTTGATTTTGTATCCTGCCACTTTGCTGAAGGTGTTTATCAGCTGAAGGAGTTCTCTGGTTGAATTTTTGGGGTTGCTCATGTATACTATCATATCATCTGCAAATAGTGACACTTTGACCTCTTCCTTTCCAATTTGTATCCCCTTGATCCCCTTTAGTTGTCTTATTGCTCTGGCTAGGACTTCAAGTACTATGTTGAAGAGATATGGGGACAATGGACAGCCTTGTCTTGTCCCCGATTTCAGTGGGATTGATTTAAGTTTCTTTCCATTGAGTTTGATGTTAGCTATAGGCTTGCTATATATTGCCTTTACTATGTTTAGGTATGTGCCTTGTATCCCTGATCTCTCCAAGACTTTAAACTTGAATGGGTGTTGGACTTTGTCAAATGCTTTTTCGGCGTCTAAGGAGATGATCATGTGGTTTTTCTCCTTCAGTTTGTTTATGTAGTGGATTACATTGATGGATTTCCATATGTTGAACCACCCTTGCATGCCTGGGATGAAGCCTACTTGGTCATGGTGGATGATATATTTGATGTGTTCTTGGATTCGGTTTGCAAGTATTTTATTGAGTATTTTTGCGTCAATGTTCATAAGAGAGATAGGCCTAAAGTTCTCTTTTTTTGTTGGGTCTTTGTGTGGTTTAGGTATTAAGGTGACTGTGGCTTCATAGAATGAGTTTGGTAGTGTTCCTTCTGTTTCTATTTTGTGGAATAGCTTGAGGAGAATTGGAGTTAGCACTTCTTTGAAGGTCTTGTAGAATTCTGAGCTGAAGCCATCTGGTCCAGGGCTTTTTTTGGAGGGGAGACTGTTAATGACTGCTTCGATTTCCTTGGGAGATATAGGGCTATTCAGTCTTTCTACCTGATCTTGACTTAGTTTTGGTAGATGGAATCTTTCAAGAAAATTATCCATTTCATTTAGATTCTCAAATTTTGTGGCATATAGGCTTTTATAGTATGACCTAATAATTGTTTGGATTTCCTCAATGTCTGTGGTTATGTCCCCATTTTCATTTCTGATTTTGCTGATCTGGATAGTTTCTCTCTGCTTTTTAATTAGTTTGGCTAAGGGTTTGTCTATCTTGTTGATTTTCTCAAAGAACCAGCTTTTTGTTTCATTGATTCTTTGGATAGTTTTATTTGTTTCTAGTTGATTGATTTCAGCCCTTAGTTTGATTATTTCCGGCCGTCTATTCCTCTTGGGTGTATCTGCTTCTTTTTTTTCTAGGGTTTTCAGGTGGGCCATTAAGTTGTTTGTATGTGATGTTACGAATTTCTTCTTGCAGGCACTTAGTGCTATAAATTTTCCTCTGAGCACTGCTTTCAATGTGTCCCATAAATTTGGGTATGTTGTGCCTTCCTTTTCATTGAATTCTAGGAAGTCTTTAATTTCTTTCTTTATTTCTTCCTTAACCCAGCTGTCATTGAGTAGTAAGTTGTTCAGTTTCCATGTGCGTGTCGGCTTTTTATTGTTTCTGTTGTTGTTGAGGTCGAGCTTTAGTCCATGGTGGTCAGATAGTATATAAGGGATTATTTCAATCCTTTTGTATCTGTTGAGGCTTGCTTTGTGGCCCACTATATGGTCTATTTTGGAAAAGGTTCCATGGGGTGCTGAATAGAAGGTGTACTCTTTTGAGTTTGGGTGAAATGATCTGTAGACGTCCATTAGGTCCATTTGATTTAGGGATTCTGTGAGTGCTTTTATTTCCGCATTTGGTGTCTGTCTAGTTGATCTTTCCATTGGTGAGAGCGGAGTATTGAAGTCTCCCACTATTAAGGTATTAGGATCAATGTATGATTTAAGCTTTAATAATGTTTCATTTACGAATGTCGGTGCTCTTGTATTTGGGGCATAGATATTCAAGATTGTGATGTCCTCTTGGTAGATTTTTCCTTTGATGAGAATATAGTGGCCCTCCTTATCTTTTTTGATTAACTTGGGTTGAAAGTCTATTGTATTAGATATTAGGATGGCTACTCCAGCTTGTTTTCTGGAACCATTTGCTTGAAAAACAGTTTTCCAGCCATTTTCTTTGAGGTAGTGTTTATCTTTGTTGCATAGGTGTGTTTCTTGGATGCAACAGAATGTTGGATCCTGTTTCCTTAACCATTCTGTTAGCCTGTGTCTTTTTATTGGTGAGTTGAGTCCATTGATATTGATAGATAATAGTGACCAATGCATATTAGTTCCTTTTGTAATGGAGTCGATGATCTAACCCTGTTTCATTGCTTGTTTTCTTTTCATTTTTGTTGGGACATTATCTGTATGCCCTGTTTTCTTGGGTGAATTTGTTTTCATTGGATTGGCGTTTTCCTTCTAGTATCTTCTGTAGGGATGGTTTGCTGTGTAGATATTGTGTAAATTTAGTTTTGTCATGGAATATTTTGTTTTCTCCATCTATGTTGATTGAAAGCTTTGCAGGGTATAGTAGTCTGGGTTGACATTTGTGATCTCTTAGAGTCTCCATGATACTTGCCCAGGCCCTTCTGGCTCTCATAGTTTCTGATGAGAAGTCCGGTGTGATTCTGATAGGTCTACCTTCATATGTTACTTGGCCTTTTTCTCTTGCTGCTTTTAATATCTTTTCTTTGTTCTGTAGATTTAGTGTTTTGACTATGATGTGATGTGATGTGTTTCTTTTCTGGTCTAGTCTATTTGGAGTTCTGTAGGCCTCTTGTATATTTATGGACATCTCTTTCTTTAAGTTGGGAAATTTTTCTTCTATGATTTTCTTGAAAATATTTTCTGGACCTTGGAGTCTGGAGTCTTCTTTTTCGTGAATTCCTATTATTCTTAGATTTTGTCTTTTCATAGCATCCTTGATTTCTTGGATATTTTGTGATTGGAACTTTTCTGATTTTACTTTTTCTTTGAGAGAAGTATCCATTTCTGCAAGTGTGTCTTCAGCTCCAGAGATTCTCTCTTCCATCTCTTGTATTCTATTGCTGATGCTTACTTTTGTGGTTCCTGATCTTTTCTCCAAGTTCTCCAGCTCAAGGGTTTTCTCATTTTGTGTTTTCTTTATTGATTCTAATTCTGTTTTCATGCCTTGCACCATTTCTTTCATGTGTTTGAATTTGGATTCCTGTCTCTCTACGATGGCCTCTATTTCTTTTTTCATTTCCTTCTTATATGCCACTAATTTTTCCTCTACTTGTGTATCTCTTTGTTTGGCTATGTTTGCCTGTGTTTCTTTAAGGATATTGTCTATTTCTTCTTTCTTTGCCTCCAATTGACTGGCCATCTCTTTGAAGGACTTGTTCATTTCCTCCTTATGAGCCTCAAATAATTGGGCAAGCATGGCTTTAAAATCATTTTCCTGTGCTTCTGCTGAATTGGTGTATCCATCGATTTTGGGGTTTGCTGGTGAAGTCATGATGTCCTGATTTATGTTGGAAGTGTTCTTTCGCCTACCTCTGGCCATTGGCTTATCTGAAACCTTCCCTGTTTGTTTTTGGATTCTGCAGATCAGACTGGTGCTGTCTCTCTCTGGTGTCTGGAGAGTTCTTCAGGAAGCTGAGCACTCTCAGCGTGTGCTGAGGACTAGCTGTACCTGTGGGAGGAAAGTACGCAGGCGCAAACGGGGCAAATGCAAGCGTGTGTGCGCGCGCGCGCGTGTGTGTCTGTGTGTGTAAGTGTGCGTGGATGAGTTTCTCGAGGGACAGAGTGATGGCTCATGTTGAACCCTTGAGTGTGTGGGAGGGGCTCTGCACTGTATATGTCACAGGCGCTAATGATGATCGCAGCTCAATTTCTGGCCTTAACTGACTTAGCTCCTCAATCAGGCCCACAGGGCAGGAACTTCAATGTCCCTAGTGCCCCTCTGTTTCCCAAAGTGGGTATGTGGGTGGGAGGGGGGTTCAATGCCTGGCTTCTGATTTAGAAGGACCCAGGATCTGGGGAACTGCAGATTCTCAAGGGTGCACTCACTTACAGGCAGGTCTCTTGGCAGAGATCTTGGTATCCGGGGCTCTTTGCTCTCTGGTTTGGCCCTGCTTCTTTGATGTGTTCTGCCAGTTCTGTGCTGCTGTCACTGCCAGGTTCTGAGGTCTTGCTGCAGCTGGAGATTTCAGGGTGGTCACTTCAGCAGGGATGGGGTAACCAGGCTCTCTGTTCTCTGGTTTGGCCCTGGTTAGTCTTAAACTGGAGGGCTGTGGGGCCCTGCCAGTTCAGTGCTGCTCCGCTGCCACGTCCCGCTGTAACTGCTTTCCTGCAATTTCAAAGCAAAGCAATTCGCCCAAAGAGAGAGAAGGTGGTTAGTTTCTGATTGTCCACAAACAATGAGGTTCAGGATTCATAGACAGAAGAAGAAGGGGTCCTTGCTGGAGGAGAAATCCAGGATAAAGGTGTTGTAGATAGAAGTGGTTAACCTTGGGAAGGAAGGGTTTCTAAAACTAACAGTTACAGTCTTACTGTGAGCTTGGTTCATGGTCGGCTCCTATATTACCTTAAGGGCAAATGGCTACTTAAACAGTTGTAGATTTCAAGATTATGGAGATGAAGGACCCTGTGCTACACACACTGCCTCATGCAATAGTTTCCCTCTCTGCTCATGGATGTCAGACATCTCCCCCATTATGTCAACAATTATTAGCTACCAAGCTATAAGTAATATGCGTGACCTGGTGACTTTACCCCAGGTCTTGTGCTTAGTAGACAAGCAACTAACGCTGAATAATTCTATCAGTAACGTAAGTACAGTTTTATGTAATACATAGCATTCATGCACCTGGGCAGCATAAGCATACTTTCCTTTGTCCAAAGAGTCTGTTTCTACATAATATAAAACAATGGTATGAAACCATGAGAAACACTGATACAAAATATATTTATCTTTAATTTAATTTTCTTCATAAAAAGTTATTAAATACATGGCTGCTGGGGAGCAAATGATTGCAATTGAATTCAAGTTACAGAAACAAAATACAACAGAACACAAACAGATTTCAACTGTGCACATCACCAACTGTATCTTTTTAATCTGTAAAATAATAATATAAATATAAAAGTAAAGTTATTACAACCAAATCCTTGTGTTGTAATATTTTATGGCCTGTATTCATCATTCTGTGCCATTTCTAATTGTGTCTGCAATAGGAGAGTGTTTTTTATAGGGATAAAGATTAATGTTAGAACAAAAATAAAATATTGTCATTAAAGGTTTTTTTTTTCTTTAATAACAAAGCTGGAAATGAAAACAGGAAAAAAAACAGATGTGAAGTAATCAAGTTGATACAAAAAATATGAGCTTTCCTATGAAACAGAGCAGATATTTTACAGGTAAGTGTTATGTTTTGCCTCATTTAGGTTTTCCTTGTCTCCCTTAAATTACGATTGGTAGGTTGGATCATTCATAATAGTAACAGTCCCACAATCAGTTCAGAGAGGAAGATCATAAGTCCAAGGCCAGTCAAAGCCTCAACACACAGAGACACTGTTTCTGAATAAATTAACTAATTAATTACATTAACATTAGGTTCAATCTTCTAAAGGTTTGAGTGTTAATGTTGACGCCATTCCTGAAACAAGTTTAGAGTAACAAGAGCAAACATTTTAATTACTGCTAAGTAATCTACTCTTCTTATTTTCTTTTTTTAAATTAACTTTTAAAATGAATTACACTTTATTCACTTTGAATCCCAGTGTAGCCCTCTCCCTCACCCCCTCCCAATCCCACCCTCCCTCACTGGTCTCCTCCCATGTCCTTCCCTGTCACGAGCACCTAATTATGCCAGAAGACTTTAACGGAGACGCTACAAAGGACAGCAAGGTATTGATAAAAGCCAATGTCAGAATCACACAAATCACACAAATATCTTAAAGTTGAGTAGACATTATACATCTTATGGGAAATACAACCTGGCCACAGGTACGGGCTCGGACACTTTTGCCTCTGGCGTCAGTGTCTTCTAGGCCCTGGAACTTCGCAGTTCCAGCCGTACCTCAGATGTGTCTTCTGACTTGACAGGCCGTGTTGCTTCTCGGCTCCAGCCAGGCATCAGATGTGAAGGAAGATGCGGTTGCTGGGGAGCCGCCTTCTAGGGCTTTCTGATAAGGTGGTCCTTTCAGAACCGGTTTGTTAAGGTGGTCTGGGCTTTTCAAACAATTCGGGAATTGGCTGGTTAGTGGCCATCTCTTGGCTTACTCATCAAAGAGACTGGCCTGCTCTGCCCAAGTGGGCTCAGGCTCCAGTTTTTACACATTTTTTGGGGGCATCGCTTGGCTTATCATTCTTTCACATGCACGGCACACACATCAGCTGCCTTAAGAGCGTTACTTAGTTACTATTACTAGGAATATCTTCTTTTCTATCCTTGACAGCTCTGCTGTCTTACAAGCTCTCAATGTCTTAGGAACGTTGCCCAGTCACTGTCAACAAAAATGTCTCTTATCTTTGCTCCTGACAGCTCTGCGTCTTACAGGCTCATTACACTCCCTAAGTCCATTAATAGGGGAGGTCCTTCTCCCCTTTCATCTGTCCCTAGTCTATCAGGTTTCATCAGGACTGGCTGTATTATCTTCCTCTGTGGCCTGGTAAGGTTGCTTCCCCTCATGGGGAGGTGATCAAAGAGCCAGCCACTGAGTTCACATCAGAGACAGTCCCTGTTTCCATTACTAGGGTATCCACTTGGATACTGAGCTGCCATGGGCTACATCTGTGCAGGGGTTACAGATTATCTCTATGCATGACCCTTGCTATGCATGACCCTTGCTTGGAGTTTCAGTCTCAGAAAAGACCGCTGGGCCCAGTTTTTTTTGTTTTGTTTTGTTTTGTTTTGTTTTTGTTCTGTTGCTCTCCTTGTGGAGTTCCTGTTTCCTCGGTGTCTCTCATCTCACTTTAGCTCATATGATTCCCTGCACTGTGCCCAAAGTTTGACTATGAGTCTTAGCATCTGCTTTGATAACTTGATGGGTAGAACCATTCAAAAGCCCTCTGTGGTAGCCTCCTGTCCTGTTTACTCTTCCTAGTTTCACTAAAGAAAGTAACTGAGAAATGTAGATTCCAGATGTAGCAATTGCTCAGCAGGTAAAGTGCATCCTGTAGGAGAGTAAGGACTGAGGTTTTTGTTCCAGTATATATGTGAATGTTGGGTGGATGTGGTGGCCCCTGTCGTCCCGGCAACAGCACTGTGGAGGCTGAGCTAGGAAATCACAAGAACCTGCTGGCTAGCTCAGACTAGCAAAAATTCCTGGAATCAGATCCTCTCAGACTTCCACCTCAATAAAAAAGATGGAGAACCATTGAGGAAAACACTGGGCATCAGATCTACACACAAACACATACCCAGTCACCCACTGGCATGAGAATACATACATTTATACTCATTCACCCCACTCACATGCTGTAAGCAGGTAACAACAACTGGGACAAAAGAGCAAACAATGAATCACAAGCTACAGTGGCAAATCATAAATAAGAAAAGCAACCTCCTACGTCCAGTGATCCCACTGCGACGATGTGTAAAGCAATCACTGGATGCTACCCTATAACTTATCTTAACTAGTGTTCAAAGGCTGGAGAGACTCAAGGAATATACATTACCAGTGTATTATAAAGCCTATGTTCATAAAACACAAATGTGTCATCATCCCTTCATAGGGCCTATGAGAATGAAACCCTGCCAGCAAGTTTAATTCCTCAAAAGAAAAACAAACAAACAAACAATAGAATATATTTGCTGCTTATGACAAACTACATTGTAGATAAAAACTGATCAAATCTAAAAACAAATGAGAAATCAATATAATTATGTGAAATCTCAAAAATTATATCTTCAGCAGAAAAATATACATAAAGAAGGAAAACTGAAATAATGTGTGATTAATCTATTGCAAGTTGCAAGAGAAAAGTTGGGAGCCTGGAGAGGGGAGGACTGAATGGAAGACACGAGGAGAACATTGGAACAATATATATTATGTACATGCATAGATTTTCAAACAAAAGAAGAGTTGAAGATTAAATGATGTACCTTTTTCCATCTTCCTGAAAATCATACAAACGACAACAGAAGCAACAAAACCATCACTATCTTAACTGATGTTAAGTTAGCTTTGCCTTTTTAAGTGATAGTTTCTATAGAAATACAGAAGAAAGTAGTAGAACTAAGAAACTTAAAACTAGAACTTGGGCTAGAAACGTTTTTTGTTTGTTGTTTTGTTTTTGCTTTTTTTTTAAATTTCAGTTTATTTACTTTCTATCCCAAGGCTTCCCCCTCCCTTCTTTCCTTACCTGCTCCCCTTCTCCTCTCCCTTTCTCCCAAGAAAAGGAGAGCCCACCTTCCCCTTATCAACTCTCCCCTGTACATCATGTCACATCAGGACTGAGCATATCCTTATGCCCTGAGGCCAGGTAAGCAGCCCTGCCAGGGGAAGTGATCTAAAAGCAGGCAATAGAGTCTATTTTAGAAACAGACTCTTTCCTTCACTTACCAGGAGCCCCATTTGAAGACCAAGGTGCTTATCGGACACATATGTGCAGGGGTCTAGACCTAGAACATGCCTGCTCCTTAGTTGATGTCTCAGTCTCTGTAAAACCCTTTGGGACTAGGTTAATTGTCTCTGTTGGTCTTCTTGTGAGGTTCCTGTTCCCTCCAATTCCTTCCATCTTTCCCCCAACACTTCCCCAGGAACCTTGATGCTCTGTCTCATGGGATGGTGGCTGGAAGATGGGGATAAGAAGGGCATAGGGGGTAGTTAACTGGAATGAAAAGAAACATTGAGAGGCCATATGGAAGCATACTGTTTTGTAAGTAGATTAAAAATGTAAATTGAAATCTTTAATTTAAAATACCTTGCATTGCTGGCTCACGTTGCCAAGAAGCCATAGACTAGTAAACAAAAACTATAGTATCTGATGTGGCATACTGCCTCATGAATTGTTGCTCAGGGAAGCTCCAGATGGCTGTAAGACAGTACAGGCTCTTGTTAGTCCTCTTGGTTGCCTACTGGAACTAGGAGACAAGACCTTACTGCTGTGCTAGGCTGTTGGTTGGATGAGAAAAGTCATCAATGGCCTTATGCAGTGGTGAATCCTGTATGTTAGGGTTTTTCTTGCTGCAATAAAACACACGAACATAAACAACTCTGGGAGGAAAAGGTCTATTTCATCTTACAGTTCTCAGGTCATACTCTACCGCAGAGCGAAGTCAGAGCAAGAACTCAGGGCAGAAACCTGCAGGTGGGAAATGAAACAAAGTCCATGGAAGCAATGCTTCTTAGTGACTTGCTCCTTGTGGTTTGTTCCTTACATGTTTCCAGAACAACCGGGAACACCAGCATAGTGGCAACATGCATGGAGTTGGGCTTCCCACATCAACCATCATTCAATAACATGCCTCAAAAACTTGCCTACAGGCCAACACAGTGGGGGCATCCTTTCAATTGTGATTTCCTCTTTATGACTCTAATTTGTCAAGTTGACAAAAAACTAACCAGCAAAATTAAGCCCTTTTCAACTTGACATGCTAGCACATCACTATTCAACTAGAACCTTTCTCTTTTGTCCCCAGGATGACACATTTTAATATTAATATTGTGATATAAAACATGTCAGCTTTTAAATTCTACAGGCTTCAAAATTTAAAACATTTTAAAAAGTTTGATGTCTTTAAAACATCCAAGATCTCCTTCAAAGTTCATCTGAAATGTCCAAAATATAGCTAAATATTCTCAAGTCTGTGTAAAATTTCAAAATATCTCTGAAATTCCAAAGTCTACGTTTAGGCTTCATTAAAACAAAAAAAATAAAAACAAACCAAAAACAAAACAGAACCAAGTGATTACCATCTTAGTCTAAGGGAGAAGAATTAGAGGAAATGAATAAGAGTACAAGCAAAGCATAAAACAATATAGTTCAATTGCATAAAACACATCTAGTAATACAATGCTTTATGTCTGGGACTCACTCATGATCTTCTGGGCTTACAGGGTCCAACTGACAGCTTCAGTTCTCCAGCCATGCACAGTGCACATATGTCCCATGGCTCAGAACAAATCCACCTCATAGTAGTTGCTGTTTTTCATGATTGTTCCATGATATTAGAATCTGAAAATGAGAAGATCTGCACTCAAACTGGACTGCAACTTCACCAACAGCTTCCCCTGGGATCTCTTCTGGGACTCTGAATCAATCTATCTGGCACTTGATGATAAATAGTTATTTTGAAGAGCACAACTTAAAATTCGCTTTCGTGAAACTTCCACTTAAAAAAGGAAAATCCATATTCGAAGAAAAAAATAAGCTAAGATAGCTCTGTGCAGACTTGATAGAATAGTCAGCAGGTTAGTAACTGAAGGCTATTGTTTACATATACATATCTTTTTTAAATTTTTTATTAATTACACTTTATTTACTTTGTATCCTCCCTGTAGCTCCCTCCCTCCTCCCCTGCCAATCCCTCCCTTCCATCTCTTTCTCGATGCATGCGCCTCCCCAAGTCCACTGGTAGGGGAGGTCTTCCTTTCCTTCCTTCTGATCCTATTCTATTAGATTTCATCAGGAGTGGCTTCATTGTCTTCCTCTGGGGCCTGATGAGGCTGCTCCCCCTCAGAGGGAGGTGATCAAAGAGCAGGCCAATCAGTTCATGTCAGAGACAGTCCCTCTTCCCATTACTATGAAACCCACTTGGACACTAAACTGCTATGGGCTACATCTATGCAGGGGTTCTAGGTTTTCTCCATGCATGGTACTTGGTTGGAGTATCAGTCTCAGGAAAGACCCATGCTCAGATTTTTTGGTTCTGTTGCTCTCCTTGTGGAGCTCTTGTCCTCTACAGCTCTTACTATTTCCCACTTATTTCATAAGATTCCATGCACTCTGCCCAACAGTTGGCCATAAGTCTCAGCATCTGCTTTGACAGTCTGCAGGGCTGATGGCCATTCTTTACTGGTCAGGTTTTGTGGTTGACATGACATAGCCTAAATTTGTCACCTGGTAAGAGAGATGGTCCTCAGCTAAACAATTGTTCAGACTAGATTGGTCTGAGAGAAATCTGAGGTTAGTTTTCCACTGCTAATTGATAGGAGAGACTACATCCCACTAGTGATAGCACAATCTCTAGAGAGATGGTCCTGAACTGTATAAGCCACTGTGCCTAAGCCAGTACAGAAGCCAGTGAGTGGTGCTTCTCTGTGGCTCCTGCTTCCACATCACTGCCTGATTTCTGCCCAAAGTTCTCTCAGTGATGGATTCTGATCTGGAAGAGGAAACCAAATAGCTGCTTTCCTCCTCCTGAGGTGGTTTTATCCTGCTGTTCATAACAGCAAAATAAAGCAAATGTAGAGGAAATAAAATAATTTACCAAAATGAAAAAAACAAAGTTATTGAAATTACTGTTTATGCTTTTCCTACACTTATTTTGTCTTTTTACTTTCCTTTGCATTCCCCCATTAATTTTCTATTGATATTTTACTTGTTTATTAATAAATATGATTTATTATCTTATTGTTGCTATTGGTACTATTTGTTTGAATATTAGTACAAATAAAAAAAATGCAGTTGCATATTATTTTATATTGTACACAGAAAATTACCAAACTTAAAATGTTAAAGCATAAATTCAGTGTGAATAAATTTTAAAAGACAAACATAATCAACAGTTTAATCTTTTGAAAATTGAATTTTTAGAAAGCAAACATTATTTGGCAATGTAACTCAGTTGTAATGTTTTTGTTCTAGTGTTAAGTTTAATCTTTCACAGGTATTTTACTTAGAAAAAAATTAAAAATTTAAAAATTAAGCATGAGAATTCCATGAAGCCAAAGCAATGGCAGAAATCACAGTAGCAAGTAGAATGGCTACAGACTATTTGAAGGGAAAAGCATACACAAAACCAAGAGCAGTGTATTAATTACAGAATTTTTCTGTTGCTGTGATAAAAGTTGACCAAGGCAACAACAACAATAACAACATCAACAACAAAAAAACATTATTGGGTTTTTGTTACAGAGGGATAACAATTTATGTTGGTGGACAGGCATGGTGACAAGAGCTCCCATCATCAAATGAAAGCAAGAACAGAAGTGGCTCAAAGCTTTTAATCTCAAAGCCTGACATCACCCACTCACCCCCATCTCATCCTCCACTCTCTCACCCCTGCCATCCATACATCCTCCTGCAAGACTGCATCAACTAAACCTCTCCAAACAGCATCAGTGACTGGAGACCATGTGTACAAATGCCTGAGACTCTCAGGGACATTCTCATTGAAACCACCACAATGCAGAACCCAATGAGATGAGGACACACATAAAGCACTAAATTTAAAAGGCAGGGCATTGAATAACAAAGAGAAGACACCAAATTACTGTGTTTGAAGCTAGAAAATCAATACAAATACGATCCATAAAATATAAACAAGTTTATTCACAGTGTGAAGAAAATTATTTTGTAAATGTAAAATGAAATAGTCACATTCATTGACTAAGATGAATATCAAAGTGACAAGAGAGAGTAAAAAACAAAACAAAAACCCTCCAAAATAAATCCATATTTATTAAATTTATAGGCTATTGAAGAGAAATTGTCCTATAATTAAATAACTCCAGGCTTGTTGGCATTATTGGTATCATCTAAGGATTGAATAAAGAAAAGGCACCAAGCTCATTTAAAGTTTGTAGAATATTCAATATAAAATAACATTTTCTTTTCAGGGTTTGATTTTATTTATATAAATGAAAAAAATTAGTAAATTTGCAAGTCACTCTAATGTACACATAGGCGAAGGTATTTTAATAAAATATCTAATATCTCATTGTTAAAAGTGTAAGAGGACATTAGCCATATAATATAGGATAAACATACTAAAATCTACAAACCAAAAGAATTTAAACAACAAGGAAGACCTTAGGGAAGATGCTTAATTCTCATTCAGAAGGGAAAACAGAATAGGCACGGGAAGCAGCAGGAGAGAGGGAACAGAATGGCAGCCTACCACAGATGTCATCTAAAAGACTCCACCCAACAGTGGATCAAGCAGATGCAGATATTCACAGCCAAATTTTGGACAGAACGCAGGGAGTTTTATGAAGAAGAGGGAGACTGAAGGACTCGGAGGGGACAGAAGCCCCACAAGGAAACTAACAAAGCCACTGCAAAAATTGCAGAAAACTGCACTGCCGAAACTGGTGCATCAACCAAAGACTATGCATAGAGAGGACCATGAGCTCCTGCTCAGATGTAGCCCATAGACAGCTCAGTCTCCATGTGGGTTCCATTGTAAGGGGAGAAGAGACAGTATATGACATGAACTCGGTTTCCTGCTCCTTGTTCACTATTCCCTTGTGGGGCAACCTAGCCAGCCCACAGAGGAAGGGGATCCAGGTACTCCTGACGGAACTTGATAGGCCAGGGTCAGAGAGTAGGGGAGGAGGACTTCTCCTATCAGTGGACTATGGGAAAGAGATGGGGAAGGAAGAGGAAGGGAGGGTGAGGCTGGGAAGTGATGAGGGAGGGGACTACAACCGGGATACAAAGTGAATAAATTATGAAAAAGAAAAAAAAAACTATTATTTATCATTTAAAATGCCAGGAAATTACCATATTGGAGTAGAGATTGTATGGAAATTATCCATTGTAGGAGAGTCAAGATTAAGCCAGGGAAAGATAAAGATGATATAGTTATTTTAACTCCTGAAAGAAAGAATTGTATGTACTCATTCATTTATAAAATAATCTGTTTTGCAACTTGAGATATATGGACACTTCATCTGCAGAGTATATTTTTACACTTTAATTTAATTTATATATTTATTTATTACAATTTATTTACTTTGTGTCCACACAGCAGACCCCTCCTTCATCTCTACCCAGTCCCACTCACCATCCCTCTTTTCCCCCTATGCCCTTTTCCTAGCCCCTTAATAGGGGAGAACCTCCTCCCCTTCTATCTGACCCTAGCTTATCAGGTCTGATCAAGGCTGGCTGCATTATTTTCCTCTGTGGCCTAGCAAGGCTGTACCCCCAAGGGGGAGATGATCAAAAAGCTGGCCACTGAGTTCTTGTCAGAGACAACCCCTGATCTCCTAACTTAGGGAACAGGGGGTCTAGGTCCTCTCCATGCATGGTAGTTGGTCGGTGTAATGGTTTGTGCAGGTCCCCTTGGACACAGGTATTTTGGTTCTGTTGTTCTCCTTGTGGAGTTCCTGACCCCTCCAGGTCTTTCTGTCTCCTTCTTCTTCCATAAGGATTCCAGCACTCTGCCTAAAGTTTGGCTATGAGTCTCAGTATCTCCTTAGATACCCTGTGGGTCTTTCAGAGAACCTCTGTGGAAGGCTCCTGTCCTCTTTCTTGTCTTTTCCTACTTTAGAAGTCTAGCATGTTTGCCCTTCTAAATGAGGATTAAGCATCTTCACTAGGATCCTCCTTGTTTTTTAGCTTCTTTTGGGCTATAGATTTTGGTTTGTTTATCTTATATCATATGGCTAATGTCCATTTAGTAGTGAGCCTATATTATATGTGTCTTTCTGCTTCTGGGTTACCTCACTACCATTTGCCCATAGAGCAAGAGTAATAAAAACAACATGATACTGGTATAAAAACAGACTGGTGGATCAATGAATTGAATACAAGACCCTGAAATAGAGTTTCCATAAGTTTCACACCTATGGAAACTTAATTTTTGACAAAGAAGCCAAAACCATAAAATGGAAAAAGGGTAAGTAACATCTTCAATAAATGTTGCTGGTCTAACTGCATGACTACATGTGGAAAAATGCAAATAGACCCATATTTATCAAACTGCACAAAATTAAAGTCCAAGTGTATAAAAGACCTCAACATATAACCAGACACACTAAATCTATTAGAAGAAAAAGTGGGGAAGAGCCTTTAACTCACTGGCACAGGAGACAACTTCCTTAACAGAACCCCAAGAGCACAGGTTCTAAGATCAACAATTAATAAATGGGACCTCATGAAACTGAAAAGCATCTGTAAAGCAAAGAACACTGTCACCAGAACATAATGACAGCATACAGACTGGGGAAGATCTTCACTAACCCTATATCTGACAGAGGGCTAATATCCAGAATATAAAAAGAACTAAAGAAGTTAAATACCAACAAACCAAGTAATCCAATTAAAAAATGGAATACAGAGCTAAACAGAAAATTCTCGACAGAGGAACATCGAATGGCAGAGAAACACTTAAAGTAATGCTCAACATCATTAGTCATTTGAGAAATGCAAATCAAAAAGACCCTGAAATTTCACCTCATACCCATCAGAATAGCTAAGATTAAATATTCAAAGGATGATGCATGCTGGAGAGGATGTGAAGAAAGGGGAGCTTTCTTCTATTGCTGGTGGGAATGTAACCTTGCACAACCACTTTGGAAATTAATCTGGCACTTCCTAAGAAAAATTTGGAATAGTGCTACCTCAATAACCAGCTATACCACTTCTAGGCATATATCCAAAAGATGTCCCACCATTCAATAAGGACATTTGCTCAACCATTTCATAGCAACTCTATTTGTGATAACCAGAATCTGGAAACAACATAGATGTCCCTCAACAGAGAAATGGATACAGAAATTGTGGTGTATTTATACAGTGGAATACTATTCAGCAATTAAATATGCAGAGTATCTTACAAACACTTGACAGACAGCTTTGTACTTAAAAGAAAATCATATTTTAAAAAAATTAACGATGGAGCAGCTGAGAGTGGCCATTGTCACAGTAAATTCTACCGGAGTGGACGCAGGACTAGCCACAGGATTATCAACATGGATTGCTGCAGCCATGAATCATCTGAAGGAATGGGCGGGCATGGGAGTGTTAGCAGGCCTTCTGGTGTTGGTCTCCTTGGTTTGCCTGTGGTACATATGCAAGATTAGAGTCTCACAACAGTGTGATGCAGCCATGATCAGTCAGGCCTTTACAGCCATTGAAGCAGGACATTCTCCCCAAGCATGGTTGGATACCATAAAAAGCTAAAATGATACGCTCAGGATGCGAGGCTAAGCACTGCACTCAGGGTCAGCTGCTTTGGACCCAGAGAAGAGCATGTCTGATTGCATGCGGGTTGATGCCCCAGGTCCCGCCTCTGAGAAAAAGGTATCGGGCGGGTCTGATGCTATTTGGGTGGATGACACCTAAATGAACATCTGTACAAAGTCCCAATTTATTTCTAATATCAGAGATCAGACCTCTACTCTTGCCTGATGCGTCTAAAACAAAAAGGGGGAACTGTAGAGAGCTGCGGAATGCTATGCCTTAAAGATGGAGCTGGTTTCCGCCTTCCACCTTCCCGATGGTGAGTGCTCTCTGTCACGAACAGCTCCACATTTGGCTAAGGCTGAGGATATGGCTTGCTTCCATGTATGTGGACCTATCTGCATTGCCCCCGTGGCACGCCTGGGTTGGCTACCCAGAGGCTATTTAAGCTGTGGGCTGGCTTTCCCCAGGGTCCGAGGATTGTTCAATGTTCCTGAATAAACTGCATTGAAAAAAAAAAAAATTACTGAATATCAGTCATCACAAAAGAAATTCACTCTTACTATTTTTTTTAAAGATTTATTTATTTTATGTATATGAGTGTTCTATCTGCATTTACATCTGCCAGAACAGGGAATCAGTTCACATTATAGATGGTTGTGAGCCACCATGTGGTCGCTGGGAATTGAGCTCATGACCTTTGGAAGAGCAGACAGTGCTCTTAACCGCTGAGCCATCTCTCCAGCCCCACTCTTACTATTTTTGTATAAAAATGTGATTTAGATATATATATGTTAGATAAATTGCCTAAAAATTAGGTGGTTATCTAATGTCTTTTAAACAGAACAAGCAGACAATTATGAATTAAGTAGGGAACTAAGGTGTGGGGAATAATGCGCTGTATATCTGTACATCAGCTGATGCTCAAAGTAATTCTTGAAATGATAGTTATTTACTTGATAATGTCCCTATTAACTTTTTCTTCTCTTTCTGTATTACTTCCCTCTTCAGTCCCCAGATAAAGTTTCTCTTCCTGTGTTTCCCATCTCTATTTATAGCACCTGGGTTCCCCCCTACTATTTTCATCCTGCCTTCCATGTTCTTGTTCCAGTTTTCTAGTTCTTGTTGAATATGAAACTTCAGGTTTTGTATTTCAATTGGAACATTCAGAAAAGTGTAGACAAATAGGTGAGAATATAAAGGAATTTTCTCTCTAGGTCTAAATGACCTCACTCAGTATTTTATTTTCCTGTTCCATCTATTTATTTACAATTTTTATATCATTTTTCTTTGTATCTGAATAGAATACCATGGTGTATATATGCTACATTTTTATTATCCAATGACCAGTTGAAGAAATTTAGGTTATTTCTATTTTCTAGGTATTGAGAAATACCTAGAAATACAAAGTGGAAATAAACATGGCCTAACAACAGTCTTAGCTCAGGGAACAGAAAAAAAAATATTAAGTGTCAGAGGACCAGAATTCTAGCTTTGAAATAGTGTTACCTAAATATGATTAAAAATGTGCACCATGAAATCTTAACAAAAGATTGTCCAATCAAGACCTACATAATGACAGGACTGAGTGACATGCAAGATATACTGGGAAAATTCACAAGTCTCTACAATTAGATGACATGCTGCTGACAATGGATTGCTACAGAGAGGGGAAACATCTCAAGTGGAAATCATAAAATATGTACAAAGGGGAAACTTTAAGCTGTAATTGTTTTTATATTTCCCCCGATGAGGGGATGAGGGTAGAACCACTTCAATCCTTTCTGTCTTCTATCTTTTTTGTTCAACTCAGCATTTCTGGCCTAAATTTCTGACCAAGCTGACTGATTCAAACTGTTTTCCCTCGGTTTCTGACAGAATTGCTCTGCCTGGCCTTAAACCAATTCTGTCAATATGTTTTAATCTTCTGCTTCCTTCTTATTCTCTGGCTCATTTTGTCTTCCTCTGTGTCTAGCTTGTTCTCTCTGCAACCTGTGTTTATAAAACTGTCCAGGTAATCAACTTTATTTTATAACACTCTCTTATCTCTCCATGTGCTGCTTGCTCTTACATAGCCTCTCATTCTTGTCCTGCTCTCACAAGAGTTGGGAATATCCTACTAGTTACTCCTTCTATCAAATATTTCTCTAATTCAACTGTGTCTGTCCCTCTATTTTATGTTACACTCAAACATGGCTGTTTCATTCTGTACAATAACTATACTTTCATTGTTTGGGATTAAAAGTGTGTACTGAGGGCATATCTGTAGTTCAGCCAGATCATACTGTAATCCAGAGCAGATCAGTAGTCCAGATGAATCACATAGACCTAGAAGGTATTGTAAGTGATCCCTTTCCAGAGTAGACATGTTGCTGGATTAAAATTTCTCTACACCACGCACACTCAGTGGGAGGTTATTCACACACACACACACACACACACACACACACACACGTGTGTGTGTGAATTTTACACTATTTATTACACAAATTTTTATTTCTTACTTTTTAGTTAAATTCCATTGGTTGAGTTGCTTACTTTAATTTTGTTCCTTATCTCTAAAGTGGTTTCATTAACACCTAACTTATAAGATTATCATAGTTCTCTACAATAACCTACACTAGTGTGAATATATGTGAGTTCTTCATCTCAGTTTTTACCATAGGCTCCTGAAAGGGCCTAAGTAATTTCTGACTTTCATCACATGGTTAATTGGAAATTCTACAACCTAATCCTTCACTGAGCCTGAAAAATCAATTGAGTCTTGTATTTTTATGGTTATCATTGTGTTCTTGGAAATGATTCCAGAGCCTCCATGCTAAGAATCAATGACCCCCCCAAATATATGTATATATATATATGTATATATATATTTAATATATATATTTAATTATATAAATTGAGTATTATCACAGCGACAGAAGGAAGAACTGAAAGCAGCCTAAGATATTTCACAACCCAAACCCTTATTTCACTGTGACTTTTGTTAGTCCAAATTTTGTTTTACAGTGTTGATTTGATTATTGATGTATGCGCTGTTTAGCCATTCTTACTTTCGTGGTTGAAGCCTTTGATGTTGTACCTGGAATTTGCTGATCTTTTTTGTTTTATTTTTCCACCATCTACATTTAAATCTAACACCTATTTTGAGCATTTTATTTTTCTTGAATAATTCTAAAACACATGACTTAGCTTTGCATACTTCAATTACTCTGTAACATTATTTGGAATTTTAATCCATGAGTGGAAATTAGTAGGAAGTAAATTCTTTCTTTGATTGGGTATGCAAATAAAAACTTGAAACAGTAACTCACCATTGTTTCTTGCTCTGAGTTTTTCTTTCTCCTCTTTTCTACTCATGAATATACTAACTTTTGTGTGTTAGGACTTTATTTATCTCCATTGTCTCTTCAAAGTTTCTATAATTAAATACATTCATATTATTACTGTATCTAGTATTTCAACATAGAAATTTGAGGGATAAAATACCCCAACTTCCAGGACCTTCTGTCTTTTTAGTTTTATTTTTGATTTTGATATTCTATACTTGAAAATCTCAATTTAAAGGAGGATGATGTTATTTTTGTCTTGCAATGGAAGGTCTACAGTAATACAGTCCTTCATGGAGGGGAAGGCATGATGCCAGGAAAATGAGGCAACTAACTAAGCAGAGAAAAATTAGGAGTATTTTCCATAATCGTCAGTTATTATATAAGAGAAAACACTTGTTCCTCAGTTAATTGATGAACACTGAAAAAAGCCTCTCTAAGGATATTGCGGTTCAATCATTTTAAAACTTGTGGGATGTCATGACATTTGCTTAAGAGGATGTTAGCATCTTTATCTTAAGTCCAGTGTAGGTACAAGAAGACCTACAGAAATTTTTCTCAGGTAAGAAGACATTATATGGAGCAGGTGAGAGTGGACATTATCACAGTAAATTCTACCAGAGTGGACACAGGACTAGCCACAGGATTATCACCATGGATTGCTGCAGCCATGAATCATCTGAGGGAATGGGCGGGCATGGGAGCATTAGCAGGCCTTCTGGTGTTGGTCTACTTGGTTTGCCTGTGGTGTATATGCAAGATTAGAGTCTCACAACAGAGTAATGCAGCCATGACCATTCAGGCCTTTAAAGCCATTAAAGCAGGACAGTCTCCCCAAGCATGGTTAGCTACCATAAAAAGCTAAAATGTTATGCTCAGGATGCGAGGGTAAGCACTGCGCTCAGGGTCAGCTGCTTTGGACCCAGAGAAGAGCATGTCTGATTGCATGCGGGTTGATGCCCCTCTTAGAAAAAGGTATCAGACAGGTCTGATGCTCTTTGGGTGGATGACACCTAAATGAACATCGGTACAAAGTCCCAATTTATTTCTAATATCAGAGATCAGACCTCTACTCTTGCCTGATGCGTCTAAAACAAAAAGGGGGAACTGTAGAGAGCTGCGGAATGCTATGCCTTAAAGATGGAGCTGGTTTCTGCCTTCCACCTTCCCGATGGTGGGTGCTCTCTGTCACAAACAACTCCACATTTGGCTAAGGCTGAGGATCTGGCTTGCTTCCATGTATGTGGACCTATCTGCATTGCCCACGTGGCACGCCTGGGTTGGCTACCCAGAGGCTATTTAAGCTGTGGGCTGGCTTTCCCCAGGGCCCCATGATTGCTCAAGGTTCCTGAATAAACTGCATTGAAAAAAAAAAAAAAAAAAAGAAGACATTATAATCCACAAGTTATGGAAACTAGCTATTTTGTTTCCATACTCTAACAAGTATTAGTAGGTTGGCAAATTGATCCCCAAACTTCCTCATTTAAAAATAATACTTACTTCATATCATGCTATGAAGATGAAAATGTTCTTATTCTAAAAATTATTTTTCATAATATAATAAGTAAACCCTGATTGTCCTGTCTAAAAAGAACATGAATCAAATGAAGGACAGAATATCACAACTGAACAAAAAGAATTTATTAGGAGGAGAGAAGATATAGAACAAAATATCTTTACATAGAAATTACAGTAGTGTCTTCTATAATAGTCGTATCCTTGAAACAGTGAGTACAGGTGAATTATAGGGTTCAGAGAAAGCAGATAGGATTTAGTTTCAAGCAGTAGTCATCAGACCACAATGATGAAGGCTTGCATTCTGGACTGAGATGTTCAGAAGGGGCTAATGCTCATAATTGGATATTTTTTTCTAAAACTAGAGAAAACAACATTATCTGATGTTAGATATTTGAATCAAGTTTGTTTATAACATTTGGCTTTAATCAATTTTTAAACCATATTATTGAATGAAGGTTTGAATATCTGATCTCATAAACCAATAGTAAAGGCTAAATTTGGTAATGTCTAGAGACATTGTGAGTATAGAACTTTAGTATACAATGGATGCTGTTGTATGAAAGTTAAATGTATAATTCCCCACAGTGCTACCCAATTAATAACAATTGTTATTTCTACAATGATATTATATTATCACACAATTAATTATAATGTCTTCATTGTAAAAATAAGATGAATATAACAAAACCATGTGATTACACTTCTACCCCTCAAGTAGAACAATTAGATAACTTAGTGAATGCTAGACAGATCACCTCGACATATAAATCTTCTAATTTATTTGTTTTTAGTAAAATAAACATAAATTGATAAAACTGCAACTAATGTCTCATTATACTTACATAAATTGATTACTATTGGTGAAGTTGATTTTGCAGCATATTCAATAACAAGACAATTTAAACCATCCAGGTGACCTATAAGTTCAAAATTCCTGTGTCCTTCTACCCACTTCATGGGATAAAAAATAAAAAGTGTGCCATATGACAGAATGACCAATAATTTTGAGACAAATCTAACAGAGAGAGACAGATTTATCTCCAGTAGTGATTAGATAAATACCTTTGTATCATAGCTCCTTTTATCTTGCTTTCATTGATTTGTTCTGAGAAATTCATTGTAACATGAAAATTTAAAAAACCTTCCAGATCTTGAGGGAAGAATTTCATCAAATGGTTCTGTTTTAATAATAGCACATACAAATAGAATACTTGCATCTGTGAAATATTAAATATCAATGCAATGTATAGTTATTCTGAAGTCATTCATTTTACATAAGATGTTAGGTCTTGAACCGCCTTCCAATTTAACTTTGTTACCAGGTTGCTGATGGAATTTCATTTTCATGCAATGGCTGTGCATGCAGATATCACTGTAGCTTCATTTTAGCTTCACACCGCATGTATTACTCAATCTAGACACATATTCACTTAGAAATCAAAGTTTTGCTTTAGGTATGTATTCATTTCTTGTATGTTTTATGAATGTATATATGATTATACATTGCAAGGAGAATCTTGTATTTTCTGTAAAATATACTTAAGACAAAATTAATATTATAAGATTATGGCAAGACAGAGTGGATGAACTCTAATGGCTTACTATATAGTAAGTTGATGAATATGTACTAGAGAAGATTTTTACTTATTTTAATTTTTGAGATATAACATATCATTTCCCGTTTCTCTTTAAAACTTTTTTCTTTTGAACCATTTCTCTCCAAACCTTCCCATATATTTTTTTATTTCTCTCTTTCAAATTTATGGCATGTGTTGTTATATACATATATGAGATGTGTGTATACTTCTTCTAATTATATAAATACAACTTTCTAAGTCTATATAAACTTTTTCTTATATAAATCGTTTCAGGACTGACCATTTGGATATTGAATGGTCATTTCTGGGAAATAAAGTTGTTCTAGCTCTCAGCATTACTTTACTTTCTATGTTCCTTTTATATAGTTAAAGCCTCCTGGGCCTGTCACTATTTACTGTGGCATGTGTATTAATGTTTTCCTTGTTTTGCTCATGTTGAAGCATTCATGTTGATGAGACTATATGTGAGTAGCTTCGCACAGTCCTAGGCAACACAATCTTTTTTTTTTAATTTTCATCAATTACACTTTATTCATTCTGTATCCCCCCATAAGCCCCTCCCTCCTCCCCTCCCAATCCCACCCTCCCTCCTCCCTCTGCTTGCATGCCACTCCCCAAGTCCACTGATAGGGGAGGTTCTCCTCTCCTTTCTGATCTTAGTCTATCAGTTCACATCAAAAGTGGCTGCATTGTCCTGTACTATGGTCTGGTAAGGCTGCTCCCCTCCAGGGGAAGGTGATCAAAGAGCAGGCCAATCAGATTATGTCAGAGGCAGTCCCTCTTCACATTACTATGTAACCCAATTGGACTCTGAACTGCCCTGGGCTACATTGGGTTGTATTTTCCCTTCTAGTGTCTTCTGTAATGCTGGATTTGTTTGTAGGTATTGTTGAAATTTGTTTTGGTCATTGAATATCTTGTTTTCTCCCTCTATGAGGACTGAGAGTTTTGCGGGGTATAGTAGCCTGGGCTGACATCTGTGTTCTCTTAGGGTCTGCATGATATCCGTCCAGGCCCTTCTGGCTTTCATAGTCTCTGTTGAAAAGTCAGGTGTGATTCTAATGGGTTTGCCATTATATGTTACTTGGCCTTTTTCCCTTGCAGCTTTTAGTATTTTTTCTTTGTTCTGTATACTTACTGTTTTGATTATTATGTGGCGGGAGGATTTTCTTTTCTGGTCAAATTTGTTGGGTGTTCTGTAGGCCTCATGTATTCTAATTGGCCTCTCCTTTAGCTTGGGGAAATTTTCTTCAATGATTTTGTTGAAAATATTTTCTGGGCCTTGGAGAAGGGGGTCTTCTTTTTCCTCTATACCTATTATTCTTAGGTTTTGTCTTTTCATATTGTCTTGGATTTCTTGGACGGTCTGTGTCAGGAATTTTTCGGATTTAACATTTTCTTTGACAGATACATCGATTTCTTCCATTGTCTCTTCTACACCTGAGATTCTTTCTTCCATCTCTTGTAGTCTGTTGGTTATGCTTATCTCTGTAGTTCCTGTTTTCTTCCCTAGATTCTTCCTTTCCAATATTTCTTCCATTAGTGTTTTCTTTAATTTTTCCAATTCTATCTTCAGGTCTTGAGTTGTTTTGTTTACTTCCTTCACCTGTCTGATTGTACTTTCCTGTTTTTCTTTTAGTTCCTTCAACTCTGTTTCTATCATTTCATTCAGTGTTTTAAGCATTTCCTTTCTAAAGGCCATAAACTGTTTGGCTGCAGCTTCCTCTATTTCTTTACGGATGGCAATATTCTGGTTGAGTTTATCTTTTTCTATGTCTTTACGAATCTTATTTGTTTCCTCTGTTATCATCTTCATGAGCATACTTGTTAGGTCATCTTCTTGGATTTCAGATATGGTGGGGTGTCCAGGGCTACTTGCCCCTGGGTAACTGGGTTCTGGAGATGCCATATTGCTCTGTCTTTTGTTGCTTGAGCTTTTATGCTGGCCTCTACCCATTGTGTTATCTTAGGTGTTTGGGGTTATTTTCTGGTGGTTCCTGGGGATCCTGTGGTGGAGAGAATCCCCTTTGCAGAAAGCTGGTTTTTCCTGAAGGATGTCTTCTCAGCTTTTTGGGTATAGTCCCTGGATGGCTGGTGTTTTTTCAGGAGTTGCTCACCTCAGGGATATAGACCTGAGTGGTAACTGTGGTCTTTGTTAGTCGAGAGGGTTCTCCTCTCACCCAGGGAAGTCCTGAGGACAGCTGCCCTGTTTCTGGGTTTCTTGTTGTAAATTTAACGATCAGCTGCTGTGACCCAGTTGGACATCAGGCGCACAGCAACTGTTTGTGCCTGTGTCTGGAGCACAGCTGAGTGATGGCGCCTCGGCCCCACTAGTCTGCTAGACTTTTTCTAGGGAAGGATTGGGTGATTTAGGTCAGTACAATTTCCTTCCTTCCCTGTGGATTCTCTGGAGACACGGACTCCCAGTGTCTTTTTTTGCCCTGGTGCACACTGCTCAGTGTCTGCCAGCTGGCTGGCCGCAGAAACTGCCTGTGCCTGGAGCACAGCTGAGTGCTGGAGGCTCAGTCTCTGCCAGCTGTCTGGTGCGCAGAAACTGCCTGTGTCTGCCTTTGCGGCCTTTGGGAACCTGGGTACCTCCCTAAGCTGGGTAATTTTCTGGGGACCTTTTCAGGCTGGGGGTGTCGGCTGAGTGCTCTGAGATCAGGCCAGCCGTTTCCCTCCCTGTGTGTTTGCACTGGACAGTGAAACTCATTCGCTGGTGCCCTGGAGCCCACAGTTCTATCTCAGGCTGCGAGTCAGGCGTGCAGGCAGGCAGGGCTCTGTGCAGGAACCTGGGTCCCTGGCTCTGGCTCCGGGCTGGCTCCTGGGGTGCCCCTGGATGTGTGGGTGACCTAAGGCCGGTCCCAGTCATTTCCTGTACCCTGGGGTTATCTCTCGACTGAAAATTCCAGTCTCTGATAGTGTGGTGCACAGGGTTCAGTCTGGGACCGTGACCAGAGACACTGGCTTGTGGCTCTGGGCTGGGGCTGGGGCTGGCGGCCGGCAGCCAAGTGTCTGGTGGAACCGGGATCTCTTCAGCAGTTTAGCTGGGTGAGTTAAAAGCTGATTGAATCCCCCACCATGGGGTATCCTCTCACCTGGGAAACACAATGACTGTGTTTTATGGCCGCGAGTTCTGATTACTGATCACTGTGCTGATCCTGCTGCTGCTGCTCAGAATGATAGTCCTCCAGGCGTCGCCATCTTGCCCCTCTGGAAACACAATCTTATAACAACCCTTATTCTTCTTTCCCCTATAATCTTCCAGTCTCCTCTTCTGCCTTGATCCCTGAGCCTTAGGTACAGGAGATGTGTATAAGTTAAGACTAGACTACACAAGTGTTTATTTTGACTGGTTGTGGGTTTTTTGCAGTGCTTTCCATCTATTGCAAAGAGAACTTTCTTTGATGAGGGGTGAAGATTACACTTATCCATGGTTATAAGGACAAATGTTTGTAATGTAGTTAGGGACCATGTTGGTTTAGCAAAGTGGCAACTGTAGGTTCTTCTCCAAGATCGAAGCATTCAGCAACCCTTGGTGGTTGGGTAGGTAGCCAGTCCTCGTTGAAGATCCCTGTTTCAGCAAGGTGTTGTGATACACACTATTGTTATCTGAATGCTCAGGGTTCATGGGAATCAGACAGTAAATTTAAGTCAAGCTTGGACCACATAGTCAGACCATGTCTGTAAACATATGTAAATAAATACAGAATAAAATTCCAGTTCCAGGCTGTAATATTTGATATTGTACAAGGGAAAATGGGGGCATTTTAAGTTTTATTATTATTGTTATTATTTGCTGTTGCTGTCTTCTTTATTGGTAAAAGGAGAGAAGGAAGTAGCCCCCAAACTCAGCTAAAAATATTAACTAGTAACAATATTGAGTGTGCAAACATTAGACATATAAACAAATTAATGAACACAGAGGAAAGTCTCCCTAAAATGGGAACACCCACCTTACAATGAGGAAACATTTTGGTTAATACACGGTGTCATGGAATGAGATCATGAAACATTGGTCTATGCATTAGTGGAACAGTATATCACATGTGGGTTTATATATGTGACAAATTTTAATGGCAGAAAGGAACCTTGCTCATGGTTGTGCCTGGCTGCCTACCCAGAGGCACTCGATTAGGTAACAACCAATACACCACTGTCACATGCATGACCAAACTTGGTAAGACACCCTGTGTTATGAGGTGTGCTTCCGTTGGGTAGTATTTACTAGCTTATTATTAGAGACTCAGCCCTTAAAAGCCAAAAGGAAGAATTTTGTGTGACATATCCACTTTTCATACTTTTAATATTCTTTCCTAAATGTGTTAAAGTCTGTACGTTCTCAGGGACGTGAAATGTGAACTATTGTTCTTCCTGGTTGAATTCATATACCCTACTCTCCACATTAATACTTCTTGGACTCTATGAAGCAATTGTTCTCAAGTTAAATTAAATCTATCCAATGTTTTTAGCTCATTTTTGATTAAAGTTCATCAAAACTTTATTTTTCCTTCATCATTCACTTTCAGCAATAACAGGAGTTGGAGTTTGAGTATAAAGGTATAATTTCTCCATAACAGAAATGAAAGTCATTATGAAGAAAGTACTATCATTTAGTTTAGCAACATCACAGAGGCAAGTAAAGAGACCTAAGAGATGGGCATCTCACTTCACATTGTCAATGGATTGAAAATCAGTAAAACTTTATACCAATAAAACAGGTTAGTTTTGTTGTGAATGTTTGTACATTTAAGAAAAACAAAGATTTAGTATATTACCAATGTCATTTTGTTTCCCCTTTGATTAATCATTTATTTACATATGTCCTTGAAGGGAATAAGTAGATGCAACTAAATTAATATATTAAATGACATACATCTATACTATATGTTTAAAACATTCTGTGTTTATAGTTATGTATTTGGGCACAGCACATAAAATTCATTAACATAACAATAACTCTTTCTGCCTACTTTATAAACGGTACAGAGTAAGGTAAGAGACCTGGTGTTTAGAGGGGAATTAAACTGTCAAGGGATCATTCCTTAAGGGGGAATCATATTGCAAAAATTACAAAAAATAAATACTTTAAATATCATAGGAATAAGATGGTTAGAAATGAGCATCGACACTCATTTTGTGGTTTATTTTATGTAACTTGGAGCTTTACAATAAACAGAAAGGAAAAGAATAACAAGCTATTTGTTATCTTTCACTTTCAAATATTGAGAGACCTCTGGGACCATTCAGGTTTTTATGAAACTCTAAGAAAGGCTTTTGTTGTAGGGTATAATATTCTGTTACTTAATGAACAATGAATTGAAAATATTGTATTTAGGGCTATAGAAGAAAAATAGTTCATTTGATCATGGAAGAATAAAACAGTAGTTTGAATGAGTGGGGTGGGTCAAGAGACAAGGCCATTACACCCTTGATGAACTTTCCTCTTTAAAAAGCAATATAACTTCATTTCGGCTGTGCTCATATAAATTCAATCACTTGTGGATGTGGTTTGAATTTTAAGGGCAGCGTATCACCCAGCTTGGCAATATCAATTGTTTAGAGAATGCAAGATGAGAATCTTGATGCAAATTTGAAAGAACCAAAACCTAAGAAGGAAGGAGAAACCAAAGGAGAATGAAAATCAGAATAGGCCAAGGGTCTCTCTAGTTCCAATACAAGTAAGCTCAATTTCCATAATTCTGCACCATCTCACACAGCTCTCAACTAATAGGTGTGCTCATTTTATCAAGAATAATAAGAATACAGACCCTATATCTTTAATGTGAGAAATTATAGCCAGTTCAAAGAATGAGAATGTAGCATAATTAACATTTTATTTTATTTTATTATGAGTTCAATGCTTATCCTTAAAGCAGCCTTATCACAATGTGGCTCCATTACACAACCAGTAAGAAGCAACCATTTTCATAACTGAGTACAATCTTACTGCTCATTTTATTATCACCAATAGAATATATGATACACATTATACAGATTACTCTCTGTATGTTCAGCATGCCCTTCTCAGTTGTCTTTGATCCAGAGAAACAAAATATTTTTTCACATCAAGAAGTATCCAGACCTTTGACCTACATAAAGAACTCAGGGCAACTAAGGGATACTGAGAGCAGTAGATTGTTCCTCAGAGAATACATCAATTGGTTATGCTGTCCAAAATAGTCAACCCCCAAAATTGCATACATATAAGTAACAGTAATCAGACTGAATAGGTTGTATTTACGTATTTATTCATTTAGTGCGTGTGTGTATACACATGTATCCTCACACTAAATGCATAAATATATATTTAAAGAAAAGAGGACATGGAGTTGAAAGAGGACAAGAGGAGCACTTGGGAGGGTCTGGAGGAATGGAAGGAAAACGGGAATGATGTAACTATTTCATAATCTCAAAATATTAAAAAAATATTTCTACAGTTTCTACAGTGACTGCCTACTACAAATAGGCAGTCACTGTACTCTCTTTGTATGTTTTCTATTTCCCTGTGGGTGAAATACTTTATGCCATCTCAATATTCCAAAAGGTTAAGTTCCTTTTATTTCACCTTAGTATTCAACCAAGTTATTTTTTCTTGATTTTTTTTTCTTGATTTTAATTTGCTTGTTTTATATATTGATTGTAGCCCTCTCCCCTGGGTCCCACTCTCCCTCTCTCTTTTCCCTATCCCCCCTCTACTCCTTGAAGAAGGGGAGCCCACCCCACCCCAGCATATCAAATTACATCCTGACTGAGCACATCCCCTTCCCCTGTGGCCCTGCCACTGGAAAGTGATTGAAAAGCAGGCAACACAGTCCATGTCAGAGTCATCCCCTTAATAGGGGAACCAAATGAGGATGGAGCTGCTATTGGCTACATCTGTGAGGTGTACCTAGATCTAGTCTGTGTATGGTCTTTGGTTGGTGCTTCAGTCTCTACAGGCCCTCTTGGGTCCTGGTGAGTTGGCTCTCTTGGTCTTCTTGTGGAACTCCTGTCCCCTCTGGGTCCTTTTATCCTTTCCCAATTCTTCCACAAGACTCCCTGAACTCGAACCAATGTTTGGTTTTGTGTTTCTGCATTTATTTTATTTTTTTCCCACCAGGTGCTCGGCGGAGCTAGTCAGAGGACTTCTATGCTTGGTTTCTGTCTACATGAGTAGTAGCAGGAGGCTCTTATGCGAGCCTCTTACAGGATTGGAAGATGCCTTTGAACTGTATTATATAACTCTCTAATTCTCTGACTGGCATAAGACAGTGGTGCACACTAATAATCCCAGCTTTTGAAATGCAAAGGCAGAACGATCTAAACCTGAATTATATGGTAGCCCCATCTCAAAATGATAATAATAATAATAATAATAATAATTAATAATTAATAATTTAAATTTTTGAGCCTTTTCCTGGTTAAGTTTGATAAAGAAGGGAAAGTTTGAGAGCTGATATTTGTTAACTTAAATTTGAAGACATTATCCTAATACTTCATATTTACCCCCAACATGACAATTGCTATGGTTTTCTACAGTTTATATCTAAGTGATCTAAGGTGTAATGAAGCTAACATAGTAGTATGAAGTTACTCATATAGTGTTTGGAATGAAAGGCAAAATGGAGTAACGTCACAGCTCAAATTCTTCACCTTCACTGTAGGAAATGAATGAATGGAAATTGTCTCCAAATATTTCTTTCATGGAATTCTACAGAGGAACACTGGCTATTGACAAAATATAGAGATCTAGTGATGTTGAGATAAGGAACACACAAAGGCCATGGCGCTCACCTTTTATTATAGTGGCCATATATGTCTGAATGTCTTCTATACTGAAAGTGAGTAAGTCTTGTGCCATTGTTAGTGTATGGTGATCATGTATTAGGATTGGCCATGGGTTTCACAATAGAATTTTTTATACATAATTATACATAACTGCTGTATCACTAACTATAATAGATGTAGCCATGCTAGATTTATAAAATAATTAACAAGTGTTTGGATGCTTGAATAAAAGTGTTGTATAGCATTTAATTAAACATTGATACATAATTTTTGAAAAGGTTGAATGGCTTTATAACATTTTGCAATTTGCAATAGGGAAACAAGTAGTTATGAATGCATCCTATATTTGTTTCTGGGGAGAATGCTCATCTAAGTGAGTGCTTAAGTGATTGCTTCTGCAAAGAAGGAGAATGAGAGGGAGAGGGAGAAGGGTAAAGGAGAAAGATAGGGAGGGAGAAGATGAGAAGTGAGGAAAGAAAAAATGCACCAGAGAATCATCATTGAAGAGATAGGGGTGGATTACATATGGGGGCTCACTGGCCTACGTTTTTTTGGTAAATTCAAGTTTAATCAAAGATCCTGTTTCAAAATAAAGTGAATAATATTCGGTGTGTTCATTGGCTTTCTATATTTGCACACAAAGACATGTACCCACACATATATTCATACATACAATGTTTAACATAATCATGCAGCTCTATGTATGTAAGGATATACATAAATGTATGAATATATATGCATTTTATTCAACTCATTCTATTGTAGTTTAGTCAATATTTTTAAAATCTGATCCTGGATTTATTGGGCTTTAAATGAGTACAGTAATAATCAATCCATTTATTTCTTGGCACTGTTTAGGGAGTTATTTCTGTATGACAAGAAAAGATTGTGTAAGTATGATACCATTTTTACCATTTACCACATTTTTTTCTGACTGTAAATGCTTGAACTTCTATTTTCTGTGCAGGAAGGTCAGCTTTGGTAAATTAATTTCCTACAGAAATTAGGTATTTGAGTTTTAATTATCTCATACCACGAGGTCTGTTTTGTCTAGAAAATTTAAAATAACTATTCACCCTAAAATCTCTTGATTTTAAGAGATTCAGTGTTGCAGAAATTCAAGCACAGAACAGCTCTCTGCAGCTATAAGGAGTAAATGCAAAGAGTGCATGCAGTAGAATGCTTACTTGTGCATGTACTCAGGCTTGCTCACATTGTATGTAAGGTTTTAGTAAATGCAGAAATGTTTCGAAGTAAAAATGATCACAGACTTGAGATATTCTGTAAGTGTCTCCTTACTTTAATCAATATCACTTGTTAAAAATGTACAGAGGGTGACTTAAAATTGAATCTTTATAAAGATTATTTGGAACTTGAGGTGAAATACATAGAAATATTTTGCTCCATACAAAATGACTTCTGGGAATTACTAGTAGTTGGATGTCCTCAGAATATGGAAACAAAAGCTTCTCTCTGTCTTATGTAGTCACTAAGGTAAGGCTGTTTTCAATCAAAGGCATTCAAATGCTCACAGCAGTAAAATATTTCATGATTATTCATAGAGCCTAGCTCAACAGGAAACCAGGACAGAGGAAATAACTTCCTTTGGTGGAATGATGGCTTCAGTGAATCAGTGTCCAAATCCTTGACAAGGATTAATCTCCCATTAAGAAAGCAGGACACTCTTCCAGATTAAACATCCAGTGAAGAACTGCCCATCAAATCAACAGAGTTTGTTGTCAAGGCCACCAGGTGCCTTCTGAATTAACAATTTGTGTACACATATTTACTGACAGTTTATCAAAGCAAAATCTTATTGAATAAAAATAAATCTAGTTACAGAAAATTCATTATAAACTGGATCCTATGTGAAGCACCAGATGTATGTAGTCATATTTCAAAAGAAGTTGTTTTCTAGGTAACATACTTAGCAAACAGTTGACTGGGCAAAGGACACCACAGTAATGTGTCAGGGCTGAATGTGAACCTCCTCAGTTTACCCTTGAGGTCACTTTTCTCATTGCACAGTGACCTATTGTATTGTTTCATTTAGGCAGAATATCAAAGACTTGGAAGCCTGCTTTAGCATATTCTGCACACTTCTGGAGGCTGGTGTCCCACATTTCAAGTAATGGTATATTTATGATGAGTGAGAGATAATTTTTGTTTTAATTTTTATTTTTTATTGTTTATTATTATTAGTTACATTTTATTAACTCTGTATCCCATTCCCTTATTCCCTCCCAATTCCACCCTCCCTCCCTCAGCTTCTCCCTGCCCTTTCCAAATCCATGGGTTGGGAAGGACCTCCTCCCCTTTCATCTGGCTCTGTTTTATCAGGTATCTTTAGGGCCGGCTGCAAAGTCCTCCTCTGTGGCCTAGCAGGACTGCTCCCCCCTTGGTGGGTGAGGAGGTCAAAGACCCTGCCATTGATATACTCACTTATATAGACCTATAAGATATGATAAACATAATGAAATCTATACACCTAAAAAAGATAATCAATTGAGCAGACATGGGGTAAGATGATCAATCCTCATTTAGAAAGACAGATGGGATGTGCATTGAACGTATGACAGGAGTCTACTGAGCGCATCTGAAAGACTCTAACTAGCAGTGTTTTCAAAGCAAAGACTCATGACTAAACCTTTGGCAGAGTACAGGGAATCATAAGAAAGAAGGGGAGTTAGTCTGATGGGGAAAGGATAGGAGCTCCACAAGGACCAAATATATCTGGGCACAGGGTCTTTTCTGAGACTGACATTCAACCAAGGACCACATATGGATATAACCTAGAACCTCCACTCAGATGTAGCCTGTGGTAGCTCAGTAACCAATTGGTTTCCCAAAGTGAGGGGAACAGGGACTATTTCTAACAGGAACTCAATGACTGGCTCTTTGGTCTCCCCACCCCCGAAGGGAGGAGCAGTCCTGTTAGGCCACAGAGGAGGGCTTTGCAGCCAGTCCTGAAGATACCTGATAAAACAGGATCAGATGAATGGGGAGGAGGTCCCCCCTATCAGTGGACTTGGAAAGGGGCACGGTGGAGATGAGGGAGGGAGGGAGGGACTGGGAGGGAATGAGGGATTGGGACACGGCTGGGATACAGAGTTAATAAAATGTAACTGATAAAAAAAATTAAAAAAAAAGATAAAAAAGAAGATCCTGCCATTGAGTTCCTGTCAGAGATAGTCCCTGTTCCCCTTACTATGGGAAACCCATTGGTTATTGAGCTACCACGAGCTTCGTCCGAGCAAAGGATCTAGGTTATATCCCCAAAATTTGCTCAAGTACACAACAAGGACATTTGCTCAACCATGTTTGTGGCAGCTTTATTCATAATAGCATAGAACCTGGAAACAACCTAGATGTCCATCAATGGAGGAATGGATACAGAAATTGTGGTATTTTTACACAATGGAATGCTACTCAGCAATCAAAAACTAGGAAATCATGAAATTTACAGGCAAATGGTGGCATCTAGAAAAGATCATTCTGAGTGAAGTATCCCAGAAGGAGAAAGACAAACATGGTATATACTCGTTTATATAGACCTACAAGATATAAACATAATGCAGTCTATACCCCTAAAGAAGATAAACAAGAAAGCAGACACATGAGAGATAATTTAATGCTTCATAGAGACCCATATTTTTGGCTTTGTCTTTTCCTTTTCAGCTATATGCTCACAAGGGGGAAAGGTAAAAGGGACTCACTTGGGATTTTAATGAGGTTTTTACCTTTATGTTATGAGACTAATGATCTCTTGATGTCCAGATGGCCCTGCCTTAAGGAGGTTTCTATATGTAAATTTGGAGGCAGATAAAACTTCAGCGCTAATAACATCCACTTTTTTCTTTAGGATACTAGATCATATAAAAACATTTTTAAAAAATTTAAAAATTCTGATCTGATTTTACAGTTTTGCAGAATTGTGCACTTGATAGCTTACTGAAGTCTTTGTTTCTAGCTGTTATGGGACCAGATATAACATCTTATAACTAGATTGTACAGCCAGTAACAATACACTCCCATGTTGATATTATAAACTTAATCTCCCAAATAATAATTCTCATTTGTAAAGGGGACATGAAAATCCATCTTGCTACTGTGGTAAGATATTCATATCTTAAAAAATGAAACCGCAGTGTCTTATTGAGCTTTCAGTTGAAGAAATAGTAGGGAAATGATGATCTAAATTATCTCCATGTATAAATTGAAGATCTATTTCAGAGATTAATGCAAGGCTCTGTCTAGCAAATAATGGGTCTACTTAATCACAGAGCATGTGTTCAGAATGAAGTATTGCTCTGTGACTGTAGTGATTTGTGGTCTATAAATAAAGGGAAGACTTAAAAGGAGAGAACTGTGGACTGACACATATAACGTGCGTTTAAGTTGGGTGTTTAACATCTAAGCCAGAGCCCTTGCTTGAGGGCTTGCTCTTTCAAACTCTGAAATGGTATAATGTGTAGCAGGAATCATGTGAGCTTAGAGCAACATGAAGAAATAGGAGTAAATGCTGAGGAAATCTCAAACTAGATGAAGTTTCTTGAATGGTTCAGGAAGCAAGACAATGTCACAATGATATCTTCAATTTAATAGATACAATATCTATGTCTCATTTGTGCTTAATTGTTAAAACTTTTCATGCTTATTAAATTTTGCTTCTCTCCATCTCATTATTACATATAGGAATAGAAACAAATATTTGTGTCCACACTTGTACACATGTTATATATTTCTAGCATGAACTGGGTTTCATCCATACATTATAGAATGAATTTTCTCTTTGAAAACTTTCTAACCAAGTTAATTGTTACAACTTTTCACTATTCATTTTTGTATCAGATGAACATGTATGAAGCCTGACATAAAAAGGAGTATTTTTTATTTTTTTTATTTTATTTTTCTTGTGTGGGGAGAGTTGTTCTCTCAGTAGTTAGGGAGACATAATGTTAAAGAGTTATTTGTCCCTAAGTAAAATATTCAGTGTCATGTTTCAAGAAAACCAAACAAATAGAATCAACTCTTAGCTCCTGGAAAACAGTTGAAAGGAGAATCATGCAATGGGGAAAACAAGTCTTGAAACACAGAGGAAAATCTCATATTTGAAAAAGTAAGGCAACTAGAAACATGATGCATTTTAAACTCCCGTTGATAACATGCTCTGTGTTGCAGAGAGATGATAATATGTTAACATGCTCAAACCTGAGATGTCTAAAATCGTCATTTGTCTTGCCAGTAGTGAGCAGTTAATGTCATGGCTTTGTTCTACTGAGAAATGTTTAAGAAGATTTTCCTTGATGGCAGTCCTTAGTTGGGTTAGCTCCTGTCACTCTGCTGCACGGCTATCTGGAATCCTTAGTCTGTTCTAGCGGCCACTGGAGTAATATTAATTCAGTTACCATTCTATACATTAATTAAAGTTGATTCAGACATATCGAATGCCTAATGTGTGCTATCAGCCATGCTAAATATGTTGATTTGCTTGGACTCAATGGTATGAGAAACAACCTTACACTTTAACTTCCTGAATCTGTAATTCAAAGATCATTTAGATCATGATCCTCTTGGTCTGCTAATTTCTACTCTTACAAGGCCTATTGTCTAATATGTAATCTTTTCAAGATAAAAATATCCTTTAATATTGTCTAAATTCTACTAGTTCTAAAATGATGAGTGCAATGATAGTGTCCATGACAGCAACAACCATGATGCTAATATGATGGTGACAAGTGCCATGTTTTACAGTCCACTAACTCTAGGCTAATTGATAATTCCATGCATTATCTAATGCAATGCCTAGATAAATGTATGTACTTCTTCACATGTTGTGTATGACTCTAAGCCTTAGGTGAACGAACATTGGAAACATCTTGAAGAACTATGATTTAAGCCCATGGTGACTAACTTTAAACCACAAATCAACCTTATATTCTTTCTGAAGAAACATTTGCCAGAGTTGGATAATGATTGCTGTGGGTAACAGTATCACCAGAGAAAAATAAGTTCATTGTAAAGAAAGATTTCTAAAGACAGAAGACACCTCTGCTAAGTACAATTTCGAATTGTCCTGCTAGCCATCACACTCAATGCAGTTTAAAAATCCAAGAAACATTGTTTTACAGTCTTTCCTGCCATTTAGCTTACCTCTCTATGACTTTGGCACAAGTATCACCGTGACAACTAGTCTCTTTCAATTTTGTTTGCAATGATGTTTCCATTTTAACTGCTGACTTGGAGAAATCTAACTCTGGTTTGAGTGTAATGTAGGAAAAATAAAAAAGCTGTAAATAGTTGAAATTGAAAATACAGCCAAAGAAGAGGTTAAGTTGAGTCCGTGAACTGGAATCAGTTGCAGAGAAACAGCTGTAATGGCAGTCATATGAATAATCGCAGCTAATATTTACATGACATACCAGGACATTTGGCAATCACCAGTTATATGTACCATTTAATTTTACTAAATAGAACTACAGCATACATGTAGGAGAAGAAGAAACTACATACAGTGTGGTTAATGTTCTAAATTGTCAAATGGTATCTGATAAGGAATGCCTAAATACCAAGTAGCATAAACTTTTTTTTCTTCTCTCCCTCTCCCTCTGTCTTTTGTCTCTTTTTTCCCTCCCACTTTCTCTCTCTCCCCTACCTCCTTCCTTCCTTTTCCCCTCCTTTCTTTTTTAACTTAATGGCATTTGTGGTGTAATTTAAGAACACCTGCATTAGTCTGATTACTCTATAGCAAGTAATTTCCACCTCAGTTGATTTAAACAGGGGTTTCTTGGAGAAAAGATGAAAGGGGGATTCTTGCAAAAGGTATATGTTTAACATAAGGCTCCCTGAAAAATGTAGTAACGGGGCGTTCCCCTCCTTTCTCACTCATATGCATGCCACACCTGCACACATGCAGAAAGACAGACACCAATTTACTCCAAATGTACAATCTATTTTTTTAAAAAAGTTGTGAATTAGCTACTGTAGATTAATTACCGTCCTATAGTATGTAAAAATGAAACCACAAAGACAAGATCTTAGGACAAACACCAATGTCACTAAAGTACTTCAAATAAGAGTCAGTTTTCAATAAATTAGAACATAGATGTACATCCCAAAAATGTTCATCTTCAGCCTGAATAAATATTTGTGACACACAGAAGGTGACCTCCACTAGCATATCTGACCTGTAGACTATGTTAATAATTTTAATGGAGTTTGTTTTATTTAATCAAGAGAATAGCTCTCCTACTACTTAGAAGATATTTTCCTTGTTTTGCAAATGAATGAAGAACTCCCCGCAGAAGACAAAATAAAAATTAAAAAAAAAAAATGTGCCCACAGTTACAGAGCTGCAGCAAGCAGCACTGTCACAATTTGAATGGTTCTTACCGAGCCATGCTTCCTCCCATCTCAGTTGCTAGAACAGAGCCAACATTTTCAGAGGAACTGCTGTAGGAGACAGAGATTGTATTATTTTTATGATTTTCTCCATCCTTCCCCCTACATTGAAACAAGGTTGAAAAAGCAGCTCTGGTCTCCACAGGCAACCATTCATCTTCCCTCCTGTCTTGGCAGGAGATACTACACAGCCTGCCACTCTTCCCTGGCAGGCTGTTTGGATAAGTATCTCATGGATCATCTTTTCCTATATTGCTCTTCTTATATGTGTGAATCCCCTCTTATTATTGTGAAGTTGCCCTCCTCTCCCACTCATCATCCGGTAAACCTCACTTTCTGTCTCCAACCTTACCTCTCTTCGAGAAAAGCTTCCACATTCCTGGAGTCCCTGAGGACTGCCCCAAACCCATTACATGGAGCCACCAGCCCCCAAGTCCAGCAGGTGCAGACACATCATCTTCCTTCCTGCCTACAATCCTTAAAATCCTTGCCTGCCCGCCTTAGTCAGGGTGCAAATTCCTCTGGTCTGGGCCCTGAGGCTCCTGAACTTGCCCAGGAGGTGCAGCTCTCAAATAAACCTCATGGATTTATACTTTTAATCTGTCTGTCTTAGATTGGTTTATTTAAGTCCGCGGAGACAATCCATCAATTATATTCCTCTGCAATTTCTAAGGAATTACTTTATATAAAAGGGAGGGAGATTACTTGATGTGAAAGAATTTCAGTGGAATCATTTGAAATAAATAAGAATAAACAAATAAAACAAATCTCAGTTTCTTTTTTATTATTATTGATTATAATTTATTCAATTTGTATCCCAACTGTGGTCCCCTCCCTCATCTGCTCCCAATCCCACCCGCCCTTCCTCTTCTCCCCTTATTTTCCTCCCCTAGTCCACCGATATGAGAGGTCCTCCCCATCTTCCATCTGACCCTAGCCTATCAGGTCTCATCAGGACTGGCTGCATTGTCTTCCTCTAGCCTGGAAAGGCCGCACCCCTCAGGGAAAAATGATCAGAGAGCTAGCCACTAAGTTCATGCCAGAGACAATAGCTGCTTGTCTTACTAGAGAACCCGCTTGGAGACTGAGTCTATGGGCTACATCTGAGCAGAAAAATTTGTGGCAACTTTAAGGAAAAAATCATAGTGTTTTTATTTCCTTCACTTTTTTTTTTTACATTTTTGCCTTCTATATTGAAATCTATAATTCATACTAAACTATTTTGAGACATTTTGCAAGAGTGACAGGTAGGTTTCAATTTTCTCCTAGAATCTCTAGTTTATTTGTGTATTATTTGTTGAAAATGAATTTTCACCATTAGGTTGTATCAACAACACTGATCAAATATACAGTTGTTTTTTTTAAATATACTCAGCTGTGTTCCATGGTTCCATTTATTTATTTTTTACACAGGGTCACCATCTTTTACTTCAGATGGCCCTAAGCCAAGTCATGAAGGCAAAGCATATATGGCCTTTAATCCTGCATTTATATTTCTAATTGTTTAAGATTTAACATTCATCACACATCCCTGTAACTTTTAGAATATATTGTCCATTTATCACAATAAAGGTCTAATATGGAGAAAAATATATATGCACATACATACTTACATATAAAAATAGAGCTATTAAACAATAATGATTACAAGAGAAGTGATAGAGAATTTGATACAGTATGGTGAATGAGTCTTTGAAAGAGCAAGATGGAGAGGTAGAAAGGATGTAAATATAGTACTTATAATAAAAGCTACAAAAAAAACCCCAAAATATCTCTCAGACATTTGATTTTGCTGTGGCATATAGAGCAGGTGCCATATACTAGCACTGGAATAGGACTTGAAGAGAAAAGAGAAACAGAGTATATTAATATCCCTAAATGTTAAGTAAGTATTCTCTTAAAAATAAATGTTTACAAATAGAAACAACTTATTTTTTAAAAAAAAAAATAACTAGAAGTTACTGAATATTCAGAACCTTTTCAATTCTACTATTCTTGCTTTCTCTGTTGATTCATTTAAAAATTTATGAATGTATGTAATCACCACTGTACTGATGAGATACTGAAGTCATGTTGCCATGGTCCAAAAGCAGTGCTTCCATCAGATTCAAGCATCTTCCTTTCCTACTCTTTATTTCTTAATCTGCTTTGTAATTCAGCTATGTATAAAATTACAGAATGTATGGCTGAAATAAAACACACCGAAATGCCCTGCAACACACAGATGCCTAAAAGGTCTTTTTGGTAATGAAAATAGTGAATACTATCTTGTACCACAGTCTTCAGCCTGAAATTGTCAGAGCTTAATACTGTGAGAAAAGGTGTCAGTGTGAGTCCTGGGACACTCTTATCTTGTGAGGTTGGTTATAATTTTAAAGTTTGGGGAATTAGGAAGCAGGTATTCATTATCAAAGCAAGAATGATTAGCTGGGAAGAGAAGTGCCACTACATTATTAGAGAGTAGACACTGAAAATGAAGAATTTTAAAAATAAATAAACTAAAAGCATGCTCGTTGGCTGGCACGTCAGAACATAGCACAAAAGATATTTTGAAGGCGAAATTCTAGGTTTAAAACATTGCTTTTTGTACACCGAATGGCTTTACCTAAGAGGTTGTAGTTTATTTTTGCAAGGCTTTCAGAGAAATAGCGATTGTTAGCAAACTGTAAAATGTGTTTCAGAATCCCTCCCACAGAACTCAGGAAAGGCGTCTCAGATGGGTGTTTATAGAGTCGACAGTCCAAAGAATCCCAGCAACCAACATGGAAAAGAAAACGATTTCTCTCTCTTTGCTGCCTTTCTCTTAGCCCACGACTATCCGTAGAATGAAGAACTTAATTGCCTTGAATTGTCTCCGTGGTAGTCTTTTATTTATTTATTTATTTATTTATTTATTTATTTATTTATTTATCTATTTATTTATATTACAATTTATTCACTTTGTATTCCAGCCATAGCCCTCTCCTTCCTCTCCTCTCAGTCCCACCTCTCTCCCTCTTCTCCCCCTCTGTGCTTCCTCCGATCCACTGATAGGGAATGTCCTCCTCCCCTTCTATCTGACCTTAACCTATCAGGTCTCATCAGGACTGGCTGCATTGTCTTCCTTTGTGGCCTGGTAAGGTTGCTCTTCCCTCAGCGGGAAGTGATCAAAGAGCTAGCCACTGAGTTCATGTCAGAGACAGTCCCTGTTCCCATTACTAGGAAACCCACCTGGAGACTAAGCTGCCATGGGCTACATCTGTGCAGGGGTTCTAGGTTATTTCCATGCATCGTCCTTGGTTGGGGTGTCAGTCACTGCCAAGACATCTGGACAGAGATTTTCTGGTTCTGTTGGTCTCTTGGTGGAAGTCTAGCCCCCTCCAGGTCTTTCTATCTCCCTCTTCTTTCATGAGATTCCCTGCACTCTGCCCAAATGGAATACTACTCAGCAATTAATAACAAGGAAATGAAATTTTCAGGCAAATGGATGGAACTAGAAAAGATCATCTTGAGTTAGTTAATCCTGAAGCAGAAAGACACACATGGTATATATTCACTTTAAGTGGATGTTAGAAATATATATAGGATAAACATCCTAAAATCCCTCTGCCCAAAGAAGCTAAGCAAGAAGGAATTAACCTAAGGGAAGATGCTAAACAGGATTCAGAAGGGTAAAGGGGATAGACATCTGAAGAGAGAGAAAACAGGGAAGGGGATAGGAGCCTACCACAGAGGGCCTCTGAAAGATTCTACCCAGCAGGGTATCAGCAGATAGGCATATTTTTAAATTAAGTTGCCAGTATTTTTTTATTGTTACTGTTTGATATAGGATATTACTATATAGTCCACCCTGCTCCAAAAGTGCCCAAACCCTCTTAATGCTGAGATTACTGGTGTGAGCAAACACGTTCAGATTGGTAGGCCTATTTAAAAGGTAAGGCTTGTATTACAACAGCTTTTCTGTGATGGCCTCTACTTCCCACACATTCTCCAGAGGTGGCTAATGCAGAATTTCTATTTCAATAATGGAACTGGAATTGCCTTAAAGTAACAAATTGCCCAAGGTCAGGTTTCTCAGTGAGTTCTAGCTTTGTTCTTCTGAGGTCTTAAAATATTGATGGAATAGAATTTAGAATTCAGGAATGAATAATAAAATATGACTTAAAATGATTTACAAAAAAACGAAGCTGGGATATTTGGAATCGTTAGTATAGGTAGAAAAGAAAGTTTTCTCTGTTTTATCAAGTGTTCTCCCAGCTGAAACATTGGCTCAATATGAAGATGCTGCTTGCTTAATGAAATGTTAAATGCCTGTCCTTGCTGGCATAGGATCAACACTCTGGCTGCACTGGATATCTCTTGCTGAATCAGCTCTGAACGGCCTCTGTAAATGCCTTTGATTAATAAAACATGAGGAATCAAATTAAAAATTACTGAATGCATGTAGTGCCTTTGGTAGACAAGACCATTCAACATAGGCAGGTTATGAAGGCCATTTAAGTGGGTGGAAAATAGCAACAGTGTATCATAAAAGTTCAAGTCTCCTGAGCTCATGTCCTGTGGTAGGCACTGTTCTAATGGTTTTACAAGATTATTTTCAAAATCTTTGCATTGAGAATATGAGAGAGTTCTTGTTTGACTTTCATTTACAAAAGGGAAAGTTTATAGAATTATTAGTAAGAATTCTGGATCAATATCCTTTTTTTCTTATTTAATAAATATCATCTCAATGAGCTCTTCTGCAGGGTTAATGATGGCCACATTAAAGCCTACCATCTGAAATATATAAGATTTTGGTGATGAAATTATTATTAATTATATGAAAGGTACCCTCAAATAGTCTTAGCTGGCTTTGGACAGCAGAAAGAAAAGCTTTATGTTCACAGAGGACCAGATGGTTACATGAATTTGGATGCAGATATGAAATAATAACTACCAGCAAAGAAATATCATCAGGTACAAAGAGGTGGAAGAGGAATGAAGTTTAGCTTCAAAGATTCCAGAGAGCATGCAGTCCTAACTAAACCTGGCTGTGTGGGGATGAATAAAATCTTGCTTCCAGACTGTAAACACACACACACACACACACACACACACACACACTTATTTTTTTTGTTTAAAATATATGTTGCTTTAAGCCATGTTGTTTTAAACTACAAAGCTTACAACAATTTGTTTTCGAAATCCCTGTGCACTTATAGATTATAAGAGAAAACTTAACACAGAAATTATGAAAAGGTCTATGTGTACAACTGGATAAACACATAGAGTAGACCTAATTTTGATAAAGCTTGGCAGAGAACTGAATGCTCAGATTCTTCATGTGACATTTTCAGCTGGAAGCATCCCCTATCTTCCAACAGAATTTTTCTCTTGAGCAATCACATAAATGTCCCATTTTCTTCCAAGTAGCTTTCTCTGATGTATTGCTGTTTTAAGCATGGAAAACAGTGTTTCTTTCTTATTACATTCCACAGAAGATCCTTATAGACTATCCTGTATATACATCTATACAGATTTTGAAAAAAAAAATTACTTTAGTCAACAACAATAATGTTCTCTTATGTTGAACATGTGTGACCTGGTCTCACATCTTTTTAATTTAAAGGCATGTTACATGGGAAAGGCCATCTTTATCGTTTTAGGAGACAAGAAGAAATTAACTTATCTAAAAGATGCTGTATTCTCATTTACATAATTCTTTGTTGGCAAATGCAACCAAGATCTATGGAAAGGCAATAATGAGTGAAGAATAGTTTCAGGTGAAAATTTTTTTCTTGAATAATGGAATACTACGTTGATGGGGTGACATTAGATGAGGTTTTACACTGTTGAATATTAATTTTCTTCATATATAGACTAGATATAATTTTTCTTTTCATTTGTTACACAAATAAAGCTGTGTGAATTTCTTTTTCTGTCTATGTATCCACACATCTGTGATAATGGGTAAAATAAAAAGAGTGAGGGCAGTTGCAGTTATTCATGCTGGAGAATTATTGATACATTTGAGAGTGCAGTTGAGATTGATAAATTGTGGTTTTCAGGATGTACCATGACTGCCAACTGCATGTGCTGAGGCAGGTTACTGGAAAGCTTGACACAATTTATGAAGTGTTTGAGAATACTATTTGGGTCAGGCTCTCACTGGCCTGCCCCCTAAATAGAACTAACTCCTTCCCCTCCATACCTCTGCCAGAAGCAATCAGCTGTGAACGGCTGCTCTTCAGGCTTCCCATCAGTGAGTACATGGTTAACACAGAATGGACCTATACTTTTTTTCTCTTTCTTCTTATTTTGGAAATCTTGTTTGTAGGGGGAAACTGAGAAAGGGTGGCAGACTTGGAAGGCCTGGGAAGGGACTGTGATCATGGTCATGATGTGAATTTCCCAGAGAATCTTTGAACATATTACATGAAAGAAAAAAGAATAATATTTTGGTTATAGAAAGAAATTTCTGGAAGTTAGGAGAATATAATTCATTTAGAGACCTCAGCACAGATGAACATGCATGCAATCCTTGCATTCGGGTGTAGAAGTAAGAGGATCTGGAGTTCAAAATGATAGGTGCATACAAGCACAACTCAAGGTCACCATGAACTACATGAGCTTGTCTACAAAAAAAAAAAAAAAAAAAAAAAAAAAAAAAAAAAAAAAGAATAGAGTATGGTATTGCTACCCCTTCTTAAATTTGCTTTTTAAAGTGTGTTAATTTTTCATCAACTCTCTGTGACTATATTCAAGAGGACCACCTTCAAGAATGTTTTAACCCTATCCTTCATTTTTGCTTCCTGTCACATGCTTTTCTTAAGCACCCATAACAGCCTTTAGAACAGCATGGCCACAGGTATCTCTTGTCTAATTTTCACTGTGCACAGATTACTAAAGCTAGTCTCTGCCTTTTAATTTCTAAGCATACAGACAGACCACTAATGTATGCCAAACACTTTTTAATAGTGAAACCCAGAAAGGTATAAAAGCCAAATTCTATCATCATTGTGTGGTCCATCTGCTCTGTTGAGTAGCATTCAGAGGAAAACAAAACAAAACAAAAACAAGTTTAAATTTATTTCTTTAAATGTCAATTTTTCTAATCTTACGTGGTGCCAGTTCTTCCAATTTGTCCATTCTTCTCCTTAGCTATGCATTAAAATCTGCTTTTAGGTAAGTGGCCTATATAGTAAAAATGATGAGTTAAAACAACCATACTGTTCCCAACATTCTTGTCTGTGGTAATTTTTAGGGAGTTTGACTGGAAATTCACATTGGTCTACATCAAAAGCAAGTACACATATAAGCTCTTTCTGCCATTCTCAATCTGTCCGTTTGTGGTCTTTTATTCTTATGAATAGGAATTGTGGCATGATCACATCCCAAATGCAAAACCTCTAACATCCGTATCAAGGCTCATAAAACATCATAGAACAGGTGGAAACAACCAACGATAGGGTAATGTGTAACAGCAACAAAGAACTGTATTCTGGTAGTTGGAGAAACAAGTTGAATTTATGAGTGCTTGTTATTCTTACAGAGGTCAAGAATTCAGTGCCAACCACCCACATTTGCCACTAATTCTAGCTTCAGAGTTTATGATTCTAGGTTCAAGAATCACCTTCAGTCATGTGGATATCCCAAACGAACAGAGAGAGAAAGAGAGAGGTGGAATATGTAAAAATAATAATGTTCTGGACATAGCTCATACAGGGCCTTTAAGAATTTCCTGCAGTCTCATTTTTTATGTCTTTAAAATGTGTACATAATTGAGCCAATCAATATTTCATCAGGGAAGGTGGACTAGCCTATGAGATATCCTTCCTCTAGAGGCGCAGTGGCAATTAATGCTCCTTGGAGGTGCCTCTTCTTCAGTGACATACCCAATCTTATACACCTAACTTTTAATTAACTCTATAGAACAGACACAAAAATCTACACATGGATGTTTGCATAAGGAGGTGCTCTTGAGAAGAACAATGCCAGTAGGAAATAACGAAATTAAAGGAGGAGAATAGAGGTAAAAATTATGAATATTCTTCATATAGATATAAAAATATTCAAACGGTAAAAAAGTAGAAAATAAAAGTAATTTTCCACAGTGGCCATTAAGATTATTCAATAAATAAAAGGGCTAGTCTTCAGTCCTATTGACCTGAGTTTCATCCCTGTTATCCACATAAAAAGAGCGATGTGGTGGTGCCCATTTGTAATATTCATACTTTTATGGCAGTTAGGGACATGGCAAGAAAACAAATACACTGAATTGAAATCACTTGCCTGGGAGTAGAGCAGCAGCTAGCAGTGCAACAGCTTAAAAAAAAAAGAACCAAACCCTACCTCAGTAACGTGAAAGGAGAGAGTGGAAGACAGGAAATTGTACTTCTAAAAGTTGTGTATGTCATATATGTGTGTGTGCTTGTCTGATTTTTAATGCTGTCTTTTGGATATGTAGGCACCTTCACACACATACATGCAAACATACATACAATAGACTGGTTAATTAATATTAAAAATACTCAGCGTAGAAAAAAAAATACACTCTATGGTTAAACCCTGCATCGGCCCCATTCTATTAAGAGTTCATGATGCTCTTTGATAACCTACTCCTGAGGGGAGAGCAGCTTTACCAGGCCACAGAGGAAGATAATGCAGCAACTCCTGATGAGACCTGATAGACTAGGATCAGAAGGGAGGAGAGGATGACCTCTCCTATCAATGGACTTGGAGAGGGACATGGGTGAAGAAGGGGTGAGGAGAGTTGGATTGGGAGGGGAAGAGGAAGGGAGCTACAGGGGACATGCAAAGTGAATAAACTGTAATTTAAAAAAGAGAGTTCAATGAATACTAACTGTTAAAGTTACAAACAGGATATGCAGACAAAGCTGAAAGTATAATAAACCTGAAGATAGGAGCAGGAGAAAATGACTGTTACAACCAACTTTGAAAGAACTTGGATGGAAAAGTAAGGAAAATAGAAGCAAAGAGAGAGGAAATGATTCAGGTGTCTAAAATGTGAGTGTGTCCCGAAAGAAAAAGGTTCAATGATGACAAGAAAGATTTATCCATGTATAAAAAGAGGTAAGAAACAGAGCTTGCCTCATCACACACATCATTGTAGATCTAATAATCTCAGGAAAAATTTTAAAATAAGATTCTTCTACTCTCCTCTTTTCCCTCCACCTTTTTAAAAAACCATATTTGTCTTCATTTTGTAAGATTATTTTCTCCATTAGCCAGATAGGATAAGTAATAAAGTAACTAAATCTCAATAATTCTTGTTATAAAATCCAATAGATTTCTAATGAGCCCATATAAAAGCTAAGTTACTGTTAGAGACTATTTAAAATATTATCTTTGGGCTTGCATATCCATCAAATAGTCTTTATTGAAACAGCACAATTGCATGGCTCTTGATAATTGACATCACTGAATGGTCAGTGAATGAAAATGTTTTTTTCTCTGTTTTTTTAAATCCAAATTCCAACATTCCAACTAACTTGTGACTTTATATTATAATTACTACTCTTATGAAAAGTTTTTTTTTTATATTTTTGATTATCCACTGGGTTATCTGCTATTTTATTTCTTTTTTTAAATTTTTATTTAACTTTTATTAATTACACTTTATTCATTTTGTATCCCCCCATAAGTCCCTCCCTCCTCCCCTCCCAGCCCCCCCTCCCCCCCCTGCATGCATGCCCCTCCCCAAGTCCACTGATAGGGGAGGTCCTCCTCTCCTTCTTTCTGATCTTAGTCTATCAGTTCTCATCAGAAGTGGCTGCATTGTCAGGGTTCTAGGTTATCTCCATGAATAGTCCTTGGTTGGAGTATGAGTCTCTGGGAAGTTCCCTGTGTTCAAATTTTCTAATGCCATGGGATCTTGAAAAAAGCACACACACACACACACACACACACACACACATCTCGGTGTATATATATATATATATATATATATATATATATATATATATATCAAATAACAGAGGTATGTAAAAATTAGAGGTTGGCATCCACCACAGAGACTGTCAGAAGTCAAAATAGCTATAATAATCACAAAGACGTATAAATGTAGACACTTTCCTAAATAAAACTCTGATTTTCTAGTTTGGTAGAACATTTAAAGACTGCTTCTAATATGTCCATACCTTAATCTTAAGGTAACCTTAGTTTAAGGATAACATTACTAAAGCAAGCTCAACACTTTTTAGGGCATTTCAGTTTGCCTAGTTGTAGGCATCTACTGTAAAATCTCTTCTCTAATAGTTTGCAATTTTTATAGGAAAGTCTTGTTTCTATTTCTTGTTAAGCAGGACTTCTCTCTTTGCACTGACGTGTTGTACTGTAAGAAATTGAATTAACAGTGTGAGCATAACCTAGTGGTAGGACAGTTAACTGTATGAGTATGTTCCTACATTCCATTCTCAGCACTGACCCAAAACAAAACAGACTTCCAATGCCCACCTTTGACCAGACACTGGTCAGCAACTTCTGCTTCAATTCGTCTTTACGTCTTTACTGCTTTAAGCTCATACAAGTTGACAGTACAGAGTAAAATGACAAAACATTGAGCAGTCATAACTGTATATTTCACAGCCTGGTGAGTCTTGTCTTAAATACAACACATTATGACCAGGTGATGTTTCCAGGGACAAGAAAATGGGAAATAGCTAAAGAAGGATACACTCCATGTTGTTGATTAGCTTGGACTCAGACAGTTTTGTTTGACAGTAAACCTTACATTCTATTCATTGGAAGAAGTCATTCTCTGAACCACTATGTATCTATTTAACTTAAAGAAAAACAAAATCCTTAGCCACTTGTACCAGAAATACACAAGTTAATACTAAACAAGAAATATAACACAGTGAGTGGTCTATAAATAACATTCTTCCTTTGTTTTGTCTTCCAGAATCCTTAGTGACAAGTAGTAATTTTGGTCATTTCCTACACTGAACTTAAATAATTGGACACTTGTTTAAGAACCATCTTGTGGGAGAATGGATGAGTAAGAAAATAAATAAATAATAAAATAGTAAGTGAATGTGTGCTTGACATTTCTTGGAAGTCCTCTTGCTTATTTTTTAATGTGCGTTTTTCTAGAGTTACAGTCCCTTCCATTTTACTGAGACAGACCAAGGGGCATTTGAGAGGAAGAAGCTAGTCTCAGCCATCTCTGAAAAAAATCATTGTTATTTATCTTAGAGTTTTTGGTCCTTTCTCAATTCCATAAATGATGCTGTCCTTTGACCCATCCAGTAATAGAGTAAAAGATAAACATCACTCATCAAAATACTAATTCCTACCACTATAAATATAAGTTCATTGTTAAAGCAAAGTTTTTTTGTTTGTTTGTTTGTTTTTTACCTTATTCCTTATAAGTCAATCACAGAGAGAAGACAGCAGAGGAGCCTGGGGCAGGAACCAGTTCAGAGGTTCAAGGGAAATGTTAATTATTGACTTTACCTTATCTTGCTCAGTTTGCTTCTTTATACAGTCCAAGATGACCAGCCAAGGGGTAGCACTGCCAACAGTGAACCCAGTCCTCCCACATCAATCACCAATCAAAGACATTATCCCACAGACTGACCCAAAGGACAATTATATGGAGGCATTTTCTCAACTGAGATTCCCTCTTCCCAGATATGTCTAGTTTTGTATTAAATTCATAAAATGCACCCAGCAGTGGTGTTATAAAAGAATAGTTGTTGCACATATGTATTCGTTGTGAGAAATCTGTGTGTCAATATCTATAACATACTCTTATTTATAAATTTTACACATGGAATTAAAAAGGTCATGACAGATATATTCGATGAATGACTTGAGCAGGAAAAGCTAACAATTTAATCCGCTAATAAAAATGTAAAAAAATGACCAAGTTCCCATTTCCTCATTTTGCAAGTGTGAGAACTTATAGGCACAGAAGAGGAAAACTAGCCTTCCAACAGCAGAGCCAATCACCAGCAGTTATGGGGTTATCTTTCTTGGAACCCAGAGCCTCATTCAATATTTGATGGCTCATTTTGGCCATGATATATCATGGGAATTATCAACCTCAGTGCTTCAAGTCTTGGGTTATTCTGAAATACAAGGTCAGCTGAGATGATTCTAAACAATTAGAAAACAATGAGGTAGGTCCGGACTCTTCTCACACCCTTTTGCTTAGTATTACTACTACCCTCTCACTTCAACGTCAGCTATGACTTTTGAAAGGCAGAAATGATAAATGGCCCTGAAATGCAAAGGTTCCTTTTGCTTGCCTCACAGAATGGGAGCATGGTCAAACTAAACAGTCATCAAGGTAAAATGAAATGAAATACATTTCAGCCACTTTGATGTGGCGTGGGATGCCAGCATTAGAGAAAGACCACTCTTTCGATGTCACATAATTGAAGGATTGATTATATCTGTTTGTGAATGAGCTTTCTTAATTGGTAACTGGTAATCTGGAAACATGACATGAGTGCCTCTAATTCATGATCTTTATTCTGTGCAAGAGAAAGAACATTGATCCAAGAGATGAACGGAAAGGGGAAACCTTCCAAAGCAGAAATAATTGGAGCAGTGACAAAAAAATGGCAAAGGAAAGGGAACTTAAATGGGAAAAAATGATGACTCAATTTCATACATGTGAGTTCATCACCGAGGATCACTGAATGGTCTATTGTAGTTAAGAGAACAGAAGGAAGAGGATATCATCTCAGAGATAAAACCTGAAGAGCCTTAACTATTCTACCTTAGAGATGCAGCAAAGGAAAATGAAAGAAGTGTTTAAATCAAAACACATGAATGTAGGTTTTAAAAATAATTGATATTGTTTGCATACCAAATTTTCTTTAATTATCTGGGTTATATAGGTATATTACTTAATGTTTTGCATCCTTTTATTTTCCCCAGATTCAGTAAAACATGACAGTGGAGACACACCCATGATCTTGGAGTGAATAAAGAGGTTATAAAATTAGAACTGCCCAGCAAAACATCAAATGGTTGTTGGGACACAACTGACTTTCTGTTTTTAGCTCAGAATGACACATAGTAATCTCAGCATTTTGCCAGATTTACAAAAGACAATTTCCTCCCTCAATCATTCAATGGCTCCTTTTCTGAGGAATTTATATGGCTTTAAAATATATCAATAAAAACCCTGATTCATCACTTACAATATTTCTAATGTTTCAAATATAGAGAACTGAGAGGATCAGGCTAATAATTTTAGCTTTTCTTTATAGTTTTACATACTGTGTGTTGAGCTCATATTCTCTGCTCCACCAGCTTCTCACTAGTAATGGAATGAGTTGCTTTGGAGCCTCACAGATAATTCATTCACAAATTGAAATTATGATTTTACCATTTTTACAAAATTGTCTCTTATCATATTAGAAAACAATCTGTCATAGAAAACACAGATGATGTGTTGAAAAATTACCTTTATTAATATCTCTCTTTGGAGAACCATATTCTTTCTACAGTCAAGGTAACATTGTGGCATAAATTATCTTTCATTATATTTCCTTTTTCCTAAAGCTCAGTAACCAAAATAATCAGCTTCTGAGGAGCTACTCCACTGTCACAGTGAAACCACATATGTCTTTATCCTTCTGTCCCATATATTATTATTGCTACTTTTCTTTCTGTTGGAGAGCCTATGTCTCCAATAGCGAGGTCATATTATAAAACAAAGAAACCATCCTTAAGGAAAAACAAAAACAGAAGAACGGTTAAGTTATTAGTTTGCTACCACATACAAAACTCTGCTTTAAAGTGAAAATTTTAAATTCTAAATAAAATACAACTGCCGTCTTAAAATTCTGCCTATATCTTTATCAAAACAGCAAAATAACTGTTTATATATCTAGTAAACAAGGAGGTAAGTTGTTTCCTACAACGTCTCCACATTTTTTTCCAGTTCTACACTGCCTGTGCTCTTCGTGACACCAAATACTTTAAAGTGTTCATTCAAGGACTCCACACTCAGATATGGCAGCCTTCCATATTCCATTTTTATGCATAAAGTCAACTTTAGCCTGATAATATGAATATTTAATGCACTTAGAAGACTTGAGTACTCCTCCATTGCTTGAACTTTCAGTAGACAGAGGTAAAGGAATCTTGCAAGAAATTGTCCATGGTCAAATGTATGAACGGATGTGTAGACATCCACAGAGACATGCTGTCTGTCTAGGAGGTTTTACTTTCAGATCTACACTTATCCGAGTAACTGGAACAAGACAGCCTGTGATAGTCTTGTAAATATTACTATTCATTTAAAGCCGAGAAGAAAATTCCCTAGTAAGCATTGTTTCTTACATTAATATTTATAGTTGCAACTCTGTAATTTCATGCCTCCATATCCTTGCCCACTCTGTACCTTTGCCCTAGAAAAAAATACTCATTCCTTCCCACCAGATAAACAAAACTCATCCTTCGAGGCTCATCAAAAATGCTGCCTTAATGTAGCAAATCTTCCTCAAGGGAGAAGAAATTGTTGCAGTCTCATTGCTTGTGTAGCACCTCATCCACATTCATATTTTAATATTTACTATTTATCTACCATTCCAGTAATGTTTGAAGTGTGTTTATGGTGTAGAGGGCAGAGAATATGCTGAATTCTGTATCCAGATTCTAGCACAACTCCTTACATGGAAGAAATGAGCATTTCATTTTTAACCCCCACTAAGACACTGCTTTGGCACTGAATGCTTTTGGCTTAAGTGGAAATCCTAGGATTTTTGAAAGATTTACACAACAGCTACTTCCTTAAGATGTTGTTTTCCTAAAATTGTATTTTCCGCACTTCTAGGAAAATGGTTAGAAAAGCTAGCTGTAGCATTTTTTGTCCAGTCTCTAAATGCTGTAAAAATGCAGGCTCAAATGAAGTCCTGTTTGGAACAGCATGAAAAGCTGGACCAACTGAGCTAATTGAGTTGGAGTTGTCCTGGAGGCATGCTTTTGATGAAACAACCACTGAGTCAGTCTGAGGCTGGATCATTTGTTGTCTTGTCAAGGCCATCTTATCCCCTTGGAATTTTGCCCTTTTGTTCTGTAAACATATAAACTCTCACAAGTAATATACAGTTCTGTAATATCCAATGTATCAAATGTGCAGTGTGCACAGATCATTTAAAGATGATTCTTTGCCCATTGTTTGAGCAGATGAAAGACATATTTCTTCATTTATAAGCCAGTTTGGATTGTATACCAAACTTTAATACCAATTTTTATCTATGCTGTATGATAAGATGCCATTATAGATTCCATGGGCTCTGTAGGCAATGATATTTGCTGGTTATGCATAGACATTCATGTCGCAGCCAGTCTCAGAGCTGTTCCCATCTAGAGGGATCAGCATATATACAACCTGCCTTGCTCTTCTTATTTTCTCCCTTCTTTTTGTAGGCAAGTTCTTCAAGGGGTCTCTGTCAAATCTGATTTCTAACAGTTTGGATGAAAGATATAACTTTTATTTCTTGTTGGAGCAAAAGCAAAATCTCCTCCCCAACACAATATGCCTACTTTCTTCTATTCTGAAATTATCACATATGTACGTTGATTTAATTCATTAGTCCTTTCGAAGTTCCAGTGCATTTTAACAGCTCAACTACCAGTCTCAGTGACCACTGAAAATTTCAAAGCCAAGAAAGCACAATTTAATCTATCCGTGGGATATTCCTTATCCCTCTTCTACTCTGTGAGCACCTCTTTTAAATTCTTCTTAGATCTCTTCATAATCGTTTGACTTGTAAGTTACAGCTGTAACATTTCCTATGCCATAACATGCAAAAACTTGTTTTATTCCAATGAATACACATGCTAAAACACTATCAGCCTCAATCTGCAAAGGCACCTCCAAGACAGTCCTCATCTCTAATAAATGTGCAATATGATAATCACCATTTTCAGAATGAAAGACAGAAACCCAGTGGAATTCGGAATATGAATCAGTGGTATGATACATATATTTCAGTTCTCTAAACTCTGCAATGTGCAGCATACAACCCATTGTCTGACCTTGATTAAAAGGCAATGCCAAACAGGATATGCATTTTTGGTATTTTTAAATTAATTAATGTAGTTATTATTATTTATTACAATTTATTCACTTTGTATCCTTGCTGTAGTCTCCTTTCATCTCTTCCCAGTCCTACTCACCTTCCCTCTTTTACCCCTATGTTCCTCCCCTAGTCCACTGATTGAGGAAGACCTCCTCCCCTACTATCTGACCCTAGCCTATCAGGGCTAGCTGAATCACCTTCCTCTGTGGCCTGGCAAGGCTGTACCCCAGGGAGACATGATCAAAATCTGTCTACTGAGTTCATGTTAGAAATAGCTCCTGATATCCTTATTAGGGAACCCACTGAGCTGTCATGGGCTTTATCTGAGGAGGGGTTCTCAGTCCTCTCCAAGCATGGTCCTTGTTTGGAGCATCAGTCTTTGCAGGTTTTTTCGCTCTCTTGGTCTCCTTGTGGAGCTCCTGTCCCAGCCAGGTCTTTCTATCTCTCCCTTCTTACACAAGGTTGCCTGCATTCTGCCCAACATTTGGCTATGAGTGTCAACATCTCCTTCCATACCCAGATGGATAAAGACCTTCAGAGGACCCCTGTGGAAGGCTCCTGTTCTGTTTCTTGTATTCTCCTACTTCTGATGTCTATCCTGTTTGCCCTTCTGAATGAGGTTTCAGCTCTTTCCTAGGGTCTACCTTGTCGTTTAGCTTCTTTAGGAGTATAGGTTTTAGTATGTTTTTCCTATGTTACAGGGATAATAGCCACTTATAAGTAAGTTTATACTCTGTGTGTCTTTATGCTCCTGGGCTACCTCACTCCGGATGATCTTTTCTAGTTCCATCCATTTGCTTGCAATTTTCATTATTTCTTTGTTTTTAATTGCTGAGTAGCATTCCATTATGTAAATGTACAATAATTTCTGTATCCATTCTTCAGTTGAAGGACATTTATGTTGTTTACTAATTTTGGCTATTATTAATAAAGCTGCTATGAACATAGTCGAGAAAATGTCCTTATTGTATCATTGAACATCTTTTGGGTATATGCCCAGGAGTGCTATAGCTGGATATTGAGGTAGCACTATTCCTAATTTTCTGAGAAAGTGCCAGACTGATTTACAAAGTATTTTTATAAGGTTACATTCCCACCAGCAATGGAGGAGGGTTCCCCATTCTCCAATTCTCTCTAGCATGTGCCATCCCTTGAGTTTTTGAAGTTAGCCATTACAAAGGGTCTGAGATAAAATCTCAGGGTCGTTTTGATTTGCATTTCCTGGATGCCTAAGGACATTGAGCATTTCTTTAAGTGTTTCTCTGCCATTAGATATTCCTCTGTTGAGAATTCTCTGTTTAGCTTCCTACCCCATTTTTTTAATTGGATTACTTGATTTATTGCTTTTTAACTTCTTTAGTTCTTTATATATTCTGGATATCAGCCCTCTGTCAGATATAGGTTTGGTGAGGATCCTTTCCCAGTCCGTAGGCTGTCATTTTGTTCTGTTGACAATGTCCTTTGCTTTACAGAAGTTTTTCAGTTTCATGAGGCCCCATTTATTGGTTGTTGATCTTAGATCCTGTGCTGTTGGTGTTGTGTTCAGGAAGTTGTCTCTTGTGCCAATGAGTTCAAGGCTCTCCCCCTAACCCCCTTTTTTTTCTAACAGATTCAGTGTATATAGTTTTATGTTGAGGTCTTTGATCCACTTGGACTTCACTCCTGTGTGCAAAAGATAAATGGCTGAGAAAGAAATTAGGGAAACAAGAGCCTTCACAATAGCCACAAATAAATCTTGTTGTGACTCTAACCAAGCAATTGAAAGACCTGTATTAAAAAATTCAAGCCTCTGGAAAAAACTGAAAAAGATTCAGAAGATGAAAAATTCTCCCATGCTCATGAATAGGTAGGATTAACATTGTGAAAATGGCTATCCTATCAAAAGCAATCTACAGATTTAATGCAATTTCCATCAAAATACCAACACAATCCTTAAAGACCTTGAAAGAACAATTCTCAGTTTCACATGGAAAAACAAAACAAAACTAAACAAAACAGAAAAGCTCTCAAGCTGTACTATAAAGCAACAGTAATAAAAATGGCATGGTACTGGCATAGAAACAGACTGGTGGATCAATGAAATCAAATCAAAGACCGAGAAATAAAACCAAACACCTACGGTTACTTTATTTTTGTCAAAAAAGTCAAAATCATACAATGGAAAGAATACAACATCTTTAACAAATGGTGCTTGGCTAACTGATGTCTACATGTAGGAAAATGCAAATAAAATCTGCATTTTAAATTTACTGTACAGACCTTCATCTAATAGTGGAAATTTGACAATATACATATAATGTATCTACTCTGATCATGTTCACTTATACCTGATTTTTTTATTCTAGTATCTTAATGAGATATCATTTTGAATTTTCTTCAAGTCTTTGTGCATTTCTTCCATCTGGAACTACTGCTTTTGCTGCTATTTTAAGTTCCAGATTGGATTTCTTTGAATCCAATTTTGAATTTTGAATCAAAGGTTTTTTTTTTTTCACTTTTTAAAAATTTATTCATATTTTTATAAATTACAGTTTATTCACCTTGCATCCTGCTGTAGCCCCTCCCTCATCCTCTTCAATCCCACTGTGACTTCCTTATCTCCTCCCATGCCACTCCCCACGTCTACTGATAAGGGAAGTCCTCCTTCTTTTCCCTCTGACACTAGCCTATCAAGTATCATCAGGACTGGCTGTATTGTTTTCCTCTGTGGCCTGGTAAGGCTGCTCCTCAATCAGGAGGAGGTGATCAAAGAGACAGCCACTGAGTTCATGTCAGGGACAGTTCCTCTTCCCACTTCCAGGGAACCCACTTGGATACTGAGCTGCCATTGGCTACATCTGTACAAGGGTTCTAGGGGTTCTAGTTTATCTCCATGCATGGTCCTTGGTTGGAGTATCAATCTCAGAAAAAATAAAAGACCCTGTGCCCAGAATTTTTTGATGTGTTGCTCTCCTTGTGGAGCTGTTGTTCCCTCCATAAATTCCTATCTCCTTCTTCTATCCTAAGATTCCCTGCACTCTGCCCATTTTTGGCTATGAGTCTCAGCATCTCCTTTGATACCTTGTTGCGTAGAGTCTTTCAGAGGCCCTCTGTTGTAGGCCCCTGTCTTTTTGCCCTCTTCCATCCCCTTTGCCTTTCTGCATGAAGATTGCTCATCTACACAATGGAATACTATTCAGCAATTAAAAACAAGTAAATCATGAAAATTGCAGGCAAATTGTGGGAACTAGAAAAGATCATCCTGAGTCAGTTATCCCAGAAGCAGAAAAACACATATGGTATACACTCACTTATAAGTGGATATTAGACATATAATATAGGATAAACATACTAAAATCTGTATATCCAGAGGAGCTAAGTAAGGAGGAGGAACCTGGGTGAGAATCAAAGGTTTATTTTCAATGTATTTTCTATAGCCCCATTTTCTTTTGTCTCTTCCTTCACCACATCTGCCTTATTTTCTTCTCTTCTAAAGAGAATATACAAAACTGCAACCATCACTGCAAAAAGAACATTCATATGCTGACAATCAAAACAAAGTTGTCTGGGTGCATTGTGTTATTGTGTTTCCCTTTATTTTTAACACAGAAAATATGTTTCTTCCAAATATCTAAGTGCTTTTTTCCTCTTGTCAAACCAATTGTTTTCCTTTCATTGTTTTTATACCCAGCTTCACTTCTCTTGTATTGTTTTCCAAACTCAATACCTTACCAGAAGAGATGTTGGAGTTTATCAGATTGTAATTCTCATTGTCAGTAGTCAAACCCCAGCCATTAAGCAAGCTCAAGCCTCCTTGCTCTACCTTCTTCTAGCCCTGGCTAGGCTTTTCCAAACTGCTGTGGCCTTCACTGCTGTGTACCTGAACTGGGCTGTGATTTTAACTTTGCTGTGTTTGGGAAAAGTTAAGCTACTGTGCCTTTGGGTCTGTTATAAGAGAGATTCAGCCTCTGCTCAAGTGCTCAGCCTGCCACAGTGGCATATCTTAAAGGAGCATTCCCTGGGTTGCTAATCTGGCTCCTGTGTCCTGAATTCTTGACTTAAGGCCTGAATCTTGTGTTTTGAGCATGGAATTTTAGGTATGTTTTCATGACATGACTACCACCAAAGTGGGCATCATTTGTAATAGAGTGCATATTTTTTTCTTCCAGCCCCAAGGTCCAGAAATAATGACCCATGACTCTCAGAATATATTTACAGATATGTAGGCCATACAGATAGGCTCTTCTCTGGCTGTCTCATAAGTTAAAATAACTCATTTATACTAATCTATGCTTTGCTGCATGGCTAGTGATTTCTGCTTAGGTACCAAGTATCTGTCCTCATATCTTTTTAGATGAATCTCCTCACCTGTCTCTATCCCAGAATCTTTTCTGCCTTCCCTATCTTCCAGCTTCTATTCTACCCTTTCCTATTGAAGTTCCAAGGCTTCTGTGAGGACATTATCAGCTGTATAAGGTGATGAGGGTAGGCTACAGATACCATGCTCTCTGCTATGGTAAGATACATCAAGAAACCCTCACCAAATTCCAAGATGATGCTGACAACTTGTACTTTGTCTTTTCAGGTTTGCTAGGTAAATCAGTTTTTTTTTTCCTCTCAAAAGTCAGTAGTCCATATAATGTTTTTTTACAGAAAGACAAAATAGACTAAAATGTCAATTACTTAGATGAAGAGGAAAAAATAATGGCAAAACACAAGTATGTTGAAGTTTTTTATGTTAAATGGTGGTGTTACCAAGATTATTAGCAAATAATTTTTACAAATAGAAATGTAAAGTTTACTTCTATTATTTAGAATTTAGGAATTCCTAAGGAAATCACAGAAATTAATAATGTGTAATACAGTATATGTGAGGGTTCATAGGATTTACTTAAGATTAAGACTAAAATTTTACTAAAAAGGATCAGAGCCAGGAACTATGTAAGACCTAGAACTCTGCAAGAAAGAAACATTACTTAGGATGATAGTTTTGAACTAGAAATTGACCTAAACCTTTCTTTCTTTATGCTCTGCTAAAATGGGCATCTGGGAACTGGTAGTACTCATTTCCCCTACAAAATTAGTAGGCTGAGAGAGTATTGGAGAATGAGTCAGAGAATGAACAGTTGAAGCCCTCCATGTTAGACATTGATTCTGTCTTCTCCAGCCAAATCTTCAAAAGCCAAAGTCTAGTAGTAAGTATATAACTTTAAAAATTACTAACCTTAGTTGGTTTGTGTGCAATTAGTAAGTACCTGTAAGCATCTTTCCCTAAAACCTATTTCAGTGGTTGAGGAAGTGAATGCAGAGAAATTATCTACAGATAGATGATTGATAGATAGATTTTGGTTAGAGAGATGATCAGTAGATAGACAAGAATAGGCAGATGTAAGAATGTAAGATAGATAAATGATATATAACATAGAGAGAGATGATATATATATATATTTATATATATATGGTAGGTAATAAATAGATAAGATATAGATGATGCATAAATGATAGGTAGCTAAAAAGATGGTGATAATGATGAAGATAGATAGATAGATAGATAGATAGATAGATAGATAGATAGAGGAAATAGAATATAGGGAGATAAGCAGAGAGATGACAGATACAAAACCTGGAATTGTCAAGAAGTACCTCTTGATTAAATACTGACCTCCAGGTATCCAGAATTTTGGACACTCATTTCTTTCTACAACATACACATGCTCCATTCTCCATTTGCTGAGACTTCATTGTTGATGTGTATTTTAGTGGACATGTTATTATTCATGGAGCATGTTTATTTATTTATAAACTTGAATATATCCTTAATTCATATATATTTTAAGAATTAAACAAATATGAGGCAAGTAGGAGAGAAATTATTTTAGCATGTTTTAAAACAACTGTCTTAAAAAACCAGTGTTCTTTTTATAATCTATACATTTATAATTAATGAAGTCAAACAGCAATAACCTTTCTTTATCACCCTTTGCAAGTTGCTCTGAAGATTTATTTACTTTTAACGTTCATGTTTCTATTTTTGTTTTAATTAAAAAAATTCCCTCTACAGTAACCCCAAAATGTAGCATCAAATGTTCCTGGTATCTCTCTCACCGAGGAGCACAAACTAGCATTCATAAACACTGAAATAATCAATTAGTATTTACGGTTTTCATTTTAATTTATATATCTAGTTGTGAATCTAAAGATTAAAGTTTGACTAAATGCATCAAAAAGTGTGGGATATGAGCCTACAGCTATTTTCTGTTTTTCAAAATGTATTGTAGAAAAGAATGCAGGAGTGATTTTAATGAGTGCCTTACTTGTTGCTTGCATTAATTACAACCATTATCCTTTTCTTCTTAACTTCAAAGCTCTTTGTATAAATGACGATTAATTGGAAAGGGCATTGCAATTCTCGGCACAGACTGAGAAAACAAAATGGGCTCCATGTCTACACTGTTCTTGTTTTCTTTTAGCTTTGCAAATTTGTATCCACTATTTACACAGTCTTGTATATGCTCAAGTTATAACAAATTTTCACATCTTTAAAATGTCTGAGATGTAGCTCAAAAGAAAAAAAGATATTTTTATTGTGGTTTTTTTTTCTTAATTTTACAGCTTGATCTTAGTCCCCCTCTCCCTCTCTTCCCAAGTCCACCATCATGCCCTTTTCCCCTATTACTTCTTTCCCCTTCTCTTCACAGAAGGGGAGGCCAAGTCTCAGCAGGTCTAAGCCTTTCCTTTCCTCCTGAGGCCAGACAAGGCAGTCCAGCTTAGAGAATAGAATGCAAAGGCTGGGAACATTGTCAGAGGCAGCCCCTAATCTCATTGTTAGGGTATCTACTTGAGGACTAATGAACACATCTGCTACATATGAGCAGTGGTTCTGAGGTGAGACCCATGCAAGCTCTTTGGTTGGTGGCTAAGTCTGTGAGCCACCTTGGGTCCAGGTCAGCTTACTCTGTAGATCTTCTTGTGGTGTCCTTGACCTGTCCTGCTTTCCTACCCTGCCATCCACTCCCTGAGCTAAGCACATTTCTTGGCCTTGGGTCTCTGCATCTGTCTCCATTAGAATCTTTAATCTTACTCCAAAAACCTCTACTCTACAAGACTGGAAAATCTAAATGGAATGGATGAATTTCTAGACAAATAACACTAAAGTTAAATCAAGATCAGGAAAATACTTAAAATAGTCCCATAACCTTTAAGAAAATAGAAGCCATCATAAAAGAAAGAAAGAGAGAGAGAGAGAGAGAGAGAGAGAACGAAAGAAAGAAAGAAAGGAAGAAAGAAAGAAAGAAAGAAAGAAAGAAAGAAAGAAAGAAAGAAAGAAAGAAAAAGCTAGATGAACTAGATGGTTTTAACTAAGAATTCTTCTACTAGTTTCAAAAAAGAGCTAATACCACTACTCCTCAAAGTATTATATAAAATAAAAATATCATTTTAAAAGACAAAAAATACAGCCCTTATTCCCAAAGATACCAAAACACACTCCCTAAGTTATTTCATTCATGAAGGAAGTTGAGGGTTTCTGTGCCATTTTTCAAGATAGTTTTGTGTTTCTCTGGACAAACTAGATTAAAATATATAACTATATTTATTCATGTAAATATTGAGTGTGGTCTTAAGTTTGCTATTAAAATATCTCCATAAATTCTCTCCCTGCATGGTGTTATAGAGCCCAAATATGATTTGCATGTTTGATTGTGAGTTTTGTTCCTATTTTTATCGTCAATGCCTTTTTTTAATTCCTTTGGATGAATATCTTCAAATATAAGGAAATGCAAATTCACATCTATACATCTAGAAACAGGTTTTTTTTTTCCTTTTTGTCTAAAACACTATACCATTTGAAATTACACGAAGAATTGATTAGAATGACTCATGATCCACAGGATAGCTGCTGCTGAGTAATAAAAGTATTTCTTTTATTTTATAAAACTATCCAGAATACTGCAGTCATATTCTCACTGATTCAATTGTTGATAACGAATCTCTCAAGGCATGTGATATTTGTTTTTTATTTTTAATTATTATTATTTTTATTAATTGCAGTTTATTCACTTTTTATCTCCCCTGTACCTCCCTCCTTCTTCCCCTCCCAATCCCACCTTCCCTCTTCCCACTCTTGTCCCTCTCCCAGTCCACTGAAAAGGGAGGTCCTCCTCTCCTTCCTTCTGATCTTAGTCTATCAGATCTCATCAGTAGTGGCTGCATTGTCTTCTTCTATGGCCTGGTAAGGCTGCTTCCCCCTCAGGGGGTGGTGATCAATGGGCAGGCCAATCAGTTTATGTCAGAGACAGTCCCTGTCCCATTACTATGAAGGCTACTTGGATACTGAATTGCCATAGGTTACCTCTATGCAGGGGTTCCAGACCATCTTCATGAGTGATCCTTGGCTGGAGTATCAGTTTCAGAAAAGACCCCTGTGCCCAGACTTTTTGGATCTGCCACTGTCCTTGTGGAGCTCCTGTCCTCTCCAGGTCTTACTATCTTCCACTTCTTTCATAATATTCCCTGTACCCTGCCCAAAGTTTGGCTATGAGTCTCAACATCTACTTCCACACCCTGCAGGGCAGAGCCTTTCAGAGGCCCTCTGATGTAGGCTGCTGTCCTGTTCCCTGTTTTCTCCCTCCTCCGATGTCCTTTCTGAATGGGGATTGAGCATCTTAGCCAGAGTCCTCCTTCCTGATTAGCTTCCTTAGGTGTATAGATTTTAGTATATTTTTCCTATATTGTATGTCAGTATCCACTTATGAGTGAGTATATACCTGTGTGTCTTTCTGCTTCTGGGATAGCTCACTCAGGATGATCTTTTCTAGCCCACACCATTTACCTGTAAACTTCATGATTTCCTTGCTTTTTTTTTATCGCTGAGTAATATTCCATTGTGTAGATGTACCACAATTTCTGTATCCATTCCTCCATTGAGGGACATCTGGGCTGTTTTCAGTTTCTGGCTATTCCAAATAAAGCTGGTACAAACATGGTTGAGCAGATGTCCTTGTTGTATACTTGAGCGTCTTTTGGATATATGCCTAGGAGTGGTATAGCTGGTTCTTGAGAAATCACTATTCCTAATTGTCTGAGAAAGTACCAGATTGATTTCCACATGGTTGTATAAGTTCACATTCCCACTTGCAGTGGAGGAGTGTTCCCCTTTCTCCACATCCTCTCCAGCATGTTTTGTCACTTGAGTTATTCATCTTAGCCATTCTGGTTGGTGTAAGGTGAAATCTCAGGGACGTTTTGATTTGCATTTCCTTGATGACTAGGGACGTTGAACATTTTTTTAAAAAGTGTTTCTCTGTCATTTGATATTCCTCTACTGAGAATTCTCTTTAGCTCTGTACCCAATTTTCTAATTGGATTACTTGATTTGTTGCTGTTTAACTTCTTGAGTTTTTTTATATATACTGGATATTTTTTCTTTTCATTTTTTTAGTATTAGTTACAGTTTGTTAACTTTGTGTCCCTGCTGTATCCTGCTCCCTCTTTCCCTCTCAATCCCACCCTCCCACTCTCACCTCCTCCCTGCCCCTTTCTAAGTCCACTGATAGGGGAGAACCTCCTCCCCTTTCATCTGATGCTGGTTTATCAGGTGTCTTCAGGACTGGCTGCAAAGTCCTCCTCTGTGGCCTAGCCTTCTCAGAGTGCAGGGAATTAGCAAAAAAACAGGTGGGGGTGGGGGTGGGGGGAGTTAATATGACTGGGAGAGGACAGGAATTCCACAAGGACCAAATATATCTGGTCACAGGAGTCTTTTATGAGACTGTTTCTCCAAACAAGGACCATGTATGGATGCAACCTAGAGTGTCTGCTCAGATGTAATCCTTGGTAGCTCAGTATCCAAGTGGGTACACTAGTAATGGGAACAGGGACAGTTTCTGATATATACTGGATATACCCTCTGTCAGATATAGGGTTGGTGAAGATCCTTTCCCAATCTGTAGGCAGTCATTTGATTTTGATGATAGTGTCCTTTGCTTTACAGAAGCTTTTCACTGTCATGAGGTCTCACTTATTGATTGTTGTTCTTAGAGCCTGTACTGTTGGTGTTCTGCTCAGGAAGTTGTCTCCTGTGTCTATGAATTCAAGGGTATTCCCCACTTTTTTTTTTCTAACAGGTTTACTGTGTTTGGTATTATGTTGAGATCTTTGATCCACTTGAGCTTTATTTTTGTGCAGGGTGATAAATATGGATCTATTTGCATTTTCTACATGTAGACATCCAGTTAGACCAGCATCATTTGTTGAAGATGCTATCTTTTTTTCGATTATATGGTTTTGGCCTCTTTGCCAAGAATCAGGTGTCCATAAGTGTGTGGGTTTATTTCTGGGTCTTCTATTCAATTCCATTGATCCACCGTTGTGATTTTATGCCAGTACCATGTAGTTTCCATTACTGTTGCTCTATAGTACAGTTTGAAATCAGGGATGGAGATACCTCCAGAAGATCTTTTATTGTAGAGTATTGTTGTAGCAATTCTGGGTTTCTTGTTATTCCATATGAAGTTGAGAATTTTTCTTTCCAGGTCTGTAAGGAATTGTGTTGGTAAATGATGGGAATTACATTGAATCTGTAGATTGCTTTTGGTAAAATGGCCATTTATTATTATGTTAATCCTACCAATCCATGAGCATGGAAGATCTTTCCATCTTCTGATTTCTTCTTTTAATACTTTCTTCAGAGACTTGAAATTTTTTTCATACAAGTCTTTGACTTGCTTTGTTAGGGTCACACCAAGGTACTTTATGTCATTTGTGGCTATTGTGAAGGGTGTTGTTTCCCTAATTTCTTTCTCAGCCCTTTTGTCTTTTGTATACTGAAGGGCTACTGATTTTTTTTTTTTTTTTGAGTTAACTTTGTATCCAGCCACTTTGCTGAAAGTATTTATCAGCTGTAGGAGATCCCTGGTAGAATTTTTGGGGTCACTCAGTTATACTATCATAGTATCTGCAAATAGTGATATTTTGACTTCTTCCTTTCCCATTTTATATTTGTTTTTAAATGAAATATTTTTATAGATATCCTGATAACTTTTTTTATTTTCTTATATATTCAATAAATTCAATTTATCATTTTTGTGGGGGGGATTATGTGTTACTACATTTAGGTGTGGTTAACCTACTTTGGTTGGAGATTGCTTTCCAGTTTCTTCTGTAGAGCTGAATTAGTAAACAGAACTTGTATAAATTTTCTTTTATCATGAAATATGTTTATTTCCCCTTACATGTCAGTGCTACCCTAGGTTCATGCAGCTAAATTGGAAGGTTAGTTTAGAACTAGCTCAAGTCTGTTTTTTGTTTTCTTACAAAGGAGCTAGTAAAAGAGAAAGAAAGAAACATAAAACGAAACAGTAAATTTAAATTATGCAAGTATTAAGTGACAAAATTCATACCGTTTCATGGGGAATACAGAAATTAAGCCACTGGCCAAAACTGTTAGTTGGCAGAAGATTTATTTTAGTTTATTTCAAATCTGTGTACTAATGGCTTATTGGTTTTTATCATAAGCATTATTTGTGAAAAAATTTGCATTTTATTTTATCAAAATCTTGTGGTAAAGATTAGGTAAATTCTATTCTTTGCTTCTGTGTGTCTTGTGGTACTTTTGGCGAGTTTATTATTATGTCTACTTTGAAAAAGAGTAGTTAGGTTCTCCCAGAGACCTAAAAACTGGCCAGGCATAGAATTTTGTCAGTTAACAGTTTCTTAGGCATGGATTACCACAAGTAAAAGAGGGATTGTTTTGATATTTTTTTTAAGGATTATATTGTGAAATTACTGATTTCCTTTGGCATTGGAAAATTTAATCTCACCTGGGTCAATACACCTGAGAACTAGGTTTCTTGACTCCACAGAATAGAGTTACATTCAAGAGTTACAGAGCGGCAAGTTGACAAGATCATATATCAAAGAACATTTAATGGATACAATTCATCACACACCCTAATTTAGCTGCACTTTATATGCTACAGAGCTGTCTGTGTCTTCTATGATCTCCATTCCTGCTGAGGATGTTCAGAGATCATGCTGAATATTGCGAGCCAAGGATGAGATAAAATTTGAGACTGAGCAATATCACTGTTGAGCCAACATAAAGTTTAAAAGCAGAGAATAAAATAAAAGTAAGAGGCTCATATAATAATTGCTGAAATCATTTTTTCTAGCCTGCTGTAGGTTCTGTTCCTGTCACACAAGAAGCCCAGTGGTTCCTTGAAAAGAACAATCTGCAGAGTTATTTCACTTTGAGGTCTTACAACTTCAACTCTGGTTTAATAATATTCTCATTGATATATGAAATCACATTTAATAACCATTATGCTGTTTTTTTTCATACCTGCTGTGTCTTTCTTTTTTTTCTTTTTTTTTTCTTCTTCTTCACTTAATTCGAGTGCAGACTGAAGGGAAGAATACAGAGAATTTAATCTTCTAGCCATTGAATTAATTGATGTCTGAGAGCCAGGTAACATTACCTAATGAGATTGAATGTAGTGATCAGTTTAAAATGCTGATTTTCAAATGTATTTTATCTGTCTATCGGAGCTGCCTTGAAAATTGCCATAATTACATAGCCTGAGTCCCTAAGATATGGTAATTCTGATTCAGATATTTCATTTCACAGAAGAGGGAATGAAAAGGCAAGGTTTGATGTGAGTGACTTCAGCAACTATTGACTATTGCAGAATATACTTTTTGAACATACATGAAAGAAATGTAAATTATTAAATTACCTCAAATGATTCAGAACAAGTGGTGCCACCCCAACATCTATTATAATTAAAGCCTTCATTTTGCTTTTTTAGGAAAGAAAAGAAAACCTATAATCAAAGAAATATGAATATTCAGAATGAAATGAGATTAGAATCTTTATGGTGCTCATTCAGTGGGAATAAATAAATGAGTTCTTCAATTCATTAGGTCATACCATATCTATTCACTATTTCTTCATTTGTCAACTCTTACAACATGTCTTCATTAGGCACAGGAAAAATTTTCAAAATGTATTTAAATGAGTTACATCAAGAAAACAATCACAAAACAATTAGGAGTAAAATATTTGAATGGTGCATGCACATCTCTTTTCTTGAACACCCCACATAAATAGATATGAGGAAACATACAAAGCAAGGCAAATATTGTAAGACATATCTGTAAGTGCTTGTGACTTTGTATATACCATAAAACCAAATTCTATGATGGAAGTGCCTACAGCTGGGATACAAAGCAAATAAAAAGTAATTAATAGAAAAATACAAAAATATTCATTTTCTAATTAATTACAATTTATTCATTTTGTATCCCAGCTGTAGCCCCCTCCCATGTCCCCTCCCAACCTCACCCTTCCTCCCTCTTCTCCTCCCATGCCCCTCCCCCAGTCTACTGATAGGGTCGATCCTCATTGTTGGCAAAACTTACTATATTTTAAGAGCTGTTAATGGTAGAGTGTTCTGTAAAACTGTGGCCAAAATTTCTGCTACTGTGGTACAAAGGAAGAAGATAAGTCAAAGATACTATGAAATATTTGCCTAGTCTGGTTTGTTGGGATTGATTTTCTATAAACGCCTTACTTGTCTAGTTATACCTGGGCCCATCACCTTTTGATGTGTCTGTTTTGCTCTTTCCTTATCTGCCTTCTACTGTCATACTGGAACAAGCTATTTTTTTTTATTAATTACACTTTATTCACTTTGTATCTCCCCATAAGCCCCACCCTCTTCCCCTCCCGATCCCTCCTTCCCACCCCCTTTTTCATGCATGCCTCTCCCCAAGTCCACTGATAGAGGAGATCCTCCTCTCCTTCCTTCTGATCTTAGTCTATCAAATCTCATCAGGAGTGGCTGCATTGTCATCTTCTGTGGCCTGGGAAGGCTGCTCCCCCATCAGGGGAAGGTGATCAAAGAGCAGGCCAGTCACATTATGTCAGAGGCAGTCCCTCTTCCCATTACTATGGAACCCACTTGGACACTAAACTGCCATGGGCTACATCTGTGCAGGGGTTCTAGGTTATCTCCATGCATGGTACTTGGTTGGAGTATGAGTCTCTGGGAAGACCCCTGTGTTTAAATTTTCTGGTTCTGTTGCTCTCCTTGTGGAGTTCCTGTCGTCTCCATATGTTACTATTTCCAACTTCTTACAAAAGATTCCATGCACATTGCCCAACAGTTGGCCATAAGTCTCAGCATCTGCTTTGATAGTCTGCAGGGCAGAGCCTTTCACAAGCCCTCTGTGGCAGGTTTCTAGCTTGTTTCCTGTTTTCTTCTTCTTCTGATGTCCTTCCTCTTTGATTTTTACATTCTGTGAAGTGTTGATTATATCACCTTCACAATAATTCATTGTTAATAAAAACTCATTTTGTGATTTTTTTCAGAAATTATACAGACATCAGTGATGAATGTAAAAATGTGATTCCTTACAGAATATACATTGCTTTACTATACTGAAAAAATATTTTCTTTGTGGGATTTGATGTATAAATATAAGCCAGGTTATGAACGATAACGTTTTTATTATAGTATAAAAAAGAATTTTGACTGTTAATGAACAAAAATATCATGGAAAACTGATACAGATAAAAATCTATCTTGTAGTTTTTAAATTTGTTTTTACTTTCTTTTTTATTTACTTTATATCCCTAGAGTTTCCCCTCCCTCCTCTCTTCCTTCTCCCTCATTCCTGCTTTCCCTCTCCTTTTCCCTCCTTTTCTCTTTTTCCTTTTTCTTCCTGTATCAACCTTCCCCAGCATATCCAGTCATATCATATCTTCATTATCTTCATACCCTGAGGCCAGGCAAGGTAGCCCTGGCAGGTGGAAGTGATCCAAATGCAGACAATAGAGTCCATGCTAGAAACAGCACCCATGCTACCAACATATGAAGACAAACCACTCATATCTCTGCAGGGGCCCTAGGTCCAGATCATGCATGCTCCTTAGTTGATGTCTAAGTCTCTGAAAGGCACCATGGGACTGGGTTAGTTATCTCTGTTGGTCTTCCTGTGAGATTCCCATACCCTCCAGGTCCTTCCGTCTTTCCCCCAACACTTCCACAAAAACCCCAGAGCTCTGCTCCATGCTTGACTGCAAGCCCCAGCATCAGTCTTGATCTGCTGCTGGCTGGAGACTCCCAGAGGAGAGTCAAGTTAGGCTCCTGTCTGCAAGCATAGCAGAGATTCATTACTAGTATCAGGAGCTGGCTCTCTACAGTAGTGTGGGTTTCAGGCCAATTTTTGGTTGGACTTTCCCTAAATCTTTGTTTTCTCTTTATCCCTGGAATTCTTTTAGGAAGGATAATTTTGAATCACTGTTTTTTTTTTTCAATGGGTTGTTGTTCCCCTCCTTCTAATATTCCTGCATGGCTAGGAGGTGGTCACTTCAGTCTTCATGTCCAGCCTATGTTATGAGTCTCAGTTAGAGTCACACACATGTCCTTCCAGGAGCCTACCCTGTTGCAGGCCTCAGCTTGAAAAAAGGGATATGCCTCCCTCAGTTTTTCTTCTTGTTCCTAGCCTTCTCAAATCCCACCCCTATTCTCCTCACATCTGATTCCCACCCTGTTTCCATCCCCATTCCAGCTCCTACCCAGTTCCCTCTCTTCATCCACTTCTGCTGTCTATTCTCTTTCCCCTTCTGAGTGACATTCTGGAATCCTTCCTTGTGCCCTCCTTGTTTTTTAGCTTCTTTGAGTCTGTGGATTATAGTAGGATTATCTTGTGCTATAGGTCTAATACCCTATTATAAGTGAGTATATACTATGTGCATCTTTCTGGGTCTGGGTTACCTAGCTTAGGATGATCTTTTCTAATTCCATCCTCTTAGCTGCAAATTTCATGATTTTTTTTTCTTTTTTCTTTTTTTTTTAACATCTTAGTAGTATTACAGTGTGTAAATGTACCACACTTTCTGTGTTTATTCTTCAGTTGAGGAACTTCTTATAGTTTAAAACAAAATTCACACACACACACATAAACACACACACATGCACACACAGTCTACATGGAGATTCCATCATCCCACTTAATATGGATTAGGTTTATATAAAGAAACAAATAACAATGTTGGTAAAGATGTGAAGAATAAAAAAAAGAACATATACATTGCTGCTGGTGGAGAAACAAATTAGACCAGAGAGTGTAAAAGTTAATATGAAAGTTCAAAAACAAAAGCAAACAAAAAAAGATAAGAAAAAGAAATATAAAGACAGAGCTATTAAGTGACCCAGATTTGGCATGCACCCAAAGTAGTTTAAAAAACACACTATGTACGAACTTGCATACACATGTTGTTTCAGGGCTGTTCATAACAACCCAGTAATGGAATCAGCCTAGATTTTGGCCAAAAGGAAACTAGATAATAAAAGTATAGCCTGTATGTAAATGAATGTTCATTCAACAACAAAGAAAATAAATTTATTAACTTTGTAGGAAGAATACAACTGTTGATTATATTAATCTAAACAAGTCACGTCACATTCAGAGAGGAAAATGCCATATTTTCTCAAATTCGGAATCCTAGATTTACAGTTATATGAAATTGTGTGTGTGTGTGTGTGTGTGTGTGTGTGTGTGTGTCTGTGTGTGTCCATCCTTGGATGAGCTTCTTCTCTGGATCTATTGTGTACTTTGTGAATGTTAGTAAGAAATTTGGGCATCTTCTTTATTCTTTCCTGTGCCTGAGCAAAAGAAAGACTTATAACTCTTTGGGAATATGCTCTACAGATGGACAGGGCCCCTCTCTTGAGTGAAATAGAACCAAATAGAGTGCTTCATTTGTAAGCAATGAACATTTATGCAAATTTGAAGAGTAGGCAGGTGCGAGATCAAATTTCTTAATGCCATTTGCTCTGAAAATCATATAAAGCCTCTACATCTCTGCTTTTTGTAGTAGCTAAATGAGTTTGTTTAGTATTTTTAAACAATAACACCTGTTCCAGGCAGAATGTAACTGTCCATGCATCAGGAAGTGGGCCGGAATGGTAGGAAGAGAGGCTCCAAGGCTTGCTGCCAATAAGTAATGAGACACTGAAATGAACTATATTTTGAAATGCTGGGATGACGGTGGAGGTAGAAGTAGGAGGATGGAAGGCAAGAGAATCTGCCTTGTGCGACTGGCAGATGTAGGCAAATGTCAGGAATTCAGTTGAGCCAAGGAGATTGCAGAAGTCCACAGGACTCCATCTGGGGCTTATTTCTTTGGCCTGGAAGGCCTGGCAGAAATTTCTCCTCTTAGTCCTCAATTTCCTTTTCCCTTTCCACACTAGACTAGTAAATCTCAATTCTCTTTTGCAAGATGATATACATCTGTGCTTTTAGCCTTCTGCCAAAACGTCAATAATAAGTAGTGAGGATCTAAAATTTCATTCATAGGTCTTAATCTAGCTGAATACTACCTGACTGGGTATCTCAGGTAATTTCACAGCTAAAGAAACACAGGACTCCTGATTTTCCTTTCAATTAATGTGTTCTTCCCCATAATTTCCAAATGTATTTGTCTATTGGTTTTAACATGTCTTCATCATTTCTCTGAAATGGTCTAGTGTGTTGCTAAGAGATGGCAGGAATGAGATTGGAGAAAGTCATTTCAATCTCGGTGCCAACAATCTCCTTCACTATTTTAGCCACTCTTATTTTATTAAATTTTCTAAATGTAAATACAGACTGATATAACATCAGTTGCCCCATTAATCTCCAGGATGGGTTAGATAGTCTATCTCTCTGGATTACTTTCCCAGTCATGTTAACACCTCTACACAAATCCTCAGGAAATACAAAAGACCAAAATACAAAATACAAAAGAAAGAGAGAGAGAAAGAAAGCTCTAAATAGATAGTTAGGTTATATAATTTTGACAAAGTGTACAAAGTGTAGCACATAGGTAATGTATATCACAACTTTTTATTTTAATATAAAATATATCACCTTCATTCACATAACCTAACTCACAGTATCTTTAGTTAAAACTCTTGATTTTCTCAATTGTCTTGTTAGTCTTATTTGCATGGATAATTTGGGACTACCACTGATCCATGAAAAGCAGACAAAGACGTGTTCTAATCTTCTTCTAGTAGAGAAATGAGTAATGAGCAAACCAGAAAACATAAGAGTGCTTCCTTACTAGCCATTTTACATTAATTGTCTAAATATTAAATAAGAAAAAGGCATGACAGTATTAGAGTGAGTTAACTGTGCTCTGTGCTATGACAAACAAGGAAGGACATGCAATTTAATTAGACTGCCTATAGAGTTGTACTTCAAACAGTGTACTGGAACAATTAAAAAATAACTATTCAAAATGTTGTTATGTAAAAGAACTAACAGAAACCTCCCTTGAGAGTTAGACATTGCCCTAGATGATACAGGTTCTCTTGCTGAATAAAGATACAGTCTTAGGTAAGCACAAAGATGGGAAAGAGAGGATTTTAGAAGTGTATAATTAGATACTTGGCTGTGAAAGATTTCTGTCACTCCACATAGCTATGTGTCTGCTTAGGAATCAAGGAGGGGCATATTAGAGTTTTTGTGTAATGACTGTGATTTGCAATGCCTCTAAATCCCAATCTCTTTTGCTTCTGTTCTTGCTGTTTCTTCAGCTTTAAACCTGGAGGAGACCCAAGGAACATGATATTATTTCTTTGATACATCAATTGATTTCATTTTATGATTTAACGTTATGAAATTTCTCTTCAGCCAGGAGCTTGTTTGTTTCTTGATGCTTGGCTGGGTAGGCTAAGGCTCTTCATGATCCCCATGTGTATATGGGGATACCATTCTGCTTCTTGTCAGCAAAGAAGTGAGAGGTTTTGCTTAATAAATATGCCTTGGTTCTCTTCAAAGTAGTTTCCTACATAGAATTTTATTGACTTCAAAAATCAAGTAACTTGTAAGGACTGACTCTTAGACCATTCTTTCCAAACTGTCATAAAAAAAAAAAAAGATGTCCTACCCTCTCCGGGTACAACACTCAGAAAAGTAAGCCCTTCATATCACCTGGGTAGCACTGTAGATATGACCCTGATACTGTGGGTATGGATGAGCCAGCCCTGAGCGCAGCAACAGAGCAGGAGAGCTGGCTCTGCCCCTTGTTGGTTGCTGAAATGGATGAGCTAACCAGGCCAGTGCTGGAGAGCTCACCCTGGTGATATGGTAACAGGGGAACTGATGGGCTGACCAGCTCAGATAACTCTCAAGCCCAGATCCAGAGCTTTGAGTTGGCCCACCACCACATCTAATCCATCTACGAACTGCTGGGCCATGAGAGGCTAGTCCTAGAAATTCAAAAACTTCAGGATCTTCATGACACAGGGGAACCACTGCATATCCAAGAGGAGTCCCAGTGAAGTTCCAGTGTTTATAGTGTAGCAGAGAATAATGGCCTCGAAACAGACCAATGACTAAGGACAATGAATATTTACAAGCAAAGAAACACAGAGAAAAGGGTATAATGTGGCACACTCTAGCTTCTAAAACGATATTTTATTTCCTTTTGAAGGGGAGGTTGCAGGGTTGGACGGTGTATATGAGGATCAGGGATACATGCATGACGTTACATTCACGAAGACACCAGGTGTGGTGGCACACTCCTGTAAACCCAGCACTCAGGAAGCTCAGGGAGGCAGAAGCAGTCACATCTCTGAGTCTGAGGCCAGCCTGTTCTACAACACAAGTCCAGGATACCAAGGCTATGCAAAGAAACCCTGTCTCAAAAACCAAAACAACAACAACAAAAAAAAAAAAACGAAGAAAAACTGTAGATATTACTAGCAAACTGTATATGAAACTTTAAAAAGTTAGAGACCAAGTTTTTCTTGTTGCCAGAATGAGAAATCTTTACCCCTCCAAATTAAGTTAATGACTAATAAATATCTCCAGTTTACTGTAGTAATTGATCATTCAGAATAAATGAATATATCTATAAATGGTTTTCCAATCCAAAGCTGGAATAATCATTTATATCTAACTTGCTTTATTTTCTACTTCATCGACTGTATTATGAATATACAGTCTTTGTGGTAGGCATTCAATGCGATTGATCTTATTTATATCATCTCTAACATGTATTTTAGATGAAATAATTTTATGTTTCCTCTTATCCAAATCCAAATATTTTAGCTGTTACAACAACATAATTTTTACATTCAGTTTCTATTATGGCTAATCACTTACAAATACATTGAAAAGTTTCCAGCTTCCCCAGGATGAATGGCCATTGAACTATAGCCTATAACCTTCTTGTTCCCTTTCCAACTAGTGAACCACACACTCTCATAACCTATGGACACTCTACGAGTTATATATTCTCTTTTCATGAAAACTATTTGATGTGCAGTACAAACACATCTGTGACTTAGGTGGACAACTTGTCAACTCAGATCACACAGTGCCTGAGGGCAAAATCCAGGCAAATATTTTGGTGTATAGACTAATAAGAATTGTGATAGCATTAATATTTACAAATTGGGAGATTGTTGGTGCTGCTAGCATTGAAGTCAATTTGTTAGGAGGGAATTACAACCTACAGCCTTAGACAACATCATTCTGAGCAATTATGCTTTCTATAGTGTCAGAGTCAATTAGACCACTAGAGAAACAACAGACAACAGTAAAAAAACAATAAGCAAAGGTATATGGCTAACACATTTTGAGAGGTTAAAGATTATTAAAACTACCTTAAATTTATTTCATGCCTCAAAAATATAATTAGTAGTATAAGAACAAGGTTAAAAAAGACAGTTGAAGGGACTAGGAAGATGACTTGGTGGGTAAAATGCTTTCTATGCCAGCATGAGTCTTTAGTTCAGTTCTCCATCTTACATCCCAAAAGCTAGGTGTGTTAGTACATTTGTCTGTACTGGGATTGATTGACAGAGACAGAATTCAAAAAGCATGGACTTCTGACTTTTATGTGTGGAAGCACAGTCACAAGTGTACTTTCTCTCTCTTACTCACACACACACGTAAGCAAACACACTCTCACAAGGTGGAGGGAATGGGTCATAGAAGTTACCCTGCGATAAACTCTGATGTTTTCGGCAAATTTGATGTATTTCCCACTCTCATAAAGTTGAAAGTGGTCTTTATTAAATGGTAGTCACATTAATAGCAGACATGGTACTTGTTTTCCTGACTATTGAAATGAAAATATGTCACAAAGACAAAAAACGACTATGAGTTAAATCCCAGTTAATTAAGATGATTTTGTTCTAAAACCTCTTGCTTTGTTACCGTACGATACCCTTTGTATATAAAAATGTATATTGATCTGGCATGATTTCTAATTGAAAATAAAAGTTTGATTCTAAGAAAGAATAGAAAGATTCATGTATTAATTAACTATAATTTAGAGGAATTCGGCAGTCCTTCTTGAAGTCTTCTCATAAAAAGCATTGCTGGTGATTTGGGTCTTTATTATAAAATATAGTTAATTTTAGAAAGTTCACTTTATTCTTCAAAATTGAATAGCCAAAGTAGTTTAGATATATGTTTGGAAGAAGTTCATGCCAGGAATACATACATATATATGTATATATATGCATGTATATATATGTGTATGTATATATATGTATGTATGTATGTATGTGTATATTATATATATATATTATATATAAAATAAAACATACGGGAGGGGGAGAAGGCTCAGTAATGGGTTTGAAATATGTATACAAAGAGGCAATCTCAGCCTTGAGAGGTGGAGAAAGACAGATGCAAAGAGCTTGGCATTCAACTAGGCTGATGAAAATGGTGAGCTTCCAGTTCAAGGAGACCTTGTTTCCACACAATAGGCAGAGAACAAGAGATCAAGATACCCAAAGTCTCTTTCTTGCCACTTATATTTGTGCATGGGTGTGCTAACACACATATTAATATACTAGAATCATACATGCACACACACATACACAAAAAAAGTATGAAAAACTTTTATACATTTTTTTCACTTTAGATAAACAATGTGTTATCTAAAGTAAATGTGTTTTACATTGATGTATTTTATGCTTATTTAGGAATGATTTGGAAATTTAAATATTTTAAACCAAAAGTAACCCAACCCATGTAACAAAAAGTAAACAAAAATATATACACAATATATAAACAAAAAATAACCCAACCTCTATATTGCATAAAATCATCCTTGTTATATATTAAAAAATATCCATGATATATATCTTGGTATTTTCCCATCTGCAGTAAGGACATATTTCATCAATAGTTTTTTATTTTGTTCAAAATCTTCTCTTACTGTTCTATTTATTTTAAATTGTTTGCTTATAATAATTATATGTAAAATAATTTATGGGAGAATGACAACATGGACCAGATAAATTGGTCTTTTTATTTTATAATTTTCTGTGTATTTTTAATAATGATTAACACTTATCCCCTTAAAGCCAAAATATGAACATCTATTTTCTTCCAATAAAAATAATCAGTACAGAAACTATTTAAATGCAATCATTTCTTTCTTAGGTAAACTTTTGTTATGAGTTTCTCCATTTCAAAACAATATGTTATCCATCCATTTGCTCATTTCAGACATTTATCTACAACTGAGGATTTTCTTTGTGTATAAAGCTTATAAGAATTCCACATTGAATGCAGCTCAGATCATTTATTTCCATACTGCGTATCAGGAAGAAAACTGATTATGAAAAAAAAGTATAGATGAAAATAGAATTTTGCAAATATAATCACATTTTTAATCCCCAGGCAAAAATCTCTGGGGTTCGTTAATGTAGTAGCAGGGAAGAGTTAGATGGAGCATTCAAGCTTAGTAATTTGCACAAAGTTTAATGAAGTCACTATTTATCAGGATATCCACATACACAGTATAGGGAAACCAGCAAGCAGAAGCAAAATACCCTAGGGCTAGTAATAGTCAAGGGTTATAATACCTAAAATGATACAATCGGATAGGGTGGATAAAGGAACATAAATGAGGTGGGCGGACAGAAGACCCAGCATGAACCACCCTGTTTATTAAGAAGCAGAGTGACCAAAAAGAAGCTTACAATCAGGATTTTAGTACACGAATAAAGAATCCTGTTTACCATATTCTTGACTACTTATTAGTATTTTTTTTATGCAGCCAGTATTATAAGTAGGAAATAAAGCAAATCCCACAGAGATCCATTTTGGGGATGGAATAAGGTAGAGACGTTCAAGATGCTTCTGGGAACTGCAGAGAATGCTCAATAGTTGAGAGTGTTAGTTACTCTTATAGAGGATGGAGTTTTGTTTCCAGTACCCATGTAAGGATCTTCACCACCGCCTGCAACTTCTGCTCCAATGGATCCAATATCTTCAGCCCTTATCAGGCACACTTACACTTGAACATTTATAAACACACACACAAATATAAAAGTAAAAGATAAAAAAAAATAATAAAGTATAGATTGGCAAATGAAAATGCACACATTTTTAATTAATTCTGTGACAAGTCTAGACTTTTTACTGTGTGATATTTGTGTGTGAAAGGGAGGGGAGACCACTACTCTAAAATCATATAATCTCCTTTTCAGTCTTTACTCCTATGAATACAGACGGTCAGAAAAATTCTGTACTATAAAGGAAAAGAAATTAAATGCATTATTTAGAAAGTAAAATGTTGAGCCTTGCATCTGAAAGCAATGTAACTACTACTAGTAAAGATCTTCATAATTTAGCTGACTAATTAATGTTGTCGTTTAATTGCTTTCTACATGTTAGGCTAGATATTATGTACCAGGCAGGCACTCAGTTATTCAGCAGCATGAGTATGAGAAGATATAAGTGACTTGCTGCGCATATATATGTGCAACAGAGTCCAGCAAAAGCAGAGCTGTAAAGCACACCGTCTGCAGTGCTAACAAGCCATGTACTGTGCTCCATGGAAAGAGGACATCACCGCTCTGTTTGAGAAAATGGAATCTTTATGCACTCAGTTTCTCTGTGTCTCTCTAAAGTAAAATCATGTTTGGCTTCTGTTGTTTATTTCTATCTTTTTGGCATAGTTTTCACCTTGGCATTTGTTCAGGTGTTATTTCCTGGAAATCAGATCTTCAGAAGGAGATGGAACCATGAAAGATCTTTTAGGGTTCAGTGTTCTTAAAATATGAACTTCAGAAGATATGCTGAAAGGGTTGGAAGAGTTGCTTGTAGGATTGAAGTTATAGGTGCTCAAGGCTTGTTTTCTGTTACTATAACACAATGTTTGAGTCTGGGCAACCTCAAAAGAAATTAATGTATTCTTGTGAGTCTCTTGAGACTCTTATGGTGTTTAGCTCATCACAGTAAGAGAATGATCAAGTGGCCCATGCAATAGCGCATCATTCATGAAGACACCCAGAATTGTACAAACCTGATTTCCTGACAACCAAAACAATTATTCAGGACAAAATTCTATAACTCATGAGAGGAAGGCCTTAACTCATACATTATGTCTTCATTTTTATGGCACAGTCACCTCCTTCTAGGTGGTACTCTTCAACCGAAAATCATTAAAGAATGGGTTCCAGAGCATTTAATTTTGGGAGATGCACTCAAGCGATAACAGAGTGTGTAGCCTTGTATTTCCTTTGGTTATAAATACCTGTTTGGTTGGTCACAGGAGAGAAAAAAAAATACGTTTCATTTCATCTGTGAAAATTCTCTCTCTCTCTTTAATTTTTTTTCCTCAGCCCTTCTTTATTAGTTTTTAATATTACTTTTCATTCATTCATTAATTCATATAAGATTGCTGTTATCTATTTTCTTTATTTTGTCTCACTAATTTTTTATTAATTACACTTAATTCACTATGTATCCCGCATAAGCCCCTCCCTTCTTCCCTCCCGAACTCACCCTCCCACCTCCTTTTTCACGAATGACCCTCCCCAAGTTCACTGATAGGGGAGGTCCTCCTCTCCTTCCTTCTGATCTTAGTCTATCAAATCTCATCAGGAGTGGCTGCATTGTCATCTTCTGTGGCCTGGGAAGGCTGCTCCCCCCTCAGGGGAAGGTGATCAAAGAGCAGACCAATCAGATTATGTCAGAGGCAGTTCCTCTTCCCATTACTATGTAAACTACTTAGACATTAAACTGCAATGGGCTACATCTGTGCAGGGGTTCTAGGTTATCTCCATGCATGGTACTTGGTTGGAGTATGAGTCACTGGGAAGACTCCTGTGTCAAACTTCTGGTTCTGTTGCTCTCCTTGTGGAGTTCCTGTCGCCTCCAGATCTTACTATTTCCCACTTTAAGATTCCTTGCACATTGCCCAACAGTTGGCCATAAGTTTCAGCATATGCTTTGATAATCTGCAGGGCAGAGCCTTTCAGAGGCCCTCCGTGGCGAGTTTCTAGGTTATTTACTGTTTTCTTCTTCTTCTGATGCCCATCCTCTTTGAATTTCGAGGTGGGGATTGAGTGTTTTAGACAGGGTCCTCTCTCTTGCTTAGTTTCTTTAAATGTACAGATTTTGGTAGATTTATCCAATGTTATATGTCTATATGAGTATATACTGTGTGTGTCTTTCTGCTTCTGGGAGAGCTCACTCAGAATGATACATTCCAGGTCCCACCATTTACCTGCAAATTTCATGATTTCCTTATTTTTCATTGCTGAGTAATACTCCATTGTGTAGATGTACCATAATTTCTGCATCCATTCTTCAGTTGAGGGGCATCTGGGCTGTTTCCAGCTACTGGCTATTACAAATAAAGCTGCTACAAACATGGTTGAGCAAATGTCCTTATTGTGTACTTGAGCCTCTTTTGGATATATGCCTAGGAGTTGTATGGCTGGATCTTGAGGAAGCACTATTCCTAGTTGTCTAATAAAGCACCAGATTGATTTTCAGAGTGGTTGTACAAGTTTACATTCCCACCAGCAGTGGAGGAAGGTTCCCCTTTCTCCACAGCCTCTCCAACATGTGTTGTCACAAGAGTTTTTCATTTTGGCCATTCTGATGGGTGTAAGGTGAAATCTAAGGGTTGTTTTGATTTGCATTTCCCTGATGGCTAATGAGGTTGAGCATTTCTTTGAGTGTTTCTCTTCCATTCTATATTCCAATACAGAGAATTCTCTGTTTAGCTCTGTTCCCCATTTTTAATTGGATTTCTAGGTTTGTTGCTTTTCAGCTTCTTTAGTTCTTTATATATAGTGGCTATTAGCCCTCTGTCAGATAGAGTATTGATGAAGATTCTTTCCCAATCTGTAGGCATTCGTTTTGTTTTGATGATGGTGTCCTTTGTTTTACAGAAGCTTTTAAGTTTCATGAGGTCCAATTTATTGATTGTTGTTCTTAGAGCCTGTGCTGTTGGTGTTCTGTTCAGGAAGTTGTCTCCTGTACCAATGAGTTCTAGGGTATTCCCCACTTTTTCTTCTAACCAATTTAATGTGTCTCATTTTATGTTGAGGACTTTGATCCAATTAGACTTTAGTTTTGTGCAGGGTGATAAGTATGGATCTATTTGCATTTTTCTACATGTAAAAATCGAATTAGACCAGCACCATTTGTTGAAGATGCTATCTTTTTTCCATTGTATGGTTTTGGCATGTTTGTCAAAGATCAGGTGTCCATAAGTGTGTGAGTTTATTTTTGGGTCTTCTGTTCAATTCCATTGATCCACCATTCTGTTTTTATCCCAGTACCATGGGGTTTTTATTACTGTTGCTCTACAGTACAGCTTAAGATCAGGGATGGAGATACCTCCAGAAGATCTTTTATTGTAGAGGATTGTTTTAGCAATTCTGGGATTCTTGTCATTCCATATGAAGTTGAGAATTTTTCTTTCCAGGTCTGTAAGGAACTGTGTTGGTAATTTGATGAGAATTGCATTGAATCTGTAGATTGCTTTTAGTAAGATGGCAATTTTTACTATGTTAATCCTGCCAAGCCATGAGCATAGGAGATCTTTCCATCTTCTGTTACCTTCTTCTAATTCTTTCTTCAGAGACTTGAAAATTTTTTTTCATACAAGTCTTTGACTTGCTTGGTTAGGATCACACCAAGGTACTTTATGTCATTTGTAGCTATTGTGAAGGATGTTGTTTCCCTAATTTCTTTTTCAGCCCTTTTGTCTTTTGTATACAGGAAGGCTACTGATTTTCTTTGAGTTAATTTTGTATCCAGTCACTTTCCTGAAGGTGTTTATCAGCTGTAGGAGTTCCCTAGTAGAATTTTGGGGGTCATTCAGGTATACTATCCTACCATCTGTAAACAGTGATACTTTGACTTCTTCCTTTCCAATTTGTATCCCCTTAATCTCCTTCAACTGTCTTATTGCTCTAGCAAGGACTTCCAGAACTATGTTGAAGAGATATCTAGAGAGTGGGCAGCCTTGCCTTGTCCCGGATTTCAGTGGGATTGATTTAATTTTATCTTCGTTCAGTTTGATGTTGGCTATAGGCTTGCTGTATATTGCCTTTACTATGTTTAGATATGTGCCTTGTATCCCTGATATCTCCAATACTTTAAACATGAATGGATGTTGGATTTTGTCAAAGGCTTTTTCAGCATCTAGGGAGATTATCATGTGGTTTTTTTCTTTCAGTTTGTTAATATGGTAGATGACATTGATGGGTATCGGTATATTGAACCACCCCTGCATACCTGGGATGAAGCCTACTTGGTCATTGTGGATGATATCTTTGATGTGTTCTTGTATTCAGTTTGCGAGTATTTTGTTGAGTATTTTTGCATCAATGTTCATAAGGGAGATTGGCCTGAAATTCTCTTTCTTTGTTGGGTCTTTGTGCGGTTTAGGTACCAAGGTGACTGTGGCTTCATAGAATTTGTTTGGTAGTGTTCCTTCTCTTTTTATTTTGTGGAATAGTTTGAGGAGAACTGGGGTTAGTTCTTCTTTGAAGGTCTGGTAGAATTCTGCACTGAAACCATCTGGTCCTGGGCTTTTTTTTGGATGGGAGACTTTCGATGACAGCTTCTATTTCCTTGTGGGATATAGAACTATTTAATTGATTTACATCATCTTGATTCAGTTTTGATAAGTGGAATTGATCAAGAAAATTGTCCTTTTCATTTAGATTTTTAAATTTTGTGGCATATAGATTTTGAAGTAAGTTCTAATGATTGTTTGGATTTTCTCAGTGTCTGTAGTTATGTCCCCCTTTTCATTTCTGATTTTGTTGATTTGGATGGTGTCTCTATGCCTTTTAGTTAGCTTGGGTAAGGGTTAGTCTATCTTGTTGATTTTTTTCAGATAACCAGCTCTTGTTTTCATTGATTCTTTAAATAGTTTTATTTGTATCTAATTGATTGATTTCAGCCTGGAGTTTACTTCTAGCTATCTACTCCTTTTTGGTGTGTCTGCTTCTTCTTTTTCTAGGATTTTCAATTGACCCTTTAAGTTGCTTGAATGAGCCGTCTTGAATTTCTTCTTGGAGGCATTTATTACTCTTAACTTTCCTCTTAGCAGTGCTTTCTTTGTGTCCCACATGTTTGGACATGTTGTGCCTTCATTTTCATTGAATTCTAGGAAGACTTTAATTTTTTTATTTATTTTTCCCTGACCCAGCTGTCATTTAGTAGCAAGTTGTTCAGTTTCCAGCTAGGTATAGACTTTTTGCTATTTCTGTTATTGTTGAGGTCCAGCTTTATTCCATGGTGATCAGATAAGATACAAGGGATTATTTCAATCTTCTTGCATCTGTTGAGGCTCACTTTGTGACAAACTATGTGGTCTGTTTTGGAGAAGGTTCCCTGTGGTGCTGAGAAGAAGGGAAATTCTTTTGTGTTTGGGTGTAAGGTTTTGTAAATGTCTCTTATGTCCATTTGATCCATGACCTCCATTAGAGACATTGTTTCTTTGTTTAACTTCTGTTTCCATGACCTCTCTTTTGTTGAGAGTGGGGTGTTGAAGTCTCCCGCTATTAATGTGTGGATACCTATGTGTGGCTTAAGTTTTATCAATGTTTCTTTTACAAATGTGTGTGCCCTTGTATTTGGGGCATAGATGTTCAAGATTGTGATGTCTTCCTGGTGGAATTTTCCCTTGATGAGTATGAAGTGTCCTTCCCCATCTCTTTTGATTAATTTTGGTTGAAAGTCTATTTTATCAGATATTAGAATGACTACTCTGCTTGCTTCTTTGGTCCATTTCCAACCCTCCATACAATCATAAAGATAGCTGTCTTCCAACCCTTTATCCTCAGCTAATGTCTATCTTTGTGTCTTAGGTGTGTTTCTTGTATACTATAGATTGCTGGACCTTGTTTACGCATGCATTCTGTTAGTCTGTGTCTTTTTTATTGGAGAAATGAGTCCATTGATGTTGAGAGAGATTAATAAGCAGTAGCTGTTAGATCCTTTGATTTTGATGTTGGCTGTGGTTATAAGGTTGTGTGCTTGGTTGCTTATTGTTTTACTGTAGTGTGGTTAATTATTTCCTGTGTTTTCTTGAAAATAGCTAGTTTTCTTGGGTTGTATTTTCCCTTCTAGTGTCTTCTGTAATGCTGTATTTGTGTGTAGGTATTATTGAAATTCGATTTTGTCATTGAATATCTTGTTTTCTCCATCTATGAGAATTGAGAGTTTTTCTGGGTATAGTAGCCCGGCTTACATCTGTGTTCTCTTAGTGTCTGCATGATATCAGTCCAGGCCCTTCTGGTTTTCATAGTCTCTGTTGAAAAGTCAGGTGTGCAACCTAGGAACTTTCTGCAGAGGGCTCCTGAAAGCCAGAAGAAGAAAACAGGAAACAACCTAGGAACCTACCATAGAGGGCCTCTGAAAGCCTCTGCCCTACAGACTATCAAAGCAGATGCTGAGCCTGATGTTCAATTGTTGGGCAGAGTGAATGGAATTTTATGTAAGAAGTGGGAAATAGTAAGAGCTGGAGAGGACAGGAACTCCACATGGAGAGCAACAGAACAAGAAAATTTGGACACAGGAAAATTCCCAGAGACTCATACTCCAACCAAGGACTATTCATGGAGATAACCTAGAACCCCTGCACAGATGTAGCCCACAGCAGTTCAGTGTCCAAATGGGTTATATAGTAATGGGAAGAGGGACTACCTCTGACATAATCTGATTGGCCTGCTCTTTAATCATCTCCCCCTGAGGAGGGAGCAGCCTTACCAGGCCACAGTAGAGGACATTGCAACCACTTTTGATGTGAACTGATAGACTAAGTTCAGAAAGGAGGGGAGAACCTCCACTATCAGTGGAATGGGGAGTGGTTTGCATGCAGAAAGGGGAGGGAGGGTGGGATCGGCAGGGGAGGAGGGAGGGGCTTATGGGGGGATATAAAATGAATAAAATGTAATTAATAAAATAAAATTTAAAAAAAGTCATGTGTGATTCTAATGGTTTTTCCCATTATATGTTACTTGGCCTTTTTCTCTTTCAGCTTTTAGTATTTTTTTCTTTGTTCTGTATACTTACTGTTTTGATTATTATGTGGTGGGAGGATTTTCTTTTCTGGTCTAATTTATTGGGTGTTCTGTAGGCCTCTTGTATTCTTATTGACCTGTCCTTTAAGTTGGGAAGTTTTATTCAATGATTTTGTTGAAGATATTTTTGGGCCTTGGAGGAAGGAATCTGCTTTTTCCTCTATTCCTATTATTTTTAGGTTTTGTCTTTTTATGTTATCTTGGATTTCTTGGCCGGTCCGTGTCAGGAATTTTTTAGATTTAACATTTTCTTTGACAGACACATCAATTTCTTCCATTGTATCTTCCACACCTGAGACTGTTTCTTCCATCTCTTGTAGTGTATTAGTTATGCTTACCTCTATAGTTCCTGTTTTCTTCCATTAAGTTCTTTCTCTCCACAATTTCCTCCATTTGTGTTTTCTTTAATTTTTCCAATTCTATCTTCAGGTCTTGAGCCATTTTTTTTTTTATTTCCTTCACCTGTCTGACTGTATTTTCCTGTTTTTCCTTCAAGTCCTTCAGCTGTTTGTTTGAACAATCCTCTGTTTCTTTTATTTCTTTCAGTGTTTTAAATATTTCCTCTCTAAAGGCCACAATCTGTTTGGCTGCAACTTCCTGTATTTCTTCATGGATGGCCATAATCTGTTTTTCTTTATCTTCCATTTCTTTATGGATGACCATAATCTGTGTGTTTTTATCTTCCTCTATTTCTTTACAGATGGCCATAACCTCTTTGAGTTTATCTTCCTCTAGGTCTTTACGCATTTTATTTGTTCCTCTGTTATCCTCTTCATGAACATAGATGTTAGGTCATCTCCTTGAATTTCATTTATGCTGGGGTGTCCAGGGCTACTTGCCCCTGGATAACTGGTTTCTGGAGATGCTATATTGCTCTCTCTTTTATTGGTTGAGCTTTTACGCTGGCCTCTACCCAGTCGGTACTGTAGGTATTTGGAGTTAGTTTCTGGTGGTTCCTCGAATCCTGTGGTGGAGAGAATCCCCTGGGCAGGAAGATGGTTTTTCCTGAAGGAAGCTTCCTCAGCTTTTTGGGGATAGTCACTGTATGGCTGGTGTTTTTCAGGAGTTGCCACAGCTCACCTCAGGCAGACCTGAGTGGTAACTGTGGTCCTTGTTACTTGAGAGGGCTCTCCTCTCACTGGGAGAAGTCCAGAGACAGCTCTTCTGCTTCTGGGTTTCTTGCTGTAATTTAGTGAGTTGCTGCTGTAACCTGTGTGTCCCTTGGTTTGGTCAGTTTAATAGGGATAACTGGTTGACCCTTGGAGCAGTATCTAGGGGTTGATCTTGGGGATCCTGGGTTTTTGTAGGTCTGAGGTTGGGGCTCTATGCCCCAGTACCCAAGCAGTAATCTGTGGCAGGTGAGTACTGTTTTCCTGGTAACAGCAGGCTTTAAGATGCACAGCAGGTCCCTGGGTTGGGCCAGTCTGGGGGACCTTTTCTGATGATGTATTGGGTGGCCTAATTTTGTCCCCTTTGTTTTGTTCCCTGTTAGGATTTCTCCTGATAGTCACTCCAAGTCTCTGGTGTCCTGGGGCGCACAGTTCTGTCTGTGCTGGAGAGCTGGGCACCCAACCACTCTCTGTGCTCCTGGCTTGGGCTCAGTTCGGTTATGGCTGTTTGTACATGCTGGTCTATGAGACCTTCCCCAGGCAAAGCCCTGGGTGGCCCTAGTCAGCACTGTTTCCTTCCTTCCCTGTGGGGCCCTCTCCCGACAGGGACTCCCAATCTCTGTTGCACTGGGGCGCATAGCTCCATCTGTGCCAGAGAGCTGGGCACAGCCACTCTCACTTCTGGTGGCCTGAGCCCAGTTTAGTGATGGCGGCTAGTACCACTGGTCTGCGAGATTTTCACCAGGCAAAGCCTAGGTGACCCAAGTCAGCACCGTTTCCTCCCTTCCCTGTGGGGGCCTCTCCTGACAGGGATTCCCAGTCTCTGTTGCACTGGGGTGCACAGCTCCCTCTGTGCCAGAGAGCTGGGTGTGCAGCCACTCTCCAGTCTCAAGGCTTAAGCTCAGTTCAGTGATGACGGCTCCTACCTGCAGGTTTGTGAAACTTTTTCAAGGTAAAGACTGGGTGACCCGTGGCCAGTTTCCCTGCTTTCCTTCCTTGTGGGTTTTTCTCATGACTGGGATTCCCAGTCTCTATTTTTTTTTTTTTTTTTTTTTTTGTGCTCACCTATCAGCCTGGGAAGGTGATCAGAACATGCAGGCCTGTGTCTCTGGTCTGGCTACCTAGTGCCTGCGCGATCCGGGATCTCTTCTGGGTTCTGGCTGGGTGGCCGGAGAGTGGACCCGACTGTTTCCCACGACGTGGGGTTTCCTCTCACCTGGGAAACATGCTTGCTGTTGTTTTAGGTCCCAGAGTTCAGTCGCTGTATAGAAAATGTTGTCCTGCTCCTCAGATGAAGTGTTCTCCTGGCGCTGCCATTTTGTCCCTTTTTAAAATTTTTTTATATTAGTTAGAGTTTATTAACTTTGCATCCTATCTGTAGCTACCTCCTTCATTCCCTCCCAATCCCACCCTCTCTCCCTCATCTCCTTCCAAGCCCCTCTTCAAGTCAAGTCCACTGATAGGAGAGATCCTCCTCCTCCTCTTCCATCTGATCTTAGCCTATCAAGTCTCATCAGGACCGGCTGCATTGTCCTCCAATGTGGCCTGGTAAGGCTGCCCCTCTGCTTAGGGGGAGGTGATCAAAGAACCAGCCACTGAGTTCGTGTCAGAAACAGTCCCTCAAGGTAGGGTGATTATTAATAGTTACAGGTTGTCTTGCTACCTTAAAAAGCTTCTATACATTAAATTTATTTTTATTTTCATTTATTATTTATCACAATTTATTCACTTTGTATCCCAGATGTGGCCCCCTCCCTCATCTCCTCTCAATCCTATCCTACCTCCCTTTTTTTAAATCCTTAAATCGGGTCAACATTTTTGGTACAATAAAGACAATAATTTTAATTCTTTTTGCATGCAATTTAGAAACATTTCAAATGCTTATTAAAGGAAAATAAATACCACATTATTCTGAATTTCCTAATTTTATGTTCCGAGATAAAAGATATTTCCACTTCACAGTTAAGGGTGTCAACAGACTTCTATCTATTTGACTTCCTTTTCAACAAATACTTTTCTGTGGTTATACAATACCAGTGTATCTTGTTTTGAATGGCTTGGAGAAGAAAAATAAGAATATAGCAAAATCTGAGGTTTTAGAATAAGGAAGAAAAAACAGCTTCATTCTGAATATTCTATTTTATCTAATGCTGAAAATACACTAGAATCAGGAATTATTTCCAACTGAGAAATTAGAGTTGGAGATTTTAATTTTATATAAGGGTGCAAGTGTTGCACATGATGTATTTTCACAAAGTAGGGTTTTAAACTTTGTGACATCAACCAAAGGTACAGATTTTAATTGACTATTCTACCTCACTTGGTAAGAAAATGTTCAAAGAAGTTCTTAACATGTGATGTTTAACTGGAAACAGATCTAAGGTGAGTACCCCGTGGTAATATCAATCTGCTTTCTTTTCCCATTTTTACCCACTTAAAATTTACGACTATGCCTCTGTGGAAGGAAATGGATACAGATTTATGTAACAAATATGAACTATTAAAAATGTTAAAGTCTTGAGCAAATGAGGCATGAAAACGTTCGGATAAACGTCAGATGAGGCGTCTTGTGATTCACTTGGAGATGTGGTGTAAGAGCCATCGATTCTTGGACAAGCCTGCACCTGTCCCCAGGTTCTGCTTCTCCTGTTAATAATTCAGCTGCTGACAGTTGGAGCTCGGCTTCTGCTTCATTAATCTGCTCCTGGGAAGCAGTATTTTCTCAAAATTTTGGTGACATTTTCATTTCTCATCTTTAAAGCAATCCTCTCCTACTCGTCTGGAGGTCACACATTTCTTCCTCCTCAGCCAGATGGAAGCTCTCGTTCTCATAGAACCTGCCAGTGTGGAAATTCAAAAGTTCAGGTGTGCATTTTCCCTTTGGATAACCTTCTCATTTATTTAATTTTCCATTAGATGGAGGGGTTACACTTTTCTTGATTTTTTTCCCTAGTCTTCAGATTACAGTGGACTGAACTACATTTAGTAGAGATGTTTTCAATTATTTTAAGGATTCTAGGCCCCTCCATATGATAAATCAAAAGACACTTGGGGAATAGAAGGATCAGTTTAAAATAAAATTCCTCAGAAACATTTAAATGAGAGAAATGACATATTTAAAATATGAGTTTATATAGCGCATGTTCATTCATGCCAACACAACATAATAGCTATTACATATTATATATGTGCATATCATATAATGTGAGTTTTAGACTAGTTTATCCATGTACATATTTATAATATTTCATATTAATTAACACAACATTTTATATTTAGTCATTGGGAACATAATACATTGCATTTTGATTATATTGATCCAACACTGAGGATCTTTTTTGTTCCTGTCTAGGTGTTAATTCATTAAAATAGACACTTTTATTTTTCTTCCAAGCTCTTGAACATGTAAACGTATCCATATTGAGTAATATTATCAAATGAAATATTTTAACACATGCAATCTGATGTGTTTTTCATGAGTTAATATTCTTGGAAATAACAAGGTCCAGAAATGAATGAATTTGTCTATAGATTGAAAACCGATTTAGAACCAGTCTCCATCCTGGTTGATTACAAGGCACTGATTTGGTTGCAGTTCATGTTTTAGGTCTCACTTTTCTTCATTTTTAGAATGGTAGCTTAGTGGCAGAGTGACTTCTCAACGTCAAAAAAAAAAAAAGTTCTCATTTGTTCTCTACCAGCAGCAACAGAAAGTCTCTTGGCAAAATGTGCTGATGCATTTTTCTATGACGTAGCACTGTTTGGGTGTCTGGATACAATGTAAGTTACTGACAGTGCAGCCACTCCTGGTGAGAGCTGATAGACTAAGATCAGCAAGAAGGAGAGGAGGACCTTCCCTATCAGTGGACTTGGGGAGGGGCATGCATGCAGAGAGGGGGGGGTGGGACTGGAAGGGGAGGAGGGAGGGGTTTATGGGGGGGATACAAAATGAATAAAGTGCAATTAATAAAAGTTAAATACAAAATTTAAAAAAAACTGTAAGAAAGCAATGTGAAATGCATTGACTTTGTGACATACATGAACTGTGCAGAATAGCATATACCATTGTTATGTTCTACAAGTCTCTGTAATTGGCCCTTTTCCTCCTGAGTGTCTCCTTTTTAAATTAAATTTTTATTTTTTACATTAATTACATTTTATTCGCTATGTATCCCAGCTGTAGCCCTTCCTTATTCTCTCCCAATCCCACCCTCCTTCCCTCCCATGCCCCTCTCCAAGTCCATTGATAGGGGAGGTCCTTCTCCCCTTCCAACTGACCCTAGTTTATCAGGTCTCATTAGGACTGGCTGCAATGTCCTCCTCTGTGACCTGGCAAGGCTGCTCCTCCACCAGGGTATGTACTGCCCCTCCCTCATGTACTTTTTCCTAAATTCTGTATTTGAGAAGAAATGTGCTCTATACATCTTTGGCTGTGATGTATTTTTGCTTAACATGATGACCTCCAGTTCTATATATTATTTACAAACAGCATAATTTTGTTCTTTGATTATAAATAAGAAGGAATATAATGGGTTTGAAGCAGCTTTTTGGTATGGCTACTACAAAGAATTTAAGAGCTGAAAATATGTGACTCTACTATTAAGGCAGTTATACGTTGTATAAAACACACATTCAGTAGGTGAGGAAAGACAGTGGGCCAAAATTTGACTGCTGTAGAACAAATGTTGTTCCTTCCACATTCTCACACCCGAGGACTAAATTCCAGGACCTCAGAATGTCCTTGTAGGGAACATATTTGAAGAGGTAGTTAGATTAACATGAATATTTGTGTTGTTCCAAAGTTCAGTGTAAGAGGTGGCCGTCTGTGTAAAAATTAGCAAGCACATTCACACAGATCAGGTGTGACAAACACCATATTTAAAAGATAGCAACCTTCACTGTATCAATGGAATTCTCAGAAAATTCTAAACCCAAAGTACCCTGATTTTTCAACCTTAAGTTTATAACTGGTATGTTAAGTATGTGGTATCAAACTTTCTCACTTTGTAGTATGCTCATATCCATCCCTAACGAATCAGAACACTTCATCTTCAAATTTAATGACATTATCATAATGTTTTGCATACAGATAACTCAATATTCTTCAGTATTTCAATTATGAGGTTTTATTTTGCCACTCACTATTGTTATATAAGCGTTTGCTATTTTCTCTTAATTTATTTTCTTGAAGTTCTATGATATAAACTTTAATTCTGCTTTGATCTTCATATTTCTACAGATAGAGACAATGACTTGCAACCAGTAGTTGATGATAACTGGCTTAGTAAATAAATATACATTTTAATACTGATAATGCTGTTTTGAACCAAAACCCAAAGATTCTCTTTGGACCTAATATGGTTACATTTAGGGGTAACTTTACTCTTGAGTATGCCAGATGGCAAGGCCTAATTTAACTTTTTTTTTTTTTTTTTTTTTTTTTTTTTTTTTTTTTTGGTGACTGGTAACATATGGGGGACATATTACAAAGATATTTCCTCACATAATTCTCTTATTTTGGTATTACAGAAATACATCTTACTTGCCTTAAAATTCTATGAATGTCATTTGTTTCAAGTTCGTTTATTTATTTATTTATTTTAATGCAAGGGGTTAACATGAACTACAGGTGTTTTATCTGGCTATATATTTTCACCAAACCCCCACCAAAAAAAAAAAAAAAAAAACAAAAAAAACCCACAAATACATGAATCAAGAATGCCTAAGTTAAAACTATGCAAGAAATTTGTGTCTTACAGAAATGGTAGGCAGTTGTGCAAACAATCTTAGACACCTTGAAGCAGCAATAGAACACTAACAAAGCTGCTGTTCCTAGTGGAACAGCTCTGAGTTGAGGAATGCTCCGGAAACCCAGTTCCTTGTAGAATACTGCAGCCCTTTGCACTGAATTCTTATGAGCGTGAACTGCAGTCTCTCTCCAGTTGATTCACTGAGCCCTTCCTTATGGTTATACTTAGACTTTCCCCACTGGCAGTCACATCAAATTGGGGCTGGCTACCCAGAGGCTATTTAAGCTGTGGGCTGGCTTTCCCCAGGGTCCGAGGATAGTTCAAGGTTCCTGAATAAACTGCATTGAAAAAAAAAATTCCTGTGAATATGTTTTTAATCGGGCTACATAAGAAGTTTTAGAGTGTAGACACTGATAGCTTTTCTAGAAATGTTAATTCTTTCACATTGGTAAAATTAGTGGCAGTAGGGATGGTCTCAAATCAAACCAGTTAAGAAAATAATTACTACAACTTTACTAAATCTTCATTTAAAAACAAAACAACAACAACCAATGACAAAACAAACATCTATTTATGCATTGTGTGCTGGACTTAGCGTATTCACAGTCCATTCGCTTTCCCGGGGCTCGACCTCTTTGATCGAACGTCTGTCCTGGGCTTACAGATGAGCAGTAATTTCCCTACAATAATCTTTGTGTCTTCCTTTAAACTTTTACAAACATATTCTACATATTGCTCATTGTTTGCAATGTGTGTGTGCACACAAACATAAATGAGTGTGTGTGTGTGTGTAGAGTCTAATCTGATACTAGATACAGAGAGCTACATATTTTTCTTAACACACATAGAAATCATTATTCATCTGTGACCTTTTAACGTTCCTATGAAGTGGTTATTCTTCGGACCCCTGAAAACATTGGTGAATAGGTCCAAGGAAAAACTGGTGCCCATGTGAGTAAAAAGAGAGCCAAAGTGATAACAATTGATTCAAAATAATTGCTCACTTTTGGAGTTCAATCTAGAAATTTAAGACTTTTGTTATATAACAACTTCAATGATTTACAAATGGAACCTCTATTCACTAAGATAAGAATAGTGGCAACAAAGAAATATTTTGAATCTTGAATTTCAATTTGATAATTGAAAAAAAAATATATATATATATCATTGTCTATAGTATATCCCCAAATATAATTTTGCTATGTTGTAGCTATATGATTTATCATAAAATTGATAAGGCTTCTATTGATTTAAGCATGATATGGGGTCATATTTATGGTTACAAAGCTCTTTATGATCCACACAAGATAGCTAACTTTAAGTATTTGTGTATTCTGGTCTAAGAACTAGTTTTGAAGACTAAGGTAACAGTGATATTAGATGGAACAAAGATTGATATTCTCTTTTATTATTGTTATTATTATTATTAATTATAATTTATTTACTTTGTATCCAGGCTGTAGCCTCCTCCATCATCTCCTGGTCCCACCCTCCCTCCTTCTCCCCTCTTCTATGTCCCTTCCCTTGTCCACTGGTAGAAGAGGTCTTCCTCCCATATTCTCTGACCCTTGCCTATCAGGTCTCTTCAGGGCTCTCTGAAACCTCTTATAGTAAGGACATATCTCCAGGCAAAAGTGATCAAAGAGCAGACAACCAAGTCTGTGCCCTTACTCCCCTTAGTAGGGAAGCCCCATACAGAGATTGGGTTGCCATTGGGTTACATCTGAGCAGGGGGTCTAGGTCCTCTCCATGCTTGGCCCTTGGTTGATTCATCAGTCTCTACAGGGCCCCTTGGGCCCAGATTTTTGGGCTCTGTTGGTCTCCTTGTGAAGCTCCTGTCCACTCCAGGTCTTTCTATCTCCTTCTTCTTCCATAAGGATTCTGGCACTCTTCCCAAAGTTTGGCTATGAGTCTCAGTGTCTCATTCAGGGTAGAGTCTGTCAGAGGTCCTCTGCGGAAGGCTCTTTTCTTGTTCTCTGTCTTCTCCTACTTCTGATGTCTCTCCTTTTTGCCCTTCTGAATGAGGATTAAGCCTTTTCTCTAGGGTCCTCGTTGTTTAGCTTCTTTAGGACTATAGATTTTAGTATGTTTATCCTACATTATATGGCTAATATCCACTTATAAGTGAGTATACAGCATGTGTGTCTTTCTGCTTCTGGGTTACCTCACTAAATATGATCTTTTCTACAGAACAAATGATTGATACTCTCACTGAGGTTTTATTTAATCAGGTGAGCTCACAAATAAACTATTTAATGGAGAATTCTGGGAAAAGGCTGATTACAAAATGTTGGTTCTGAATGGAAGGTCTCCTGTGAAGTCGAAATGCACAGATGTACTTTATGTTGTGTTTAGTGGAGGAAGAATACAGCTATAGATTCCTATGACTTTTACTTCTGAGGGCAGATATTTCTGGTGATCAGGCATTATTGTTTCATCCATTAGGTACTTTTAAGAATATAAATTAATGCCTCTGCCTTGTAGCTTCCCTAGAAGCCTCTTGTGAGTCAGAACAGTGTGAATCGATTCAGCATGGAGAGATCCTCTCACACTGTAAACCAGTGAAATTAAGTTTGTGAATCTGAAAAGTTGAAAAAACACCCCTGGGACTGAAGAAAATGTGAGAATAAGCCCAGGAAGCCATGCTTCCTTTTCCATCTTCCTCCATACTTACATGGACCCTGTCATCTGGGAAGAAAAGGAAGGCTTATACCAGGCAATTTAAAAGCTGTGAATGTGACCTAGATAATTCTTGAAAATTTTAAGTTGAAACACCTCCTTTAATGTCTTCTGGAAAAAAAAAGAACTAAATTGCATTTCCCAGTGTGATATTTTGGTCACAATAAGTGTACCAAAAGACAAAATTGAGATAAATCAAGATTACACTTCTAGGTAAGCTGTCTGAACATATTTGGTCATTCTCTAAAACAGTCTTTTCATATTCAAATCACTAGAAACACTGTACGTTAATATATATATATATACATATATATATATAATATATAGGGTATATGTGAATATGTGTTTATGTTTAACTATATAATAACATGTTATTTTAAATCATAGAACTATATAACTTGTTTTCAGGAATAGAGAATTTCCATTCAATAAAAAGCTACTTTGAGATTCTAATGATTTAAGTTTTCTCACTAAAAATAAGACACTTTCTGTTTCAATTGAGTTCTCTTTTTTTGCTTTACTCAAGATAATGAATTATATAATAAAGCTTAACAGCCTCAGCCTCTTGTTTTAATTAGAACAAAACAAGGCAAGGACAAGCCAGGCAATTACCCTACTGTATGCTAAAATATTTTACAAATGTCAAATAAAATGTTGTTGAATGAGGAGCAGATTTAAATCACAAATCAGAGGCATGAAACCTGAAGAGGTTTGGATGGTTCAGCTCATAAAGATACATTCTTCATGTTCACATGCCAATCACACAAAATTTAACAGAGAATAAAATTGGGCCCAATTTACCCTGCTCTCAAATACAGTGAGTTTGGCTTAGTATACAGTAAAACTATAAACATTGTGATATGATGCTACAATGTGTTGGTCTTGATTATGTACTGATTACAGAGAATGACCAATTGGCTGAACTGTCTGACTTAGAAGAGCTCCTCCAGAAAATGCTGTAAACGTGTCACTGTCCAAAGATTTTAATGAAATTTTCTGTCAATTAATAAACACACTATTAACATTGAGAATTCATTTTAGTTTTTCTAATTGTGTTGGTTATTAAGGATCAAGTTAGTGGAAGGCACATGCTTTTCTTGTTCCTTCATAGCTTTATATCCAGCAGAAAGACACACATGGTATATACTCACTCATATAGACATGTAATATAGGATAAACCTACAAAAATCTGTACATCTAAAGAAACTAATCAAGAAAGAGGACCCTAACCAAAATGCTCAATCCCTATCCGGAAAGGCAAAGAGGATGGACACCAGAAAAAGAAGAAAATGGGAAACAAGCTAGAAATCCCCCACAGAGGGCCTCTGAAAGGCTCTGCCCTGCAGACTATCAAAGCAGATGCTGAGACTTAGGGCCAACTGTTGGGCAGTGTGCATGGAATCTTAGATAAGAAGTGGGAAATAGTAAGATCTGGAGAGGACAGGAACTCCACAAGGAGAGCAACAGAACCAGGAATTTGAACACAGGGGTCTTCCCAGAGACTCATACTCCAACCAAGTACCAGGCATGGAGATAACCTAGAACCCCTGCACAGATGTAGCCCATTGCAATTTAGTGTCCAAGTGGGTTCCATAATAATGGAAAGAGGGACTACCTCTGACATAATCTGATTGGCCTGTTCTTTGATCACCTCCCCCTGAGGGGGGATCAGCCTTACCAGGCCACAAAAGATGACAATGCAGCCACTTCTGATGAGATCTGATAGACTAAGATCAGAAGGAAGGAGAGGAGGACCTCCCCTATCAGTGGACTTGGGGAGGGGCATGCGTGAAGAAGGGGTTGGGAAGGTGGGCTCGGCTCAGGAGGGGAGGAGGGAGGAGCTCATGGGGGGATACAAAATGAATAAAGTGTAATTAATAAAAATTTTAAAAAATCCTGTTCACCCAGAGCTCAGGGTCCCACTTCTCTACTGCTGAGCCAGTGAGACTTGGGTCCCAAGTTCCAATCACTCTTGTAATAAAGCTCTCTTGCAATTGCAAAAAAAAAAAAAAAAAAAAAAAAAAAAAGTAAACAGACAATGTCAGCATCATGTGATTAGAACCTATGCTGAGGAAGAAGAGAGAACCAGGAGATGAGGGGCTAGTACCCTTATCCTTATTCTCTTCAAAATAATGTAACGAGTCATTGCTCCATCCTGGAAATAGATATAGCATTGCTCAATGTTTTTATTAACATTCTAGGACAAAAGTATAGTTTGGTAAATGACTATTTAGAGTGATAAAATACAGAGCAGAAAGCCCATTTGTCAAGCAATTATTTCTCTGATGGTTAGCCTTGTCATATATCCTTCTTCACAAATGTCATGCTGTTCTTCATGAAGCTCATTAATGAGCTCCTGGGAAGAAAAATCAATATTAAGTCATGGAAAATTTTAGGTTAGCCATGCAAATGTTTGCTGATATTCAGTTGACTTAACTTTCAAGATGCAACCAGTCAATATTTACTATTGAAATCTCAAGTGTATTGACAACATTTAATTTGAAATATTTCTTTCAAAGGCTCAAAAAAATAACCCATTTAGCTAGGATTCAACTATTTGCATGAAAAATCTGATGTGAAGTAAAATAGAAAATTGTTTTGAAAGTAATAGAAAACAATACAAATACAGAGAGGGGCATGAGACCAGTGTTCCAAAAAGCAAGGTGGAATGTCTATAGGACTTTTCATCCATGTATACTCCTTATGTTCTTATTGCTTTAGAGTACTGACTCATTTATAAAATGTCACTTTCAAAAATGTATGGGAGTCTACTATAGAGGGTCCTCTCAAAGGGTTCACCCAACAGGGGATCAAAGCAGATGCTGACACTCAGGGCCAAACTTTGGGCAGAGTGCAGGGAGTCTTATGGAAAAAGAGAGGGGTGAGATTAGAGGGACATGAAAGGGATAGGAGCACCACATGGAGACCAACAAAACTAAAAGGTCTGAGCCCAGGGGGACCTGCAGAGACTGATGCACTAATGGAGGACCATGCATAGAGGACCTAGAGATCCTGCTCAGATGTGGCCAATTGGCAGCTCAGTCTCCATGTGGATCTCTGAGTGAGGGGATCAGGCTGCCTCTATCATGAACTCAGTTGGCCGTTCTCTGATCATTCTCCCATGATGATGTGGCCTTTCCAGGCCATGGAGGAAGAGGATCCAAGCAGTCCTGATGAGACTTAACAACCCATGGGCAGATGGCAATAGTGGAGAAATCTCTCTTTTGGTACACTAGGGAAGGGGATTAAAGGAAAAGGGAGGGAAGGTAGGACTGGGGGAGTTGAGGGGAGGGTTTTCAATTGAGATATATAATGAATAAATTCTGAAGAAAAATTTTAAAAAGCAAAAAGAACATATGTATACATTTAGAAAAGGAAGTCTGCATTTAATTATTGCTATGATAGTACTTTGATATGGCTGAATATCTATTGTGTTAAAAACTAATAACTTGTGCCAGGAAGATGGCTCCATGTATAAAAGCACAAAGGTTAAGAGTTGAGTTCATCAGTGGCTGGCTCTTTGACCTCCCCGCCCCCTGCCCCGATGGAGCTTGTCAGGCCACAGAGGAGGACATTGCAGCCAGTCCTTATGAGACCTGAAAAACTAGGGTCAGCTAGAAGAGGAGGAGGACCTCCCTTACCAATGGACTTAGAAAGGGGCAGGGAGGAGATGACGGAGGGAGGATGGGATTGGGCAGGAATGAGGGAGGGGGCTACGGCTGGGATACAAAGTAAATAACCTGTGATTAATATAAAAATAAATATTATATAAAAATAGAATTGAGGTCAGGGGCTGGAGAGATAGCTCAAGAGTTGAGAGCACTGGCTGCTCTTCCAGAGGTCCTGAGTTCAATTCCCAGCACCCATATGTTGGCCCACAACCCTCTATAGTGCCATCTGGCACCCTCTTCTGGCGGCAGGTGTACATTCCTACAGAACTTTGTATACATAATAAATTATTAAATCTTTTTTTAAAGGAGTTGAGTTCAAATCCCTGTGACTGTGTAATGGGAAATGATGTTGTTGGAATCCCAGGGGTTCTATGGTAAAAGAGAAAACAGACAGTTGACTTCTAGTGGTAAATGAGGACCAACATCTGAGATTATATTCACTTCCACATATGAACTGTGGCTCCCATGTGCCTACATGCACACAGAGAGAGAGACAGAGACAGAGACAGAGACAGAGACAGAGACAGAGATTTAAAAACAATAGTAATTGGAATGCATTTTCATATCTGTCTTCCATTTAACTTGAATAAATTATGTTTTAGCTTGATAGCAAACTTAAGTGCTTTTTTGTGATTTTGATACACAGGCCTGCTAGCCAATGTAGAAATATGATAATCAATGAAATAAGTATTACTTTTTTACCATTTCTGTATGGAAATTGGGAGAAAATTTTAAGCAACTTGCTCTAGGCAATATAGTTATAAAAAGAGAAGCTTAGGTTAAAATCATACTGCAGAAGTCTAGTTTCTAACTTCATGTAGTGTCAGAACTAATTTTCTTCTTTTATCACAATGAATTGTGTCCAAATCAAGCCAATGGGAACAATAAGTTGTCTGGCTTTTAAGCAAAAGGTTTAACTCTTTTTTTCCTAGGAGAATAGGTTACTTACCTCTTTGTATATAAGGCTTTCTGCTTTGATCTAGAAAAGACTGGAATTTATGAGGCCACCTTGAACCATAGCCCAGCAGAACTTTGTTCCCCATGTAACTCAATGATTGGATAGTATGGAAATTGATTTATTTATAATATATATTCCCCTCCCAATCCCACCCTCCCACCCTCTTCTCCACCTGAGGGGGGAGCAGCCTTACCAGTCCACAGAGGTACAATCTCTTAAACTGAACTATGCCCAATTATTATATTGTGTCAAATCTTCTCCTCTTCTCTGAATCCATTAAGGTTACCAATATAATTATAGTTGAAGTAATTGAGGTTTAAAGAGCTTGAATATCTTACTATGAGCATGTAGACAGAAGGAAGCAAAACTTGAGCTGAGTCTAAAGCTTCTGGTCTTGAGTAGTCAAATATGCTGAATTATCTACAACATAAACAAACATTATTAAGTTCACCAAATTTGAAGTCATCATCTCAACTACACATATATATGTGAATATACGTCTGTCTCTCTGTCTGTGTGTATGTGTATGTGTGAATGTGTGATATGTTACATGATTAAGTTCATATGCACAAGAACAGAAAAAGATGTTAACTCTAAAGATAATTCCAGGGAGTTCTTATCTATGCACTCACCAGTTTTTCAGTATTTGGAACTCATAAATTTGGGTATGAATAATATAATATAGGGAGACGCAATCTCTTTTTTTCCTAAGATAAACAAATAACCAAGGGATTAATTGTCATGCAAAGATGTTTTGTAAAAAAGTACATAGTAATTTTATGCATCAATGAGATGTTTTGATATAGACTAATAACTGCTTTAAAAAATAAACAACCATCTCTTTGATAATGTATCAAAGCAGATGCTGAGGCTCATAACCAAATTTGGGCAGAGTGCAGGGAATCTTATGAAAGAAGGAGGAGGTAGTAAGACCTGGAGGAGACAGGGGCTCCACAAGAAGAGCAACAGAACAAAAAATCTGGCCACAGAGGTCTTTTCTGAAACTGATACTCCAACCAAAGTTTCTATGGATATAACATAGAAACTCTGCTCAGATGTAGCCTATGGCAGCTCAGTATCCAAGTGGGTACCCTAGTAAGAGGAATAGGGTCTGCCTCTGTCATGAACTCAGTGGCTGACTCTTTGATCACTTCCCCCTACGGGGGAGCAGTCTTGCCAGGCCACTGAAGAAGACATTACAGCCAGTCCTGATGAGAAGTGATAGGCTAAGGTCAAATGGAAAGGGTGGAGGACCTCCCAATCAGTGGACTTGGAGAGGGGCATGGGAGGAGATGAAGGGGGGAGGTTGGGATTGGGAGGGAATGAGGGACGAAGCTACAGCTGGGATACAAAGTGAATAAAATGTAATTAAAATAAAAATAATAAATAATAAAAATAATAAACAAAATAAACAACTTCTCTAAGCAAGTTCTCTTCTTGTTGCAGGTTCTGCTGTTCACAAAACTGCTATCTGCTTCATCCCACTCTGCCCACTGCTAGAGAGATTGACAGGTGTTAATTTCATCAGTGGATGTCATTTGTATTTTATTTTAGTTTTTCCCTGTATTGAAGATTATTTTCTCATATAATATATTCTTATTAGAGTTTTCTCTCCCTCCATTCATCCAGTCTCTTCCTCCTGTCATCTTCCATTTGAATCCATCCCCTTTCTGTTCCTCATTAGAAAGTAAACAGGCTTCTAAGAGATAATATAAAAATGAGGTAAAACAAAAATTAACACACTACAATTGGAAAGAACAAAGAAAAGGAATCATAATAAGGCATAAGAAACAGAGACCCACTTGCTTGCATTCTCAGGAATTCCATAAAAAAAAATGCTAAGCTGATGTAGAAGAAAACAAGTAACAGGACAGGAGTCTACCACAGAGGGCCTCTGAAAGACTCTACCTAGCAGTATATCAAAGCAGATGCTATGACTCATAACCAAACCGTCAGCAGAGTTCAGGGAATCATATGAAAGAAGGGGGAGTTAGTATGATGTGGAGAGGATAGGAACTCTACAAGGACCAAATATGTCTGGGCACAGGGGTCTTTTCTGAGACTGTTTCTCCAATAAAGGACCATGTATGGATATAGCCTAGAACCTCTGCTCAGATATAGACCTTGGTAGCTCAGTAACCAAGTGTGTTTTCCTAGTAAGGGGAATGGGGACTATTTTTGACATGAATTCAATGACAGGCTCTTTGATCTCCCAACCCCCAAGAGAGGAGTAGCCCTGTTAGGCCATAGAGGAGGACTTTGTAGCCAGTCCTGAAGATACCTGATAAAACAGAGTAAGATGAAAGAGGAGGAGGTCTTCCCCAATCAGTGGACTTGAAAAGGGGCAGGGAAATGATGAGGGAGGTAGGGTGGGATTGGGAGGAAATGAGGGAGCAGGATACAGTTGGGATACAGGTTAATAAAGTGTAACTAATAATAAAAATAAAAATAAATGCTAAGCTGGAAATCATAATCTATATACAATGAATCTGCATAGAAGAAGAGAGAAGAACAATATTTAAAGTAACAAAAATAAAATACAAATTAAAAATATAAGAAAACAGGCCACAGAGGAAGACAATGCAGACAGTTTAATGAGACCTGGTAGGCTAAGGTCAGATGGAAGGGCAGAGGTCCTCTCCTATCAGTGGACTTGGAAAGGGGCATCAGAGTAGATTAGAGAGCAAGGGAGAGATTGAGACGACATGAAGGAGGACCTACAGCTGGTATATAAAGTGAATAAACTGTAATTAATATAACAGAAGAAATAAAATAAAAAAACAGCTAAAAAAAGAAAAACCCAAACAAAATATAAGACAAGGAACTTCCAAGATGTCTTTGAGTTCCTTTTTGATTGTGTATATAGTTCTGAGCCTGCAGCCTGTTCTCCAAAGTATTTTGCTTTTCTAACAAGACTCCCTTGGAAGAAACAAAAGTTCTATTTGCATGTGATTATCAATTGAAGATTGCTTCTGAATTAGTAACGGAGCACATGTCTATTACCCTTTTAAAATCTATGGTGCTAGTCAAAGTGGATCAATACATGTAGAAGAATCAAAATAAATCCATACTTGTCTCTTTACACAAAACTTAACTCCTAATGAGTCACAGAACTCAACATAACACAAGATAGTTACATTGAGTCTGAGAAAAAAAGTGAAGAATAACAGACTTTCTGAACAAAACACTATTAGCACAGGCACTAAAATCTACTGATAATTGAGACCTCATGAAACTGAATAGCTTTTGCAAGGTAAAGGATGTAGTCATTCAGAAAAAGCAGCAGCTTACAAACTGGAAATATTTTTACCATCTTTACACACAATAAAATGTTAAAATCCAAAATATATAAAGACCTCAAAAATTAGATGTCAAAAACAAACAAACAAACAAACAAACAAATACGAAATTAAAGACAGGTCCATATCTAAACAGGGAATTCTCAGAAAGACTCTACCCAGCAGGGTATTGAAGCAGATGCTGAGACTCATAGGCAAACTTTGGGCAGAGTGTAGGGAATCCTATGAAAAAAAGAGGGAGATAGAAAGACCTGGAGGTGTTAGGAGCTCCACAAGAAGAGCAACATAACCAACAAATCTGGGCACAGGGGTCTTTTCTGAGACTGATACTCCAACTAAGGACCATACATGGAGATAACCCATAATTTCTGCACAGATGTAGCTCATGGCAGCTCAGTGTCATAGTAGGTTCCCTAGTAAGGGGAACAGGGGCTGTCTCTTACATTGACTCAGTGGCTGGATCTTTGATCACTACCCCCTCCTCCATGAATGGGGGAACAGTCTTGCCAGGCCACAGAGGAAGACAATGCAGCCAGTCCTTATGAGACGTGATAGGCTAGGGTCAGATGGAAGGGAAGGAGGACCTCACCTATCAGTAGACTTGGAGAGGGGCATGGAAGGAGATTAGGGAGGGAAAGTGAGGTTGGGAGGGAATAAAGGAGGGGGCTACAGCTGGTATACAAAGAGAATAAATTGTAATTGATAAAAAATAAATAAATTTTAAAAATTGATTGATGAGACACACTTGCAGGATGTTCAGCATCCTTAGTCATCAGTAAATGCAAACCAAAATTACTTTGAAATTTCATTGCACACCTGATAGAAACATCAAGATTAGTAAAACATGTAAGAGCTCATGCTGGCAGGAATGTAGAGTAAATGAAACCCTCATTCATTGCTGATGGTAAGGCACTGTGTTGCTCCCTCAAGTAGCTGGAAATAGGTCCACTCTTGAGCATATATCCAGAGGTTGCTTCATCCTACAGAGATACTTGTTTAAGCATATTCATTACTGCTCTATTCAAAATACCTAAAAACTAGAAACAACTTAGATGTGCCTGAACCAAAGAATGGACATAGAAAATATGGTACATGTACATAATAAAAAGTATTACTTAGTCATTCAGAAAGAAAGAAAGAAAGAAAGAAAGAAAGAAAGAAAGAAAGAAAGAAAGAAAGAAAGAAAGAAATCATGAGGTTCTCACGGAAATATAAAAGAACATTATCCTGAGTAAAGTATCCCAGACCCATATGGACAAGTATGGTTTATATTGACTACCTTGTATGGATATTAATTGTTAAGTGCATAATAAGCAAGTAAGGGCCTAGGAGGGAACAGTTACAGATCTCTAGGAAAGGGAAATATAATAGATAGTTATGGATGGGGTGAGAGACTGGAATCAAGTGGGAGAGATAGAGGGAAGAAAGAGGCTAGGGAAGGAATAGAGGGAGAGAGAGATAAAATTAAGGCACATTTGAGGCATAGAGTAGAAACCTAATATAGTAAAAGCTTCCTAAAATATTTACATATATAAAATCCATCTAAATGAATTTGCCAAATAATGGAGTGAAAAAACTAGCAATCTCTTGTCACCAAATGAAGCTTTCAGTACTGGGACTGTGTTACACGTAATTGAGTTCTTTGCCAAATGGGTCCCAAAAGAACTCCTAAACAACCCAGGATGTTGCTAAGACTATGGTTGCTCCTTACTAACCTTCTTAGAGACCCTATTGCCAAGGCAACACCTACACAACTCATGGAGCTATAAAGCTGGAGCCCATTTAGAGCCTCCGTCCTGATATCCTATGTCTTTGGTATAGGAAGGTGCTGTGCACAAAATCAAAAGAAAAATATAAATACCAACCACACTGCAAATCCTTTCATATACAGTGCCTGCAAGATATGGTAGTGCAATAGACAAAAAAAGTCTGTGAGAGTAAACACCCAATATCTGATGTGAACTAAGACCCACGCCATAAGATGATACTATACCCAACATTGCTTGGGTGACCTAGAAACTGAGATTAGAAATCCTAAAGAACTTGGGTATAACCAAATACTACTGTTCTTAAACAATAAAGTAGAAACAAAATTAGTTCTAATGACATTCTGTACTCACTAAGTCAGTGCCTTTCTCAGTCATTGAAGAAAGTTCCTTCTGAAGCAGATGGAAAGAAATACTGAGGCCCACAGGTAGACATTATACAGGAATGAGAGTCTTTGGAACACTCAACCCTAAGTCACAAATTTCTACCACATACTTCCCCTTTTTTAAATTTTATTGTTATTAGTTACATTTTGTTAACTCTGTGTCCCAGCTGTATCCCACTCCCTCATTCCCTCCGCAAACCCACACTCCCTCCCTGGTCTCCTCCCTGCCCCTTTCCAAGTCCACTGATAGAGGAGGACCTCCTCCCCTTTCATTTGACCCTGTTTTATCAGGTATCTTCAGGGTTGGCTGCAAAGTCCTCCTCTGTGGCCTAACAGGACTGCTCCTCCCCTGGGGGTGGGGGGGGGGAGGCCAAAGAGCCTGCCCTTGAGATCCTGTTAGAAATAGTCCTTGTTCCCCTTACTATGGGAAACCAATTGGTTACTGAGCTACCACGGGCCACATCTGAGCAGAGGTTCTAGGTTATATCCATACATGGTCCTTGGTTGAATGTCAGTCTCAGAAAAGACCCTGTGCCCAGATATATTTGGTCCTTGTAGAGCCTCTATCCTTTCCATATCATACTAACTCCCCTTATTTCATATGATTCCCTACGCTCTGCCGAGGGTTTGGTTTTGAGTCTTAGTGTCTGCTTTGAAACACTGCTAGGTAGAGTCTTTCAGATGCCTTTTGCAGTAGACTCCTGTCATACATTCAATGCACATCCCATTTGTCTTTCTAAATGAGGATTGATCATCTTTGCCAGTGTCTGTTTTCTTGATTATCTTCTTTAGGTGTGTAGATTTCATTATGTTTATCATATATTGTAGGTCTATATAAGCTAGTATATACCATGTTTGTCTTTCTCCTTCTGGGATACTTCACTCAGAATGATCTTAGCCACTAATAACATAAAGTACCTTGGTGTGACTCTAACCAAGCAAGTGAAAGACCTGTTTGAGAAAAACTTCAAGTCTCTGAAGAAAGAAATCAAAGAAGATATCAGAAGATGGAAAGATCTCCCATGCTCATGGATTGGTAGGATTAACATTGTGAAAATGGCCATCCTGCCAATCTACAGATTCAATGCAATTACCATCAAAATACCAACTCAATTCTTTACAGACCTTGAAAAAAAGATTCTCAGCTTCATATGGAGAAACAAAAAGCCCAGAATCTCCAAAACGATCCTGTACAACAACAGATCATCTGGAGGTATCTCCATCCCTGATCTCAAGCTGTACTACAGGGCAACAGTAATAAAAACTGCATGGTATTGGCACAGAAACAGAAAGGAGGATCAATGGAACCGCATAGAAGACCCAGAAATAAGCCCACACACCTATGAATACTCGATATTTGACAAAGAAGCCAAATCTATTCAATGGAAAAAAGACAGCATCTTCAACAAATGGTGCTGGACCAACTGGATGTCTACATGCAGAAAAATGAAAATAGATCCATATTTATCACCCTACATACTTCCCTTCTAAGTACTCTGAATCCTATGGAAGAGGGAGCAGAATGAGTGCAGGAGCCAGAGTGGTTGGTTGTCACCAAGAAAACAAAGCCCTCTAAATCAACAAGATCAATGCACATGAACTTACGGGGACTGAGACAGCATGCTCAGTAACTCCAAGGGTGTAAAACAGATAAGGTCCTAGAGCTATCTTTTCTTTTTTAGTAGACTTTAGCCAATGGGATTTTATGAGGGAACAGTAGGGAAGACAGGAATAAAGTTATTTCCTCTCAAAGGAATCAGCTAGCACCAATATTTATGAGTAAAATGAAAGCTCTCCTCAATAGTGTACTCAGAATAGGGTTGTTCCTTTTCAGAGCCCTTTGTTCTCTTCTATTTAGTTGCCCCTTTGAGTGTGGAATAAAGTAGCTTGCTGCAGACAGATTTTAATTTAGACCTTTATGTACTTTGCAAAATGGCGTTTTCATAAGACCCACTCAAACGATTTTATTTCCTGTGTTCAAACTTAGTTATTTTTCTGTTGCTCACATAAAGTTTCCTGACAAAAGCAACTTAAGGGAGAAAAGATGTATGTTAATTTACAATTGCAGAGATGATAAAGTATGGTGGGTAAAGCTTGCACAGACTATTAAATTGCTTTGGCACTCAGGATGCTGATAAAGAATGGGAAGTGAGTGAGACTATTAAAACTCAAAACTAGCCCCTAGTGACATGTTTTCTCGAGTAAAGCTCCACCTCCAAAAGGTTAAAAAACAAACCTTATGTTCAAACACATTAGCCAGTGTGGATGCTTCAAGTTTAATCAACAATGCCTGTTTCTTGAAAGGATACTAACATTTACAATAAGCATGTTTCTCATTTCAATACTCCCAGGGACTTCTTATAAGTAAACACAAATATTTTAAACATAAATATTTTATAGTGCATGTTGTCTGTAATAAACTGTACAAACTCCAATGTGGAGGCTTGGAGATTTGGTATAGGTTTCACTTAGCAGTGAAGTAAGGGTCACTCCAGTTCATAGTATATGACATGAGGGTGACCTTGGGGTTTCTATAGTGCCTTATGTATTTTCTACTATAGCTTCTCTGACTTCAGTGCATTTGCTCATGTTCCATAAAAACGTGTTGTTATACTCACTGTATAATCTTTCACAGAAATGTACTGCATTGTACAACATATGAATTCTTTTTGTTTCAAAACAAAGTAATACAGTGTGAGATTTAAATAAATAGCTTCACTTAAAATATAATTTTCAAAATTACTATACTTTTGTTCCCCTGTGGAAAGAATTTAAATTTAGAGCAACAACGAGTTGACTGCAAAGAATATCCCATTTGACAGGTATAAACTCTGAAGCAAAATGCATTTTGAATCATTTTCAGACATGCCCTGATTCTCTTGAGTGACCAAATGGATTTTCCTTAATAAATTAGTCTAGTCAGGTATAAAATGGGTCTAGAATCATAATGTTCAAAGTTTTCTTTTTCTTCAAGTTACAGAGCTGATCAAGTGTAAACCATCATTACAGACTAAAACAATTAAAATGACATCTACTCATGTGGGTTTAAAAAAATTATTATAAGTCATAAGAACACATTTATTCCTTTAGTTTCAAATTCTAGTATTTCACAACACTTAATATATTTCATACTTTAAAATATGCATAACAATTTTATACCTATGACAGAGCCACTCATAAATAATTCTCTTTGATGGTTAATGTGGACAGTAGATATTATTTTCTTTTTTTTAATTTTTAATTTTTTATTAATTACACTTTATTCACTCTGTATCCCCCTATAAGCCCCTCCCTTCTCCCCTCTGGATCCCACCTTTTCTCCCCCTTCTTCACACATGCCCCTCCCCAAGTCCACTGATAGGGGAGGTCCTCCTCTCCTTCCTTCTGATCTTAGTCTATCAGATCACATCAGGAGTGGCTGCATTGTAATCAAGAGAGAGGACTCTGAATAAAATGCTCAAGCCCCATCCCGAAAGGCAAAGAGGATGGACATCAGAAGAAGAAGAAAACAGGAAACAAGCTAGAAACCTGCCACAGAGGGCCTCTGAAAGCCTCTGCTCTGCAGACTATCAAAGAAGAAGCTGAGACTTATCCCCAACTGTTGGGTGGTGGGCATGGAATCTTACCAGGCCACAGAAGATACTATGTTCTTAAGTTACTCTTTTGGGCCCTCTATTTTGTCTCGTATTCTTACATGCTCTGTGCTGTAAGGGCTTGTGCTATGTGGAGTGAGCCTTAATTGCCAGTATTTTGACAACAGAACTCTTAGAGGCTATCCTAACTCACAGTTTAAAGAAAGAACATGACAGTGTTCATTATCACCATAGTCACATAATTATAATAACATTAGGTTTTCAATCTTCTTCACTATTGGACAATATCTTTAAAAGGCTGAAGTGTGCTCCTGTCTTTATCCATGTATTGTTATCTTTTTTGTGTCCCCTAATTTGCTTTTAGTGTTATGTTAACTGTTCTTATTATGATTAGAATTTTCTCTCTATCGTTATTTTTAATGCCCCTCTAAGCAATATTCAATCAGCCTAATTCTGTGGATGTTGTTCTTTGTTAGTTAATGTCGGAAAATGTTTTGCTTTGACTATTCATTCAGGAAAATGTTCCTTTCTTACTGTAATTGTTGATGCTGGCTTGATTTACAATACACTTTGTAATACAGTAAAGCAGAGTCTTGCTCTAAGTGCTGTCCAGCTTGAAGGATACATTCTTTATTCAGCAGAAATAGTAACAGATTCAGCAGCTTTCACCCTGTGATATCTACTTGTACTTTGACACATGTTAGACCTCATTTCACTATCCCCCAGTAAAAGAAATCAAGTTTATTTTCAGTGGCCCTCTGTGGTCCTGTTCTCTGTTTTCCCCCTCTTCTGATGTCCATCCCATTTGTCTTTCTAAGTGAGGATTGATCATTTTACCCAGGGTCCTCTTTCTTGTTTAGCTTCATTAGGTGTATAGATTTTAGTAGGTTTATCATGTACTGTATGTCTAATATCCACTTATAAGTGAGTATATACCATGTGTGTCTTTCTACTTCTGGGATATCTCACTCAGGATGATCTTTCCTAGTTACCACCATTTGCCTGAAAATTTCATGATTTCTTTTTCCCCCTGTAGCAATTTTGATTAAATTTTTATTTTTTATATTAATTATAGTTTATTCACTTTGTATCCCAGTTGTAGCCTCCTCCCTCCTCCCCTCCTAATCCCATCCTCTGTCCCTCATCTCCTCATATGCCCATCTCCAAGTCCACTGATAGGGGAGGTCCTCCTCTCCTTCCATCTGACCTTGTTATCCTGTCTCATCAGAACTGGCTGCATTGTCTTCCTCTGTGCCCTGGCAAGGATGCTCCCCCATCAGGGGGAAGTAGTCAATGAGCCAGCCACTGATTTAATGATAGAGACAGTCCTTGTTCCCCTTACTAGGGAACCCACTTGGATACTGAGATGCCATGGGCTACATCTAGGCAGGGGCTATAGCTTACATCCATTAATGGTCCTTGGTTGGAGTATCAGTCTCAGAAAAGACCCCTGTGCCCGAATATTTTGGTTCTGTTGATATCCTTGTGTAGCTCCTATTCTCTCTAGGTCTTTCTATCTCTTCCTTCTTTCCTAAGATTCCCTGCACTCTGCCCAAAGTTTGTTTCTGAATCTCAGTATTTGCTTTGATACAATGCTAGGTAGAGTCTTTCAGAAGCCCTCTGTGGTAGGCTCCTGTCCTGTTTCCTCTTTTCTCCTTCCACTATCTGTCCCATTTACCTTTCTGAGTGAGGATTGATCATCTTATCCAGGGTCCTCCTCCTAGCTTACCTTCTTTAGGTGATAATAAATGCTAGAGAGGATATAGAAAAATGGAAACCCTCCTCCATTGCTGGTAGGAATGTAAACTTACACAACCACTTTAGAAATCAATCTGGCACTGTCTCAGACAATTAGGAATAGTACTTCCTTGAGATCCAGCTATTCCACTCCTAGGCATATATGCAAAATATGCTCAAGTACACAACAAGAACATTTGTTCAACCATGTTTGTATCAGCTTTATTCTTAATAGCCAGAACCTGGAAACAACACAGATGTCCCTCAACAGAGGAATGGATACAGAAATTGTGGTACATTTACACAATGGACTATTACTCGGCAATTAAAAACAAGAAAATCATGAAATCTGCAGGCAAATGGTGGCATCTAGAAAAGATCATCCTCAGTAGGTATCCCATAAACAAAAAGACATACATAGTATGTTTTCACTTATAAGTGGATACTAGACATATAATATAGGATTTCTTTGTTTTTAATTGCTGAGTAGTAGTCCACTGAAAGTCTACCCAGCAGAGTTTCAAAGCAGATGCTGAGGCTCATTACCAAACTTTGGGCAGAATGCAGGGAATCTTAGGAAAGAAGGAAGAGATAGAAAGATCTGGAGGGAACAGGAGCTCTATAAGTAGAACAACAGGACCAAGAAATCTGTGCCCAGGGGTCTTTTCTGAGACTGATATTCCAACCAAGGACCATGCACAGATGTAGCCAATGACAACTCAGTATCCAAGTGACTTCCCTTGAAAAAGTAACAGGGACAGTCTCTGACATGAACTCAATGGCTGTATCTTTGATCACCTTCTCCTGATGTGGGAGCAGCTTTACCAGGGCACAGAGGAAAACTATGCTGCCAGTCCTGATGAGTCCAGATAGACTAGGGTCAGATGGAAGGGGAGGAGGACCTCCCCTATCAGTGGACTTGGGGAGGGAAATGTGAGGTGATGAGGGAAGGAAGGTGGATTTGGGAGGGAAAGAAGGCGGGGGTTATAGCTGGGTTGCAAAGTAAATAAACTGTAATTAATATAAAATAAAAGTTAAAAAAGGATAAAGGAAATCTAGTTTCTGTCATGAGTGTGTGTGTTAAGAGAAATCTGTTTTATGCTATTTGCTATCGTTGAGTGAGTGTTTTAACAATAATGTCTTCATATCTGTAAATCATGTTGTTATGTAATCTAAAATGGATAAGATTTCAGTGTGTAGGTGATTTTCTAAGATGCTCTGGCTACCCTTCTCCACTCGATTTCTTGATTTGGCTCTGATTTGTGTTTTTCTCAGTTCAGCTCAACTTAGAAAGAAGGGTAATACTCAACCTACTTGGCAGGTTAATTTGCTACTCTTAGTATATAGCCGAATCTTCCAGAGATCAAATTAAATTACTTCCTCCCCTGCCCCTCTCATCAACCTTCCCTTTATACTCTCTTTAGATACCATTCCTTCGTCAGTGTTTTAACTAATAAAAATTATATATTTTTAAAAGAACAAGGAAGAAGTTCTATGTGAATATACACTTTAACTCCTTCTAGAAGCACTCTGTGCGGCTGCCCTTTGCATTTCTCCCTTTGGTTCTTCTTGAGAAGGTTATATTTTTCTTCTTTAAGAGAAGGGATAGAGCAGTCATGTCGTACATCATCATGTTATTGTGACAGGAGAATCATTTCTATGAAGAAATTTCCACTCCTTATATAATGAGGCAGAGAAATGAGAAGGGCTTGGTTTCTAGATGGTCTTGTTGCAACCTACCATAGCTTAGAAACCCCTGTGCTCTTTTAATAAATGAGTCTTCCATTAATTTAGACTAAGTCAAAAATTCATTTCCTTCTCATTGTAACTTAGTCAGGTATCTAGTAGCATATGTGATCAGATCTGATATTTAATACTTGGTTTCTCATACCCCTAGAAGTTTCCTTACTTCATGTTGTCTGAGTTTTGGGTTAATTATACCTGGTACTCTCTCCTGCCATCTCCATCTCTACTGTAAGAGGAATCCTAAACACTGAGTTACTTTAAATTAGTTTATTGTTTCCCCTAATGATCTCATGAATGAGATAGCAACTTATCAGAAATATGCATTGTCTTTAAGAGTGTACTAACACACCAGAATAACTTTTCTGAATTATATTTTGGAATGAATTCCATGTTAACTCATGACACAGCAGCCATTTATTGTTAATGTATACTCTAAGAAAGTATATTCTGGCTTTTCAATATGGTATTGTGAGTGCCCACACTGCAATGACCATTAATCACAAGGATGATTTTCGTCAAGCCATTGCAGAGGAAAGAAATTTCCTACAAACAGAAGCCCAGGCCTGACTGTATGAGCATGCAGATTGGAAAACACTGCTGTGTAATTCCATATCTTCACATTGTACAATAATCAATGAGGGCTGAACATTTAATTGTATTATTTTATATCATATATTTCAATGAAAACAATGTGCTAATTCAACAATTTAACAGTTATTTTTGTCAATTTACAATCATAAAACATCCTGAATTATCCTTTTCTTCAATTGATTTTTAGATCCATCACGTACTTAAATTAAATGTCCATAAAATGAAGGAGACAAAACTATTTTCAATGTTTGGTCAATGAAGACATTTGGAATTGGGATTTTAAAGAAACATAAGCCAAAGTTCCTCAAGGTTAGGCATCTTTTTCTGATATATGAATTTAAGATTCATATACCAAATTAGCTAGTGATGTGTTAATTATTCTTTGATTAGAAAGCATGGGTTTTATAGATGTTTACAACTGAGTCATTGCCAGGATCAAGACTCTTATCTTGACCAACAACCCAACATGGTTTCAGGAGTTTACAATGCCTCATTTCTGTTTGAAGGTGACTTTTTTTTTACTTCTTGAATTCAAATTTAAAAATTGATTTTATAGAGATCTAAAAAGTGGTTAGACTGTGCCTTTAATGCTTCATTGATTAATATCATGGCAAATTGTTAGATAAGTTTGTTAGAAGTTTCTAATTTTTGAAAGTGTAAGCTCTCTGTGTGTCAGACCAATAGCAAGACTCACTAAACTATAGTAAGATTATTTGAAATTTCACTTGGTACCTGTAAAATAATCAAACTTCCTTTGACACAGCAGTAGAAATACTAAGCACGGGAGAAGTTTTGGTGGTTAGACTATAGAGCACAGAAGTGAAGGATGAAAAAAAAAAAGCCTTGCTGGATCATCAGTTGAAGTGAAATGAAGCTAAAAAAAATAACCAAAGTGATATTGCTTTGTAGATTTTTCAAAACTTTTTGAGATATAGTCTCTCTAATTTATTTAATTTGCCTTTGGAAATGACTCTTGTAGTCTAGAATGACCTTAAAATACTGCCTCAGTTGAGATGGCAGATCCAAGTTAAATATTTTTTCCAACGTTGATGAATAGATAAGCATTTGTTCATGTGTGTCTACAGATATACGCATTTGTATGAATAAATAGGAAGATTAAGCAGTTGACAGATGACAGGCATGCTATCACACATAAATCTTCAGACAAAGGTATACTTTTATTATCATATGTTGCTGTCTGGATTGCGAAGCACTCCCATGCATTTTGCAATATTAATTCTAAGAACATTTTGCTAGACCTTGCTTTAAATTAGGTCCTAAGGGAATCACTGAGAAATACGAAAGGATGAGTAATACCTTGCCTGCTGCAATATTAAAGGATGTATTATATTGTTGCACACATAACTATGTTTTTAACCCTTGGCACAAAAGAAAGACATGGCTTAGTTGGAGATCAGTGACCATAATTGATTCTTCTTTATTTTCATGGTTTCCAGCAAGTAGCAATATAAATGACATACATTTTATTTTTATCAGACTGAAATCTTGTTTTTGTTGTCAAGATTAGTAGAGACAAATCAGAAGTCGAACAGAACTGACACCGAAGTCTCTTTGTGTTGTACAGACCTTTAAATTAAATGTTCCATGACAGGATAGGCAAATAACTCCAGGGCATAATACAAACTTGATTCTCTTTCATTTCTACTGTTAGAGAAAGAGAAATACATTTACAAACTGAATATTATATAATACTTTTACTTTGCTTATAAAGCTGGGAATGCTTTATAATATAATCATGTAAGTAGATGTCATTAATCTTGTAAATCATTTAGAGAGGACTGATTTCCCTTTGGCATGGTAGGAATGATGTTTTTCACAAGCCATACTTATTTTCTAATATGACATAAATGAGCAAAAACTGCAATAGAAAGCATAAGTGTATAAGACACTCACACACACACACATACACACACACATACCAACAGTACCATCAGCAGCACCATCTCCAACACCAACACCAACCATATGGCTCTTATCTGTAAACTAACAGGAAATGAGTAAAGACTAACTGTATTTGTGTAATTGCACAATGCAGCGATAACAAAGATAATATGTTCAAGATATAATTTTGGAAGTTTTAAAATTTCAATGACAGAACAGAATATATACTCCTTTATTTTGGAAGAGACACCCAAGAGGAGCATACAGCTAGAAATAATCAAACTCCGGGCTCAAATCAATCAATTAGAAACAAATAAAAGTATTCAAAGAATCAATGAAACCAAGAGCTGGTTCTTTGAGAAAATTAACAAGATAGACAAACCCTTAGACAAACGAACTAAAAGGCAGAGAGAAATTACCCAAATCAGCAAAATCAGAAATGAAAAAGGGTATGTAACAGCAGACACAAATTTCAACAATACCTACATACAAATCCAGCGTTACAGAAGATACTAGAAGGAAAAATACAACCCAAGAAAACTAATTACTTTCAAGAAATCATAGGAAATAAATAACCTCACTACAGCAAAACAAAAGTAGCCAAACAAACAAACACACTATCATGGCCAACATCATTATCAAAGGATTTAACAGCCACTGGTCATTAATCTCCCTCAACATCAATGGACTCAATTCTCCAAAAAAAAAGACACAGAATAACAGAATGGATGCGTAAACAAAACCCAACAATCTGTTACATACAAGAAACACACTTAAATCACAAAGATAGACATTACCTGAGAGTAAAGGGCTGGAAGACAGTTTCCAAGCATATGGACCCAAGAAGCAAGCAGGAATAGCCACCCTAATATCTAATAAAGTAGATTTTCAACCAAAATCAATCAAAAGAGAAAGAGAAGGACACTTCATACTCATCAAGGGAAAAATCCACCAGGAAGATATCACAATCCTGAACATCTATGCTCCAAATGCAAGGGAACCCACATTTGTAAAAAAACTTTAATAAAACTTAAACCACACATAGACCCACACACATTAAAAATGGGAGACTTCAACACCCCACTCTCAACAAAGGACAGGTCAACAAAACAGAAATTAAACAAAGAAACAATAACCCTGACAGAGGTCATGAATCAAATGGATCTCACAGACATCTGCAGAACCTTTCACCCAAACTCAAAAGAATTTACCTTATTCTCAGCACCTCATGGAACCTTCTCCAAAATAGACCATATAGTTGGTCACAAAGCAAGCCTAAACAGATACAAGAAGATTGAAATAATCCCTTGTATCCTATAAGATCACCATGGACTAAAGCCAGACCTCAATGACAAAAATAGCAAAAGGCCTACACACATATGGAAACTGAACAACTTCCTTCTAAATGACAGCTGGGACAGAGAAGAAATAAAGAAAGAAATTAAAGACTTCCTAGACTTCAATGAAAATGGAGGCACAACATACCCAAACTTATGGGACACAATGAGAGCAGTGCTAAAAGGAAAGTTCATAGCACTAAGTGCCTTCAAAAAGAAATTCGAAATATCTCATGCAAGCAACTTAATGGTTCACTTAAGAGCCCTAGAAAAAAAAGAAGCAGACACACCAAAGAGGAGTAGATGCCTGGAAATAATCAAATTCAGGGTTGAAATCAATAAATTAGAAACAAATAAAACAATTTAGAGAATCAATGAAACCAAGAGCTGGTTCTTTGAGAAAATCAACAAGATAGACAAACCCTTAGCCAAACTAACTAAAAGGCAGAAAGAAACTATCCAAATCAACAAAATCAGAAACGAAAAGGGGGACATAACCACAGACACTGAAGAAATCCAAACAATAATTAGGTCTTACTTCCAAAGTTTATATGCCACAAAATTTGAAAATTTAAATGAAATGGACAATTTTCTTGACCGATTTTACATGCCAAAGCTGAATCAAGACCAGGTAAACCAATTAAATAGTCCTATAGCCCACAAGGAAATAGAAGCTGTCATCAAAAGTTTACCATGCAAAAAAAAAGCCCAAGACCAGATGGTTTCAATGCAGAATTCTACCAGACCTTCAAAGAAGAGCTAACACCAATACTCTTCAAATTATTCCATAAGATAGTTGGTCTCCTTGGTTTGCCTGTGGTATATATGCAAGATTAGAGTCTCACAACAGTGTGATACAGCCATGATCATTCAGGCCTTTACAGCCATTGAAGCAGGACATTCTCCCCAAGCATGGTTGGATACCATAAAAAGCTAAAATGATACGCTCAGGATGCGAGGCTAAGCACTGCACTCAGGGTCAGCCGCTTTGGACCCAGAGAAGAGCATGTCTGATTGCATGCGGGTTGATGCCCCAGGTCCCGCCTCTGAGAAAAAGGTATCGGACGGTCTGATGCTCTTTGGGTGGATGACACCTAAATGAACATCTGTACAAAGTCCCAATTTATTTCTAATATCAGAGATCAGACCTCTACTCTTGCCTGATGCGTCTAAAACAAAAAGGGGGAACTGTAGAGAGCTGCGGAATGCTATGCCTTAAAGATGGAGCCGGTTTCCGCCTTCCACCTTCCCGATGGTGAGTGCTCTCTGTCACGAACAACTCCACATTTGGCTAAGGCCGAGGATCTGGCTTGCTTCCATGTATGTGGACCTATCTGCATTGCCCCCGTGGCATGCCTGGGTTGGCTACCCAGAGGCTATTTAAGCTGTGGGCTGGCTTTCCCCGGGGTCCGAGGATTGTTCAATGTTCCTGAATAAACTGCATTGAAAAAAAAAAAAACATAGAAACAGAAGGAACACTACCAAACTCATTCTATGAAGCCACAGTCACCTTGGTACCTAAACCTCACAAAGACCCAGCAAAGAAAGAGAATTGCAGGCCAATCTCCCTATGAACATTGATGCAAAAATACTCAACAAAATATTTGCAAACCAAATCCAAGAACACATCAAAGACATCATCCACTACGACCAAGTATGCTTCATCCCAGGCATGCAGGGGTGGTTCAATATACAGAAATCCATCAATTTTATCCACCGCATAAACAAACTGTAGGAGAAAAACACATGATCATCTCCTTAGATGTTGAAAAGGCACTTGACAAAATCCAACATCCATTCATATTTAAAGTATTGGAGAGATCAGGGATACAAGGCAAATACCTGAACATAGTAAAGGCAATATACAGCAAGCCTATAGCCAACATCAAACTCAATGGAGAGAAACTTAAGTCATTCCCACTGAAATCAGGGACAAGGCAAGGCTGCTCACTCTCTAGATATTTCTTCAACATTGTTCTTGAAGTCCTAGCTAGAGCAATAAGACAATTGAAGGAGATCAAGGGGATACAAATTGAAAAGGAAGAAGTCAAAGTATCACTATTTGCAGATGATATTATAGTATACCTGAGTGACTCCAAAAACTCTACCAGGGATCTCCTACAGCTGATTAACACCTTCAGCAAAGTGGCTGGATATAAAATTAACTAAAAAAAAAATCAGTAGCCTTCCTGTATACAAAGGACAAAAGGGCCAAGAAAGAAATTAGGGAAACAAAACCCTTCACAATAGCTGCAAAGAACATAAAGTACATTGGTGTGAACCTAACCAAGCAAGTCAAAGACTTGTATAAAAAATTTTCAAATCTCTGAAGAAAAAATTGGAAGAAGATATCAGAAGATGGAAAGAACTCCCATGCTCATGACTTGACAGGATTAACATAGTAAAAATGGCCATCTTACCAAAAGCAATCTCTAGATTCAATGCAATTCCATCAAATTACCAACACAAATCTTTACAGACCTTGAAAGAAAAATTCTCACCTTCATATGGAACAACAAGAAACCCAGAATTGCTAAAAAAAATCTCTACAGTATGAGATCTTCAGGAGGTATCTCTATCCTGGATCTCAAGATGAACTATAGAGCAACAATACTAAAAACTGCATGGTACTGGCCTAGAAACAGACTGGTGGATCAATGGAATCGAATAGAAGACCCTGACATAAATCCACACACTTATGGACACCTGATTTTTTACAAGGATGCCAAATTCATTCAATTGAAAAAAAGACAGCATCTTCAACAAATGGTGCTGGTCTAACTGGATGTCTACATGTAGAAAAATGCAAATAGATCCATACTTATCACCCTGCACAAAACTAAAGTCCAAGTGGATCAAAGACCTCAACATAAAACTAGACACACTAAACTGCTTAGAAGAAAAAGTGGGGAATACGCTTGAACTCATTGGCACAGGAGACAACTTCCTGAACAGAACACCAACAGCACAAGCTCTTAGAGCAACAATTAATAAATGGGACCTCATGAAACTGAAAAGCTTCTGTAAAGCAAAGGATACTGTCCTCAGAACAAAATGACAGTCTACAGATTGGGGAAAGATCTTCACCAACCCTATATCTGACACAGGGCTAATATCAAGTATATATGAAGAACTAAAGAACCTGAAAAGCAGCAAACCAAGTAATCAACTTAAAAAATGGGGAACAGAGATAAACAGAGAATTCTCTGGAGAGGAATACCGAATGGCAGAGAAACACTTAAAGAAATGCTTAACCTCACTAGCCATTAGGGAAATGCAAATCAAAACAACCCTGAGATTTCACCTTATACCCATCAGAATGGCTAAGATCAAAAACTCAAGAGACAACACATGCTGGAAAGGTTGTGGAGAAAGGGAAACCCTCCTCCACTGCTGGTTAGAATGTAAACTTTTACACCCACTCTGGATAGCAATTTGGCGCTTTCTCAGACAACTAGGAATAGCGCTTCCTCAAGATCCAGCTATGCCACTTCTAGGAATATATTCAAAAGATTCTCAAGTACACAATAAGGACATTTGCTCAACCATGTTTGTAGCAGCCTTATTTGTAATAGCCAGAAGCTGGAAACAGCCTAAATGCCCCTCAGTGGAGGAATGGATGCACAAATTGTGGTATATCTACACAATGGAATATTACTCAGCAATAAAAAGGAAATCATGAAATTTGCAGGTAAATGGTGATATCTGGAAAAGATCATCCTGAGTGAGCTATTCCAGCAGCAGAGGGATGCACACGGCATATACTCACTCATATAGACATATAATATAGGATAAACCTATTAAAATCTGTACACCTAAAAAAAGTAATCAAGAGGGAGGACTCTGGCTAAAATGCTCAATCCCCATCCAGAAAGACAAAGAGGATGGACTTCAGAAGAAGGAGAAAACAGGGAACAAGTTAGGAGCCTGCCACAGAGGGCCTCTGAAAGGCTCTGCCCTGCAGACTATCAAAACAGACGCTGAGACTTATGGGCAACCTTTGGGCACAGTGTAGGGAATCTTAGGACAGAAGTGGGAAACAATAAGATCTTTAGAGGACAGGAACTCCATAAAGAGAGCAACAGAACCAAAAATCTGAGCACAGAGGTCTTTCCTGAGATTGCTATTCCAACCAAGGACTATGCATGGAGATAACCTAAGACCCCTGCACAGATGCAGCCATGGCAGTTCAGTATCCATGTGGGTTCCATTGTGATAGGAACAGGGACTGTCTCTGACATGAACTGATTGACCTGCTCTTTAATTACCTCACTCTGAGGGGGAAGCAGCATTACCAGGCCACAGAAGAGGACAAGGCAACCAATCCTGATGAGACCTAATTGACTAGGATCAGAAGGAAGGAAAAAAAGCCCTCCCATATCAGTGGACTTGGGGAGGGGCATGCATGCATAGAGTGGAGGAAGGGAGGGATTGGGAAGGGAGGAGTGAGGGAACCAAGGGGGTGGATACAAAGTGAGTAAAGTGTAATTAATAAAGAAAAAAATTAAAAAATGAAAAAAAGAAACAGAAAGGAGGATCAATAGAACCAAATAGAAGACCCAGAAATAAACCCACTCACCTATGAATACTTGATTTTTGACAAAAAAACCAAAACCATTCAATGAAAAAAAGACAGCATCTTCAACAAATGTTGCTGGTCCAACTGGATGTCTACATGGAGAAAAATGAAAATAGATCCATATTTATCACCCTGCACAAAATTGAAGTCCAAGTGGATCAAAGACCTCAATATAAAACCAGACACATTAAATTGGTTAGAAGAAAAAGTGGGGAAGAGCCTGGAACTCATTGGCACAAGAGACAACTTCCTGAACAGAATCGCAACAGAACAGGCTCTAAGAGCAATAATCAATAAATGGGACCTCATGAAACTGAAAAGCTTCTGTAAAGCAAAGGACACCATCATCAAACAAAATGAATGCCTAAAGATTGGGAAAGTATCTTCACCAACCCTTTATCAGACAGAGGGCTAATATCCAGTATATATAAAGAACTAAAGAAGCTGAAAAGCAGCAAACCAAGTAATCCAATTAAAAAATGGGGAACAGAGCTAAAAAGAGAATTCTCGATAGAGGAATATGGAATGGCAGAGAAACACTTAAAGAAATGCTCAACCTCATTAGCCATCAGGGAAATGCAAATCAAAACGACCCTGAGATTTCGCCTTATACCCATCAGAATGGCCAAGATGAAAAACTCAAGTGACAACACATGCTGGAGAGGTTGTGTAGAAGGGGAACCCTCCTCCACTGCTGGTGGGAATGTAAACTGGTACAACCACTTTGGAAATCAATCTGGCCCTTTCTCAGACAATTAGGAATAGTGCTACCTCAAGACCCAGCTATACCACTGCTAGGTATATACCCAAAATTTGCTCAAGTACACAAAAAGGACATTTGCTCAACCATGTTTGTAGCAGCTTTGTTTTTAATAGCCAGAACCTGGAAACAACACAGATGTCCCTCAATGAAGGAATGGATACAGAAATTGTGGTATTTTTACACAATGGAATACTACTCAGCAATCAAAAAGGAGGAAATCATGAAATTTGCAGGCAAATGGTGGGATCTAGAAAAGATCATTCTGAGTGAAGTATCCTAGAAGGAGAAAGACAAACATGGTATATACTCGCTTATATAGACCTACAAGATATGACAAACATAATGAAATCTATAAACTTAAAGAAGATAAACAAGAATGTGAACACGGGGTAAGATGATCAAGCCTTACGTACAAAGACAAATGGGATGTGCATTGGTTGTAGGACAGGAGTCTAAGGCAGAAGGCATCTGAAAGACTCTGCCTAACAGCGTTTCAAAACAGATACTAAGACTCATAACCATTCGGCAGAGTGCAGGGAATCATAAGAAAGAAGGGGAGTTAGTATGACATGGAAAGGATAGGAGCTCCAAAAGGGCCAAATATATTTGGGCACAGGGGTCTTTTCTGAGACTGACACTCCACCAAGGACCATGTATGGATATAACCTAGAACCTCTGCTTGGATGAAGCCTGTGGTAGCTCAGTAACCAATTGATTTCCCATAGTAAGGAGAACAGGGACTACTTCTGACAGGAACTTAATGGCAGTCTCTTTGACCTCCCCAGCCCCCAAAAGAGGAGCAGTCCTGCTAGGCCACAGAGAAGGACTTTGCAGGGAGTCCTGAAGATATCTGATAAAATAGGGTCAGATGAAAGTGGAGAAGGTCCTCCTCAATCAGTGGACTTGGAAAGGGGCAGGGAGGAGATGAAGGAGTGAGGGTGAGATTGGGAGGGAATAATGGGGCAGCATACAGCTGGGATACAGAGTTAATAAAATGTAACTAATAATAAAAAATTAAATTAAACTAAAAATAAACTCCTAAATTTGATTTTTTTAATTTATATTTTGTAATTTTTTATTTTATTAATTACAGTTTATTCACTTTTTATCCCCTCTGTAGCTCCCTCCCTTCTCCCTCTCAATCCCACCTTCCTTCCCCCTTGTCCACCCATATACCTCCCCCAGTCCCACTAATAGGGGAGGTCTTCCTTCACTTCCTTCTGATCATAATCTATCACATCTTATCAGGAGTGTCTTCATTGTTTTCCTCTTGTCCTGGTAAGGCTGCTCCCCCCCTAGGGGGAGGTGATCAAAGAGCAGGTCAATCAGTTCATGTCAGAGACAGTCCCTGTCCCCATTACTATGAAACCCACTTGGACACTAACCTACCATGGGCTACAGCTGTGTAGGGGTTCTAAGTTATATCCATGAATGGTCTTTGGTGGGAGTATCAGTCTCAGAAAAGACCCCTGTGTCCTGATTTGTTGGTTCTGTTGCTCTCCTTGTGGAGCTCCTGTCCTCTCCAGGTCTTACTATTTCCACTTTTTTATAAAATTCCCTGCACTCTGCCCAATGGTTGGCCATAAGTCTCAGCATATGCTTTGATATCTTGCAGGGTAGAGCCTTTCAGAGGCCCTCTGTGACAGACTACTGTCCTGTTCCCTGTTTTCTCCTTCTTCTGATATCCGTCCTCTGATCTTAACAGAAACATATGCAGAAAGCATAGATAAACAGCTCTTTCACCTGAAAACACACTTTCTCTTAATTTCTTTTTCTTAAATACTAAAGGAGACCAGAAATATTTGCAAAGGACAAGAGTTGTGCTTGTCTGTATATAATGCAAAGTAAGCAAACAAAGACACTTTTATTATCAATAAGATGTAGGAATTGACTAACTAGGGAGCAAAGGTTTGGAGGCCTAGATTTCAGTTCCTGCCTAAGAGCTCACAGATTCTGCTTAAAAGTCAGAGGTCATATAAATTAACGCATATATTTGAAATCTTGATTTATCCTAGTTCAACAGATTTTGACAGGATAAGCTTAATTCAATTAGGAAGAGAACTGTTTACTCTCTCCCTACTTTCTCTGCAGAATCTATTTATCAGGAAAAGGAGCTAGCAATTAAAGGCCTCATATATATCAAGCACAAGAGTAAGAGGTTTTCATGTAAAATTTTACTTGCATGGGTTTAAAATGAATAGGAAGGAGTTACCACTGTAGATGGTGTTCTTAATGTGTACCTAGGCGAATATTATGAGCAGTAATCAATTTGGCTGTAGACATCTTCTGCAGTCTAATAGTTCTACTGGTATCATATGGTAAACAAAGCAATAATCATGAATTCTCTTGTGAAGCAGTTTAGAAGCTGTGCAAACAGAATAGATATTTCTCATTCTGTAGTTGAGATGAAAGTAGGAAAACTTCCATCCAAGAAATTCCTCTTAATTTTTTCTGCCACTAAACATTAGTTTCCTTGTAGACTTATGTTTATGAGCATAATCTATACTGCAGGTCAAATTGAACATTACTACATCAGCTAAAAAAAAATGGGATGGAGCATCAGACACACAGGGTCTTTATCCAAGAACTACCGCATTGGTTGTCTGAGAAAAATGTGCCTAAATTTTCCACCTCTCATCAGCAATTCATCTCAGGCAATATTTGGGGAAATGAACAAATACAATAAAAATCCCAATCATTTTTGACATTATAATTTCAGAATTAATTTTAGGCAACAATATCTAAAAATTTAAACTTAACTCCATACCTATCAACATGGAGTAAATCCCTTTTTAAGGCTTTTCCTCTTATATCTAACTTGGGATATAAGTAACACCACCATTAAGTAGACACAGGCCCTGTAAAGTAGAGGATATTAGACATCTAAAGATAGCTGAAACCTGGAACTACACTACAACAAAATCTCTAGGTGGTTTTGGTTTTAGTTTGTGTTTGTATGTTTAGCTCCATTTCCCTATATTAGGGCTTTGTGGTAGCCTCTAACTCTGAAACACTGACATGCATATAGCAAATTATATATGTACGTATGGATACGTATGTTATTGTATATAAATTTTATATGACAGTTTTTATCTTATAACTATAGAATTAGGAAAATAATGCTCCAACATTAATGGAAAACTACACTTTCTTATTCATTCACTGGGACCAGCTGGAAGTTATATTTGACCCTTTCTTACCCTTGCCTTTAGAAAGCAAACATCTTATCTTCAATCCTTTGATCATCAAGAGGCATTCTAAATCTTCTGCTGAGACAGTGTCAGTGAGGCTGAGCTAGAATACTTTTGAGTGCTCCTGTGGTGATGCAAATACAGTGTTCTATCACTACCACTGGTACTGACAGTAAACTCATAGCACTACAAGAACTGACAAGCATGAAGAGGCCACGTAAGTTAGGCCTGCATGTACTCTGCTTCTAAATCTTCCTGTCAGTCCCCCAGTGCCTGACTCACCTTCCTTCCTTTCCTAATATTTTGGTATAATGTTCTTTTGGAATGTATACAACTTACCCTTGTCCATTCAAAAGCTGATTTCTCTACCCCACTATCTGGTTTCAATCAGGACATTGCATTGTGATGCTTTTTCTAAGCATCACCTGTCTCAAGTTTGTGTAAACATGCCACTATTTGTTCCCTATATTGTCAGTTAAGCAACCAGCCCCAATGCTCTGCAATGGAAAGGATAGGATGTGACATCCTGTTTCAGGAGAGGAAGAGAAGGGAGGAGAGATAATCCGCAGGAGAGGTCTTGGAACCTGTGTATGTGTGGTGATTTGGGTATACAGCTGGTTTAAGAATAATTGCTGCTTAACTAAAAAAATATATCGCTAGTAAATATTGATAACTCACGACTCTATATTTGGAGAGAAGTTGTATTTAAAAGACTTCATCTTCTTTAGTGATGAATAAAATTATTATTTCTGTTTTGATGAGTTTAAATGGAATATTTTTGTTTGAAATATATTTCAGCTGTCAGTGATATGTCATAGTACCAGTTTCTGATCATCACAGTTAATAGTTTCTTGTCCTTGCTTAGAAACATATTCACGGAACAAAGTATTGCTATCATAGACCGTGCAAAACCTCTGATTAAAACTATATATAGTCCACAGACTGTATTTGTTAACACATTATTTTAAATAAATACTCCAGCCAATATTTTCAAAAGACAGGATAAGTTTTTCAACTCTAAAATATCTTAACAGTCAATCCCATTAACAAGCATGGTATAACTCAGACATCTTCCAAACAAGACCATAAAACTTAAAATAATAAAAATTATTAAAAATAATTTATTTTTCACACTGATCTTTATTTATATGATTTTGCAAAAATATTCAATATATAAAGTTTTGTCCACTTTGCCATTTTTAGATATCCACAATAATTTACCCACAGTGATAAATAAACCATAGCTATAAACATCTTAAAATAGATAATATATTGTATGTATATTATTCCTGACCATCTGCAGAAAAAGTAATTGTCAAATGCTTGTCAGCCATTTCAATGACAGCTTTGTAACATGAGTATTTATTGAAGACTGTTGACTGTCTTTTCACATTTTGTATGCTCCAAAAAGTCTCTGCCCCATCTTGACAGAATTTGAGCTGAACTTAAAAGCAACTTTCAGAAAGGGAACTTTGAGTTCCCTTTCTGGAGTCTCAGCACCTTTTGAGTCTGATTACCAAAGCAAAGCACTTTGCCTGAAGACGTGAGCAACGCCATACGGCACCAGTTTTGCATAATCAACTCTGAGCAGATTGTGATCATGTCCAACAGTTTAATTTGTTCCTCTTGAGTTACTTAGCAGAAACTTCAAGTGAGTCTGGAGAACTTGTATTTTTTTTAATCAACTAGATATTATAAAATAATGAAAACTAGATGATTTAGGATGATGGCATTTTGGGTACTAAGCTTGGTTAGGTTTAGCATGGATGATGGTGCTTTGGTTAGCATTAGGGTTAATATACATTTTAAAAGCTGACCTTAATGCACATTATTAGTCACTTTAGAGAATCAGTAACTTTTACAACATTGTGTATATTAAGAGACTCCCACTTGCTTGAATAGAATTTCAAGAAGCATCTTATAAAGTTGATTTTTTAAAGCATGTAAAAAGTGAAATCATAGCACAGAATTCAAATCTATTTAGAGAATAAAGATTTTTCCGGGGAAAAAATATTAAAACCCTTGAGTGAAAATGATGTAGAAATAAAAATTATGGATAATGGCTGTATTTACACAGCTTTGATTCTCCATTCTTTATTTTCATTTCATTCACTAATTTTCCCTTTCACTCATTCATTTGAAAGTTCTTTCAATATAACATTTTTATTGATTTCATATCGTGCACCCTGATAACACACACTTCTCAGTCCTTTCATGTCCCCTGTAATCCTCCCTCAAACAAAACAAAACAAAACAAAACAAAACAAAATAGCAAGCCCAATTTTTCAATAAACCTACTTATTTAGGGTTCTGAAATGCTTCTACCTCCTTTTCAATCCACTGGCCAGAGATAGGGGAGAAAGATTATTACAAAATAGGTTATAAACCGTTTTAGATGTAGTTCCTTGGAGTGAGCCCACTCTTTGTTGTCCAGATACCAGTAGTCCAATCTAAATGCCAACACCAAAAAGCTACAGGAATCACCACAGTTCAGAAAATCTGGACAATTCAACGAAAGCCACAACATTCATTTGGATTGCCTGGGGAAGTTCTCTGGAACACTTCTCTGGGAAGTGAAGTGTCGAAAAATGATGAACAGTGCAGAGATGTCAATCCAAAAGGTGTTCTCTCACTGTCCATGGGTCATTATTTATCTTATTCTCAGAATCCACCCACGGATGTTTTCAGCTAACTAACATCACACCCCTTGCACAAGACAGCTCACATCGCTTGCCCTCTCATAAGACTGCATCTAGCAAAACATCACAGTAATCAACTGAGTCTTCAAAGAAACCAGAAACTTCCACTTCACTTGGGCTTGCGAAACTCTCAGTGACTTGCCCCTTTAATAAAACTGAATCCTTCTTGTTCTGTATCTGCACCAGAAGCCTTCAATTGTGAAGAGCTATACTTCGGCTTCTTACTACACTTTCTTTTTTTTTTTTTTTTTTAATTTTTCATCAATTACACTTTATTCATTCTGCATCACCCCATAAGCCCCTCCCTCCTCCCCTCCCAATCCCACCTTCCCTCCTCCCTCTGCTTGCATGCCACTTCCCAAGTCCACTGATAGGGGAGGTTCTCCTCTCCTTTCTGAACTTAGTCTATCAGTTCACATCAAAAGTGGCTGCATTGTCCTCTACTATGGCCTGGTAAGGCTGCTTCCCCGCAGGGGGAGGTGATCAAAGAGCAGGCCAATCAGATTATGTCAGAGGCAGTCCCTCTTCCCATTACTATGTAACCCAATTGGACTCTGAACTGCCCTGGGCTACATCTGTGCAGGGGTTCTGGGTTATCTCCGTGAATAGTCCTTGGTTGGAGTATGAGTCTCTGGGAAGTTCCCTGTGTTCAAATTTTCTTGTTCTGTTGCTCTCCTTGTGGAGACCCTGTCCTCTCCAGCTCTTACTATTTCCCAGTTCTTACCTAAAATTTTACTACACTTTCTAATAGTTCTTTGATGGCTTCCTCTTTAGGCAGTTACTTTGGTGGCATAGGGGATAGGGATTGTCATTCAAGCATTTCATTTCATGTTTCTTAACTGTGCATCTGCAGTTTTCGATATCACTGCCAAAGTAGCTTCTTTGCTCTTTACAGTCATAAGAGATTGGCTCACCGGCTTCCACATGGTTTCTTGAGGCAGCACAGATCACGGACATCCACATCACCTTTAGTGGTAAACCTGGCCACTGATATCAATACATGGTCTCCACTCTGTATTGGAACAACTGATCCACTCATGGCCCTCAACAGCAGCACACATTATGCATGGGTCTCAACATAGGCCATTCATATCAACATGGCCCCATAGACAGTAAAGAACATAACTGAGGCTTCACTCAGCAGCACAGACCACATCTGTCCACTTGGATCTCAGTCTTCATCAGAGTCTGGGACAACAGTATGGACAACAGACACCAAAATGGCGTCCAGTGTCATCAGCAACCACAAGTGATGACCTCCATGGAGGCGTTTCCAGAAAACGAACCATTATTCATCTCAGGCCTCTGTGGCTAAGCAGATGCAGGGTGTCCCCGTGTCTGGGCAGCATGTGCAGGGGCTGACTTGTACTCTGCATAAACTCTACGGTGCTGCACACCAGACCATCAACACAATTCAGCAATGACATATTCCACTCTAGACCTTAGGCCTCTCTCACACCTGTCACAGCCAACAGGTCTCTACCCACATCGCATGGACAGCTCTTCTCTACCATCTTTCTCATCTCTCCATCACACATTCCATCATGGCCTCAGCCTGCCTTTCCCAGGGCAGAAAAGGTTGACTTGAAATGTTTTTTTTTGGATGTATTTAGGAGTACATATACATATATATCAAATATCACATATCATATATATCATCATATAATATATTATAAATATATAAAGTGTGTGTATATGTGTATGCGTGTGTAACAGTAATCAATGTGAACTGAGGCCATGAACTGGAAAGACAACAAGAAAAGGTACCTGCGAGGGTTTGGAGGGAGAAACAGGAAAAAAATAAATATGCGTGCTCGCATGCATATGCTTGTGTGTGTGTGATTTTAGGAAATAAAAGAAGTTAAAATGAATCAGACATATTTAAACATAGTCAATATAGCTTCATAAATGAGAAAGGCTACTTCATTTTAAACATCTGCATCTCAGGGTAATGGGATATTTTGAACAACCTTTGCTAGCACGTGTTGAGCTTAGAACTATTATTCCTTTTTTTTTCATGTATGAAAGTCACAGTTGTCAGGACTTTACTTAACCTTTAGAGTTTAATATCAAATGTGAATATTGCCTGGCATGGAACTGAAAATATTTCTAGTCAATAAATGCACTAGGAATGAATTCAATATAGATTTATATTGTTGCTACAAATGACTATTTGCATTAAATCTTTTTTTTCTGTTAAATTTCAAAGTCTTTAAAATTGTTTGATTTTTGGTGGGTATTAATTTTTGTCTTTAAAGAATGTGAGCCTAGCCTTTAATGGCTTTCCTGCATGGTGGGTCTTAATTTATAGGAGGATGAAATAACAACAACAACAAAAAAATAGAAAGCAAATATGAATATTGTCATGAATCACAAAATATGATATTAAACAGATATTAGATGTCATCACATTTGATTTAATGTAAGCTAGGATGGGTTTTGACACAGTTAAAACCCTCAAAATATTTGTGAGTTGTATTATCTTTAGATTTGCTTCTGGAGCCAAGAGTGAAAACCAGGCTTTGTTTTTATGGCCTTGTCTCTTTTGATTCAATCAATTTATCAACCAACGGGGTACAAAAGAGATTAACATCTTTATCAGTTTAGTGGTGCTTGGGGGATTGATTGTAGAAGAAATGACAAGAGTTGACAGTAACTGTGTATGGGAATTTAAGTGCTGAGGAAGACAGCGTGTAACATGTCCTGAATATTACAGGAGGCATACAGTCAGTTTGATCTTCTCTGTCTGTTGATTATTTTAAACTTTTAAAGCTTTTTATGTTCTGCATTTTCTGGTATGCTGCTAATAAATAAGTCAGTGATTACTCTGAATTTTCTATCTTGATTATTATTTTTTTGTTCCTATAACACCAAGAAAATGAATTCTTATATTTCTCAATCGTTATTTTATAGTAATTCTGATTCATTATTCATATCTAGAGAACTTACAGATAATATGATAGAATCAGAATAAGCAAAAATAGACTCTTTTAAAAAGACAAGATTCAGAAACCCACAAACGAAAGGAAGAGATGCTTGAAAATTTTTTTTTCAATTTTTTTTAATTTTTTTTTTGCCTTTTTTTTAAATTTTTCATCAATTACACTTTATTCATTCTGCATCCCCCCATAAGCCCCTCCCTCCTCCCCTCCCAATCCCACCCTCCCTCCTCCCTCTGCTTGCATGCCACTCCCCAAGTCCACTAATAGGGGAGGTTCTCCTCTCCTTTCTGATCTTAGTCTGTCAGTTCACATCAAAAGTGGCTGTATTGTCCTCTACTATGGCCTGGTAAGGCTGCTCCCCCCCAGAGGGAGGTGATCAAAGAGCAGGCCAATCAGATTATGTCAGAGGCAGTCCCTCTTCACATTACTATGTAACGCAATTGGACTCTGAACTGCCCTGGGCTACATCTGTGCAGGGGTTCTGGGTTATCTCCATGAATAGTCCTTGGTTGGAGTATGAGTCTCTGGGAAGTTCCCTGTGTTCAAATTTTCTTGTTCTGTTGCTCTCCTTGTGGAGACCCTGTCCTCTCCAGCTCTTACTATTTCCCAGTTCTTACCTAAAATTCTGTTCACCTGCCCAACAGTTGCCCATCCGGCTCAGCATCTGCTTTGATAGTCTGCAGGGCAGAGGCTTTCAGAGGCCCTCTGTGGTAGGTTCCTAGGTTGTTTCCTGTTTTCTTCTTCTTCTGATGTCCATCCTCTTTGCCTTTCCGGATGGAGATGCTTGAAATTTATAAAGAAAAAGATATTTGAGATACTGATAAGAATTACCTCTTTACAGAGAACACAGCTTCTACTATCCACCTTCCTAGGATGAGGAAAGGAAACTAAGTCCACTTTGCTTCCAAAACCAAGTAAGTGGGCAGTACAGCTCCTCCCATCTTCAGGATAAGTTGACAATCTTCATAAACTTCAAATCTAGTTGCACATTTTTTTTAAACAGTAACTTTTTTTCATGGAACATCTAGAAAAATTCTGTTTTGTCACTCTTTGCTGCTTGGAGGATAGTTCCTGAGTATCCTCTAGAAAGAAAAATCTATGCCTGGATTTGAGGAGATGGCTAGTAGGTAAGGTGATTTTTTTTATTTTTTTTATCAGTTACATTTTATTAACTCTGTATCCCAGCCGTGTCCCGATCCCTCATTCCCTCCCAGTCCCTCCCTCCCTCCCTCATCTCCACCATGCCCCTTTCCAAGTCCACTGATAGGGGGGACCTCCTCCCCATTCATCTGATCCTGTTTTATCAGGTATCTTCAGGACTGGCTGCAAAGCCCTCCTCTGTAGCCTAACAGGACTGCTCCTCCCTTTGGGGTGGGGAGACCAAAGAGCCAGTCATTGAGTTCCTGTTAGAAATAGTCCCTGTTCCCCTCACTTTGGGAAACCAATTGGTTACTGAGCTACCACAGGCTACATCTGAGTGGAGGTTCTAGGTTATATCCATACATGGTCCTTGGTTGAATGTCAGTCTCAGAAAAGACCCTGTGCCCAGATATATTTGGTCCTTGTGGAGCTCCTATCCTTTCCCCATCAGACTAACTCCCCTTCTTTCTTATGATTCCCTGTACTCTGCCAAAGGTTTGGTCATGAGTCTTTGCTTTGAAAACACTGCTAGTTAGAGTCTTTCAGATGCGCTCAGTAGACTCCTGTCATATGTTCAATGCACATCCCATCTGTCTTTCTAAATGAGGATTGATCATCTTACCCCATGTCCACTCAATTGATTATCTTTTTTAGGTGTATAGATTTCATTATGTTTATCATATCTTATAGGTCTATATAAGTGAGTATATCCCATGTTTGTCTTTCTCCTTCTGGGATATTTCACTCAGAATGATCTTTTCTAGATCCCACCATTTGCCTGCAAATTTCATGATTTCCTCCTTTTTGATTGCTGAGTAGTATTCCATTGTATAAAAATACCACAATTTCTGTACCCATTCCACCATTGATGGACATCTGGGTTGTTTCCAGGTTCTGGCTATTACAAATAGAGCTGCTATAAACATGGTTGAGCAAGTGTCCTTTTTGTGTACTTGAACAAACTTTGGGTATATACTTAGCAGTGGTATAGCTGGGTCTGGAGGAAGCACTATTCCTATTTGTCTTAGAATGCGCCAGATAGCTTTCCAGAGTGGTTGTACCAGTTTACATTCCCACCAGCAGTGGAAGAGGGTTCCCCTTTCTCCACAACCTCTCCAGCATGTGTTATCGCTTGAGTTTTTCATCTTGGCCATTCTGATGGGTGTAAGGTGATATCTCAGGGTCGTTTTGATTTGCATTTCCCTGATGGCTAATGACATTGAGCATTTCTTTAAGTGTTTTTCTGCCATTTGATATTCCTCTGTCGAGAATTCTCTGTTTAGCTCTGTTCCCCATTTTTTAATTGGATTACTTGGATTGCTGCTTTTCAGCTTCTTTAGTTCTTTGTATATACTGGATATTAGTCCTCTGTCAGATAAAGGATTAGTGAAGATTCTTTCCCAATCTGTAGGCAGTTGTTTTGTTTTGATGACGGTATCTTTTGCTTTACAGAAACTTTTCAGTTTCATGAGGTCCCATTTATTGATTGTTGCTCTTAGAGCCTGTGCTGTTGGTGTTCTGTTCAGGAAGTTGTCTCCTGTGCCAATGAGTTCTAGGCTGTTCCCCACTTTTTTTTGATTTTTATGTACACATGAACGCCTGAATTCAGATAGACAGAGCCTACAGAAAAGCAAGCATTGTGGATTATCCCAGTAAACTAAGCATTGAGAGTACAGAAACTAGCAGTTCCCAGTGGGTAATAGGCTAGTCTGAAATTGCAAAACCCAGATTCAGTAAAAAACAAAACAAAACAAAACAATAACAACAAACTTTGTTTCAAAAAAGAAAGAAAATAAGTGGAGAAAAATAGGGAAAGACACCCAAATTGACTTTTCCCTTCTGTATTTACATGTCACCTCACATATTAGAGCACAGAAGAGAATAAGACAAAATAAAACAAAATACTGAGCTACTTTTGGGACATAAGAACAGGAAAACCACAAGTCTGGGAGCCTCAGTTAGTGTGTCTAGGTCCCAAGGAGACAGCCTGGCCAGTAAGGCAAGTGTGGTGAGTGGGGAGACCAGACAACATAGAAACATAAGGTTATATACAGAATAAGGGTTAGCTCAGGGGCGGAAATGTGTATGGAGTGATAATTCCATCCTCAGTGGTCTTTGGCTCAAGACAGATCTCAATAACTGAAAATAAAAACTCAGTAGCACAATGTAGGAACTTGGTTTAATAGTCATGATCTTGAGGGCAATGCATAAGTCAACCTATGGACCTACCTATTTTCTACTCACCACTACAGAGCCCAGAGACTCTAAATTTAAAGACCTGTGGATTACTTCTCTAACTTTTCCCCATAAATAGGGTGATTAATAATCAAGCGTTTTGTGTTTGCTTCCCATAGAAACAATGAACTTCTGAGATGCTCCTATCTAGGACATAACCTACTGCAAGGATATGAGCTAGGCCATCTTGGGAGAGTAAAAGAATCTGTCCAGGTTGAAGACTGAAAAACTGTATCCTTGGCAGAAGTCACATAAAGAAAGAGAACTACCAAAATGATAGCACCTGTAGACATCTGTTAATTGAACAATACAACTTCATCAATAGTATAAATCATTGGAAGGAAACAAGGAAAAATTCAACAACCCTCATTAATACCATGCATGTAATTGGCAGTCTCCAATTTTTGAAAACCCAGGAAGAAAATATTGTAACACTTCATTCTATTCTTTTTCTATTTTCTTTTGTTTGTTTGTTTCTTTTTTTTCTATTTTGCATAGTTTAAAGATTCCTGTATTTTTTATTTTTTATTTAATTATTTTTTTTATTAATTACAGTTTATTCACTTTGTATTCCCCCTGTACCTCCCTCGCTCCTCCCTTCCCAATCCCACCTTAACCTCTTCCGTGTCCAACCCATATTCCTCCCCCAGTCCACTGATAGGGGAGGTCTTCCTCTCCTTCCTTCTGATCCTAGTTTATCAGATCTCATCAGGAATGGCTGCATTGTCTTCCTCTGTGGCCTGGTAAGGCTGTTCCCCCACCAGGGGGAGGTGATGAAGAGCAGGTCAATCAGTTCATGTCAGAGACAGTCCCTGTTCCCATTACTAGGGAACCCACTTGGACACTGAGCTGCCGTGGGCTACATCTGTGCAGGGGTTCTAGGTTATATCCATGGATGGTCCTTGGTTTGAGTATCAGTCTCAGAAAAGACCCCTGTGTCCAGATTTGTTGGTTCTGTTACTCTTCTTCTGGTGGAGCTCCTTTCCTCTCCAGGTCTCTCTCTCTCTCTCTCTCTCTCTCTCTCTCTCTCTCTCTCTCTCTCTCTCTCTACCTATCTATCTATCTCTCTCTCTCTTTTTCATAAAATTCCCTGCAATGGCCCTTACCATCAGTTTATGGAGAGCAAACTTTAGTTTGTGCAACAGATTAAATTGATTTTGGATTTCATCATACCGCTTTGACCAACAACTCAATAAAATGTAACACAGTGTCACTACTGGAAGTTTCATTTCTTGAGAAAAGATGGTCAGGTGACGCTTTGTCTCTACAAATACCTGGTGCTATTATTTTACCACCTTCCTATGTGTATATATTTTAGGAAGCTTCTACTATATTAGGCTACCATATTACCTTTCAAATGGTCCTTAATTTTAGGTATCTCTCTTCCATTTCCTCTTCAATGTCCTCTTGATCCTCCTTTTCTAGCTATCCCCATTAGTTCATAACCATCTTTGCTATTTCCTACTAGTGTCTATCTGCACCCCTTAGTCCAGAATTCTTTGGTTTCAGGGACTGAAGCTTGGTTATCAGCCAATACCCAGAGAAAACTGACTACAAGTCTTTACTTGCTTGGTTAGAGTTACTCCAAGATACTTTAAAGTATTTGAAGTGTAAAAGGTGTGTTGTTTACCTGATTTTTTTCCCTCAGTTTGTTTATCAATTGTATGTAGGATGGCAACTGGCTTTTTTGAGTTAATTTTATATGCAGCAACTTTGATGAAAGTATTGATATGTACTTTATGTATCAGGGTAATGGTGGCTCATAAAAAAAAAAAAAACTGGACAATGTACAATGTGTTTCTATCTTGTCAAATAATTTGAGGAGTATTGGCATTAGCTCTTTTTTGAAAGTCTCATAGAATTCTCCAGTAAAATCATATGGCTTACAGCTTTTTTGTTATTGTCTTTGGGGGATATCTAGTTACTGTTTTTTTTTTTCAGTAATATATCTAGTGTTTTATTTAATCATAACACTCACTCATAACCATATGTAAAGTTCCCTTAGTCAAAGAGTTTTTTGCAAAGTAAATTTATATGTTGATATAAACAAAGCCCTTCACTTCCAGGGCATTAGGACTGGATTAAAGAGTTTTATAAATGATTATTCATTCCTTTCATATTTTCCAGTTTATTGGGGTACATGTTTTTAAACTATGCCTTTTTGATTCTTTGCATTTTCTTGGTATACATTGTTATATCATTCTTTTTATTTTTTAGCTTTGTAATCTTGATAATCTCTCCACCCATTTTAGGTAGTGTGGATAAAGGTTTGTTAACATTACTGATTTTTCAAAGAACCAAGTATTTGATTAATTGACTTTTTTGTACTGTTTTTGCTGTTGCTTCTATTTTAGTTTGTTCCTGAGTTTTATTACTTCCTGTTGTCTGCTCCTTTTCAGTGTGAACTCATCTTTTTTTTTCTTGAGCTCTCAGGTGTGCAGTTAAGTTACAAGTATTAGATATCTTCAATTTTTAAATGTATGCTCTTAAAGCTGTGAACTTGCCCCTTAGAACTGTCTTCATTGCACCCTTTATGTTTAGGCATGATGTACATAAATTTTAATTGCATTCTGGAAAGTCTTTAGTTTCAACCATAATTCTGACTTGACCCATATTTCATTCAGTATTGAGTTTTTCAGTTTCCCTGGGTTTGCAAGCTTTATGCCATTTTTGGTTTTATTGTACAGTGGTTTAAATCAGTTGAGACTTGTTTTATGACTAACTATGTAGTCAATTTTGGAGAATTTTTTATAAGGTGCTGATCAAAAGTTATATATTTTGTTGTTGTTGTTGATTGGATAAATGTTCTGTCAATATCTTTTACGTCATTTGGCTTACAACTTCAGTTAGCACCTACAATTCTCAGTTTGGGTCTTCTCAGAATGCCCTGCTATTTGTAAGAGTGGGGTATTGGCATCTCTCAATATCAGTATGTGAGGGTCAATACGTGATTTCAGCTATCGTAGTATTTCTTTTACAAAGTTGGAGGTCCTCCTGTTCAGGGCAGGCCTAGATGCTAAGAAAGGCAACATCCTCATAGGCAGTTTTTTCCCCTTTTATGAATATTTATTGCCCTCTAGCTCTACTGATAAGGAATGGTTTGAAATGTATCGTGTCAAATATCAAAATGGCTACACCAGTATTCTTTCGGGTCCATTTATGTAGAATACCCTTTCCCATTCTTATGCCACAAGTTGACATTTATCCCTGATGTTAAGTTGTGATTCTTGGATGCAGTAAAAATATAGATCCTGTTTTCCCATCCATCCTGTTAGTCTGTTTCTGTTTATTTCAGAACTGACAGCATTGATGTTGAGATATAAAAGAGCAGTGTTTGACAATTCCTGATAATTTGCTGTTATGATTGGGGGTGAAGTGTGTGTGGGGGGGGTGAAAGTGGGTGCGTGTGTGTGTGTGGGGGGGTGGGTGGGTGGGTGGGTGGGTGTGCACGCGCTTTTGAGAGTGCACTTGTGTGTGTTTCCCCTCTTTTGATTTGCTGTTCTGGGAATATTTATTTCTTGTGTTTCATGGGTTTGGGAAGCTTTTCAAGTTGAATTTTCTTTTTATCACCTTCTATAGGATTATAATTTTAGGTAGATATTGCTTAATTTTGATTTTAACATAGAATGCCTTATTTTCCCCCAATCTTTTTATTGGAAGTTGATAGTAACCTGGCCAGGTATCTGTGGTCTCCTAGAGTCTGTAGAGTCTCTGTGCAGGCTCTTCTGGCTTGTAGAGTTTCCATTGTGAAGTCAGGTAATTATAATAGGTCTGTTTTTATATGTTACTCAGTCTTTTTCCCTTACAGCTTTCAATATTTTTTTTTTGTTTCTGTTTTTATTATCTTGTACCAAGGAAGTTTCCTTTCTGGTCTAGTCTCTTTGGTGTTCTCTGTGCTTCTTGTACCTTGATAGTCATCTCCTTGGTTAGGTAAATAAAATATTCTCATATGATTTCATTGAAAATACTTTCTAGGCTTATGACCTAGGTTTCAACTTCTTCCTCTATTCCTATTATTCTTAAATTATCTTTTCATAATATTCTAAAATTTCTGGGTGTGTTGTGTAAAGAAGATTTTTTTTTCAGATTTATCTTCTTTTTTTTTAGATTTATCTTATTTTTTTTCTTGATTGACAGATTCATTTCCTCTATTGTACCTTCAATGCTTGACATTTTCTCTTTCATCTTTTGTATTCTCTCCATGGGGCTTGATTCTGAGGTTCCTATTCCACTTCCTAAATTTTTCATTTTCAAATTTTGCTTGGTTTGAGTTTTGTTTATTGATTTTATTTCTAATTTCAGGTCTTAAATTACTTTTTTCATTTCATTCCTTTGTGAGTTTTTTTTCTTTTTTTTTTTGTATTTTGTTTTATTTCTTTAAGGGATTTCTTAGTTTCCTCTTTAAGGCCATTCATCAGACTCATGTATGTTATTTAATGTGTCTGTCTTGTGTTTTAACTGTTGCAACGCTCAGAGCCTAGTGAAAGTGTTCCTGAGACATATTTTTCTAGATGTTATTGATTGGATTTTTATGCTGGTATTTAGTCATCTGGGTTTTGGATGGTTGTAATTATAGGCCTTGTCTTTGTTGGAAGACTATTTTATTCTTTGGTCTCTGTTGGCTTCTTTGGTTAGTAGCAGAGTGTGTGTTGACTGGTGTGCTCATTGGGGCTTCAGGTAAAAGTATTTCTAAGTGTTGAGAACTGACACTTAGGAATGGGCATGCCTAGGCTTGATGGGTGGGGCTCCTGAGGTCCACAGGAAGGAGGAGAGCAGGCTGTTTCACCAGGATCTTCTTAGTCTTCTAAGAATGGTAGCAGCAACTGAAGAGAGGCCACAGCAGAGAGTCTACTAAAAAGCTGGAGGTGGGACTAAAGGATGAACTCTAAAGCAGTGGAGGGGGGGGGTGGAGATCTGAAGCTTCCCTACATACATCTTTAGCTTACTTGCTTATCTGACAGGCTTGGATAGTTCCTTTAAAATACCTGCTGGAGTTAGAGATGGGGATAGAGAGATTAATGCCAGGCAGGAAGTTTAGAGGAGAAGATCTGTGTGATCAGCTAGAGATGGGGAGGGGGGGCAAAGAGGAAATAAGGCTGCAGCAGGTGGTCTGATACAGAGTTGGAATAAGCCTGGGGGACTGGATTTGGAGAGGAGGGTTAGGTGAAGATTTATGTGAAGATCTGTTTCCTTGGCCAACATAGCTTGCAAGTTCCAATGGAATGTCTGCTTGAGTTGGTGTCTGGAGTGCAGAAAGGTTGTAGAAGAAGATCTATGTGCTCCATTGAGAGGGACCAAGGGAGGAATCCAGTATGGATGCAGCAGACTGTTCCAGAATGGGGTTTCAGACTGGTGGAGCAAAGAAAGAGGTGAAAATCTGCAGTGAGCCTATCTGTTTCCCTGGGTGGAGTGGTTTGCATTGATCACATTTTTAAGACATGGTATTTTATAATATGAATTATTATCAAATGTAAGTTACATACAAATATGAAATAAGGAATTACTAATAAGAGATAGTGGAGTGTCAAATTCATTGCTCCAACTTGCTTTCCAATAGAATGTTCAAATTAGTATATACAAAGAGTAGTTGAGAGGACGAATGTATGTTTGGTTGGCGAATACTATACTGCTTTGGTTAAAGTGGTCATGTGGATACATTCATTCAGTAAATACTTATAAAATGTAGGCCCCATGTCTGTATTTTCATGCAAAAACCTTGAGTCGTTTATCATTCTCAGGATTTTAGAAGACACATTTTTGGAAATAATTCTTTCTGAGATTTCTTCAAATCTAGTATTCTTGCACCAATAGTGCAAGTCATTAGACATCATGGCACTATGGTGCTCACAGTTTTCCTTCTTCACTCCTGTTTAAATGAAGGGCTCCCCGTATTCAGCCAAAAGGCCCTTCATGATTTGTAAAACATGTTTCTCATGTGGGTTTTGTTCTTTTTTTTTCCTTACGGATTCTCAGAAAAACCCTTGCAGCTATTTTCATTGCACTGAGCAGTTTTACCCAAATATTGCACGCGTCTGATTTTCTGGAAGGATGATACACACAGGGAATAAAAAAAAAAAAAAAAAAACTGTCAGCAACGGAGGATGATATAACTTTGGCATCATTTAGGGATGGCAGCTTTATTTTAGCAATAATTAATATAAATTTGTCTGAGCACAGAATATGTAACATACATCCATAGGAAGAAATTATAAAAAACAAATACAATGAGTGCTTTCTTTCTTTCTGAGCACTCTGAACACTTTACAAACAAGACTAGAGAGAAGAGTAATAAATGATAATTTATAATTCCTAAATCATACACATTTTATAATCTATCTCTTTCTCTGGGTAAGGGAGAAAATACAGCTGATAGATAGATGATGCATTCTCATTTTCATGCTTCTGTCACTGACGTGTAATTGTGCATGTCTTGAACTGGATCCATACTAGGCCTCAGATATCTTTCGAACAGTGTATTTGCTAAATACATGAGACAATGATTTATTGGTTCCTTACTCATTAAATCAAGAAGTGTTTGTTAAAGTTTAATATATGCTAAATACTGTTGGAATTAATTGATACATGATAATTAGTAAAACAATGATCATTCCTGACCTCCTAATGCAGTTGCCTAAGAATAAAGAATGCTGGAGCATAGTATATCCAATGATCTGTAATCCACTAACAATAAGTAATCTGTGTAGTGTTACTAAACAGAATACAACTTTGATGAAGATTGGTAAACAAAACCATTGCAATAAGTTTATTTTGAAAGACCCAAGAATAGAGCAATACAGTGAAATCAGTGTAAGATGTGTAAGACAAGAGGGAGATTCTTGTAGGTTTGAAATTTGATGATGGAGAAAGAGTACTTTCAATGATTCAGAAAACAAATTTTAATGTTACTTTAAAATTCAAAGTATAAATATACAGATATTGAGAAGGAATGATAATTATGTTAAAGTTTAGCTGGAAAATTCCTGAGTTATACAAAATCTTGATTTGATAAATGATTTGATTATTAATTTATGTCTAAATATTGAAATTATTACTTAAAGTCATCAGTGTCATGGTCCAGTAAATTTGTTTAAATATGATTCTAATTAGATTCTAAACAATGTGTTACTATAATACCAATAAAAATAATACAAGCTTTTTATGTTAGTCAGCTTATGAGTCACCACGTGTAAGCTAGGGAATATCCAAATAGTAAGACATTATTACTGGATAATAATGATAATGCTAGCAAAATTTGGTAGACTCCTGGAAGACATTAGCATTTTAATTCACAGTGAAAATGTCCATAGAAAAATGTGAGCAGATGTCATATAATCCTTCGAAGAACTGAGTATCGCAATATAAAAGATAATGGAGGAGTGAGTTTGCTATCTTTATGAGCTAGGATAAGGCACGTCATTTTCTGTCAACAAACAGTGGTCTTTTTGGCTCTCAGGCATTCTGATTCACTCCAAATTTATTTCTCCAGTTGGCACATGATACGGAAAAGTTCCTGGACACCCACAATCTAGGAGGAAATTGGAGAACGACAGCAAAAAAATGTCTCCTATTCTTGACTTTGAAATTGGTATACATGTAAATTTTCTCATCTACTAAATTTTTAAAAAAAATTTTTGATGCTTATTTTTATTTTATGTGCATTGGTATGTTGCTTGCATATACGTCTGTGTGAGCATGTCGGATCCCCAGATCCCCGGGAACTAGAGTTATAGGAAGTTGTGAGGGACCATGTGGGCCCTGGGACTTGCAGCCAGATCTTCTAAAAGAGCATCCAGGGCTCTTACCCACTGAGCACTCTCTACAGCCCCATCCTCATCTATTAAATTTAAATCCATGCAGAAAAGGGTGGTTATTGAACAATAAATAAAATGTTTAACCAGTGAGATTGTGAATATGGATTTTATTTACTTCAAACTTCCAAATAAATATGACTCTTCTGGAAACTGTCCTAGAACTAATTGCTTCCTTAGCAATTTCCCAAAAGGTCTAATGATGGTTCATTGTATAATTGGACAAAGTATTAGTTTAAGAATTCTCTCTCCATATCAATTTAAAAATATCTTCCAGGTACTTTTCTGCAAGCTGATCAATACTGACTGCACACCACACTGTCCTTTGCAAATTTATTCCTGTAATTTGTCTCAGCTTGGAGTGTCTCTGTGGTTAATTGTTAATCCATATTCATTGGGCATCACAAATGAGGCCATATAGTCAGGAGATACTTCATGTGCCTTCTCATCTACTAGTGAAAATTTCAAATTATCCTATTTTTACAGTTGCTTGATTTAAAAAAAAAAAAACTGTTCAAATAAAAATATAAGACAATTACTGTTTCAGATTATCAAACAATTTGCATGGTGATGCTCAGTAGGTAATGACTTCATTAAAAATAACAATGTAATGTAAATGACTACCATATACCAATTCAATGGCTTTAATTGGACTATTAAAGATATCTTTTTGCTTATGGATGAATTTGTGTTTCTCAAAGCCCAAACTTGAACACTGAAAGCATGTTTCTCTGGAATATTCCTTCAGTTCTATTTGAATAACCTCTAAATTGATGTGAGGCCTGGCATTTGAAGCATTAAGTCTGAACTCCAGCCTCCCCAGTGATAGGAATGTAGGTGTGCACTAACATTTCCACCTTCAATGTTTACTTTTTTAAATTGTCTTAACACACTTCAAAAAACTAAGATGTGCTATCTTTAGAAAACAGATGTATATCTTTTCTTTTGGCAACCATGAGGACTAAAATTATGCTAGGAACATTATTATTATTATTATTATTATTATTATTATTATTTGCTTTAACAATGCTTACTAGGTAAACAACAAAAATATCAAAACCCACACAATACTTGGTAGCGAGTAAGTATAATGGTTAAAGGAATATTGCAAAATTATCAAGTTCTAAGCTTAAAAAGAAGGACACTGGTTGTTTTATAGAAAATGAAAACATTAATATAGCTGTTAGTAGAACTGTTCTGTGAGTCTGAGTCTTTGACCCTGTTCTCTCTGTGTGTATGTGTGTTTACATTTACAGCTTGCATCTCAGGTTGCATCGTTTTAGGTTATTTGAAATTCACATTGGTCACTTGTGATTGTATTATTGGTATCCTTTCTAGGACTACTATTTTAAGACAAGGTTAGATGTCCCTGTTTTCATTAATATGGAAATCTTACAATTTATAGACCACACCTTAGGTTTATCAATGTATATAATAGACATTTTATCCCATGTGTTATGATTTAAAAGTTATGATTTATCTGAAATTAAGTAGTTTGGACAATTGAACCACCATACTGGACGAATTTGAGCCACTGGAGAGACATGAATATTATATTTCACACCCACTCATTGTTCTCCCTTTACGCTGGAGAACTAAAGAATATGCAAGAATCTCCCACAGAATTGTCTGTTATTGCCCTCAGGGCTACTGCTTTCTGTATATTCTGTTGCAATGTAGAGACATGCATAGGAGAAGTCAAGAAAGTAATGTTAATGTTTGTTAAATAAATAAATGAGACAATAGCTTTCACCTAAATAACATATATTTAATTCAGATATCTTGAGATTTTGTTCATTTAATTTGTATTTATACATTATCTTTATACACACCTATTAGCTACAAACCTATGTCATAATGTTGTGACATCATGTTGTGAATTCATTTTTAATGGCAGAAACAAGCAATAAATAAAAAAGAAAACAATAACACAACAATGTAAAAATAGCAACCACAATGATATTGGTGAAGGTAAAATTAGAAAATAATTATAAAACAAATAACTCAATGCCTAGAAACTAATAAAAACATGATTAAACCATTATTCTCTTCCAGATCATTTTAAAATTCCAATGAAATAATAAATGAAAAGCATTCGACTTTCTTTTTTATTTCCTTTCCTTCTGTTGTTGAAAACTAGGGCCTTTAACATGTTAGGTATATGTTCTATCACTGAGCCACATATGGTTGAACAAGCACCTGGTTTTCACTATGAGATGAATCAGCTGTAACAATTACACCTTTTCTGTGTTAATATTTTCTTTAAAATATCATTCACACTACGGTATGTTCTTTTACCTATGCTGTTTGTGTTCTTGGACCAATTTTCTAATGGCTTTGCCATTAAAGACTACCAAAGGTACTTAAACTCTGGTATGTAGAATTTTTTCCAGAATGTTTGCAAATGTCCCTACTAGAATTAAAAAATGAACTTTGGCTATTGCTTAAATAAATGTATTAAAATCTTTAATTTCTTCCCATTGTCTATTGACATTTGAGAAACCAATGAGCTCAATATTAGGCAAAATAGAAGAAAACAAGCAAATTTTGAAGAAGCTTATTTCATGACTTTAGCAAGCTGGATGTGTTTTCATTAAAGAATAATACTTAGAACTTCATATTGTCAACACAAGGGAAATTAGCATGTCCATATTTGAATTTAGTATGTCATTTGGCATTCTTCATAATACCATAAATATGCTGGTACATGCCTACATAACAATTTGTGGTATGAATCACATGTAGTATTTTCTTGGAGTTAGCTATAAAACACATTTGGAAACCAAAATTAACCAGATGACATTTTATTATGCAGTTGGCCTGATGTAATGTAAAATTTAATTACATAATATTTCATACACAGCTGTGACTAAACATATTTGAGCTTCCAATATTCAGGAACTAGGCTGACATGAAGATCTTTAGGCAAAATGATTGAAGTGGGTTATCCACTCTGGATAAATGAGAATTTATTAATATGTCCACAGGATCTTTTATTAAGTACTCAAATACCATTCCCACTAAATTTCTCTGAGGGAAGGATATACCCTAAAAACTTCATACACAAAAACGAAACTATCACCAAAGCAATTCATCAGAATAGCATTACGTAACTGTAAAGCCTCACGTGTATTTGGTGAGCTTGCCCTACTTTAATCCCCTTGTGTTTATAAAACTCAGATTTTTTTTTTGCATCTAATTGCTAGCAAACTGTAGATAATAAAATGTCCTCATCAAACCAAGCAAGATCTGGGTTCATTTTGTAGCTACATTTTCTTTGTCTAATGTTTTCTTATCTGAAATGTGCTCAATGAAAAGCCACTTTCCAACTATAAAGAAAAAATTTAATTAGAATAAAGTGAGTGAGTTGCCAATTTCATCAATTTAGCCAGCATTTATTGGGATTTATGAGTTGTACAGCACTGTGCAAGGAGCTGGATATCCATGGGAGAATGACTTTCTTAAAGGTTTGCATTTCTTTTACTGAGGATGCATGCTAGTATCAGAAACAAGGCCATGGCTTCCGAAGAGGTCTTTTGAACAATCCCTCACTAGTCAACACGGAGCAAGAGTGATTCAATAGGTAATTTTAATGAGTACAAGACCTTAAAAATGACACCCACAGCAGAGTAGGCTTGTATGAGTCCACTTAGAAGGCCTCTTTGCATGGAGGACAGCTGACTAGCTCTTTGGAATTTCTTCAGATGTTTTCAGGTGGGGAGAACATACAGAATAGAGTTTGTAGGCCAAAAGTTGTCCTCAAAGTCTTTAAAAAGGGTACCATGTTATGACACCTTAGGTAGAACTCAAAGATCCATAGCTAGCCAGCATGTGCATACATGTATCAGTTGGGCTGACTATTAGAATGTCCCTGATATGCAATGGTACAAAAGATTTTAAAGTTATTAAAGATAAATAAAATGTGACAACCAATTGGTTGCAATGTAGAGACATGCATAGGAGAAGTCAATGACTTCATTAGGGCGACTAAATGTCTTCCAACACTAACATTTCTACAATTTTCTCCTTCATAAGAAAATCATGTTCTTTTTCATGGGGAATAGAGAAACACAGGCTGAAAGATGCCCTAACAGGTTCTTATTGCTGAACCCGATTACTTGATACTCTACAACTCACATGCTAAAAGAACAGATGCCTACCATTGGTTTTTATTCTTATTTTTTGTCCTAAACAGACACACACACATATGCACACACACACACACACACAAACACACACACACACACACACAGAGACAGAGACAGAGACAGAGAGACAGAGATTTTTACGCCACCCAAAAGAAATAAAGAGATTAAATTAAAAAACAAACTAAACCACATGTGAGTTTTTACAACGTGTCTTAAGAAAGCTGTATTACAGAAAGAGAGAAAGTGCAGGTAACTTGAGAGGTGGACACACCAGCCTCAGTTACTGACAGTGCTGTAATTCTTACATGTACTGGATAAAATGTTTCTATAAAACTTTGAGTAAACAAAACCCAGGAGATTAACATTATATATACTCACAAACAAACCCTTGTGAGATGGCTCAGTAGGTAATGTAAAGATGCATGTTCCCAACTGTTAGGACCTGGGTTCAGTCTCCAGGATCATCATGCTGAGAGGAGTGAAGTGGTTCCTGCAGACTGTCTTCTGACCCCTTGATCAGTAGCACATACCCACATGTGCAAATATGTAAGTGTGAGATGTCACACCTGTGTACATGTACAATATGCACACAAGCACATATACGCACAAGCACACATACACATGTATACACACACATATACAAACGATCAAATAAGAAGAGACAAATAGTAAGTCAATTACTTTCTGATCTTTTGGTACTTTAATCACTGTCTTGTAGTATTTCTTTGGAACATTGACAATGTGATCTATTGTAACAGTGCACAGTTCCACATTAAAATATTACTGATTCTACTCTGTTAATTATTAGTTAGATAAGACCCTGAGGTCTAAAAATGCTGAGTGGTTGAGAAGGTGGATCAGACATTGGAAATATGGGAGTTTTATCTCATCATCTCATATTTAATCTTTTCATGTAACTTTCACTACACTTTCTTTGTCCAGTTATCAACCTACTGTGTAGAGGCACGTTGCTTGCTTCTATCAGTAGAGATTGGAAAAAGCATACTTCATGTGTTTGAAAAGAATCAAATGGAATTTCAACAGAACTTGATTTAGAGTGATATGACATCACAAAGTATGTTGCAGCACCACATTTTTGAAGAACTTCCGTTTTTTTTTTTTTTTCTATAAGAAAAGAAAGTCACTTACAACCCACCCTTCATTTCACGTTAGCCACTAAGGCATGAGTACTCTGTGGCACATAAGCTGAATGCCTGCAAAAGAGATTATTTATACTCTATGAACACTATGTGCTGAGCTCCAGTTGGCATAGCCAAACAAACCACTGACAGAGCATGGAAAGAGGAAGAGCATGTCATACTCTGCAAACAGACTCCCTTATTCCTGTACAGACATAGATAACGGCATCAATTCCAGCCATAATTCTGGACCAGAGATCATTTGTAACAGAAAAATTAAAGCAAACAAAAATGAATGATACTCTCAGTTAGCCTCACTGACACACACACACACACACACACACACACACACACACACACACGATGGGAAAGAGAGCAGCAGAAGAAGAGACACAAATCTTCTAAATAGATGGCATCAGCAGAGCATTGTTCTCTATGAAAGTGTACTTTTCATCAAGTAATGCCATGGGAGTGATCACATCTGTTCTGGAAGGGATGCTGAATGCTTCCAAGAAATGCAACTCTAGACACTCTTCTCTCCCGTCTCTAATATTTGAAAGTCAGACAAATCCAGTGGCCCTTGATTGTTCTATCTCCTGGTGCTATAGGCTTGAAGAAATTATCCATATACCCTGAGCTTTCTCTTTTTCATCTGAATAGTGACTTAACATTATCTTGTTTCAATAACTAAACATCCTTATTTCATAAACCATTTAATAAAATTGAGCAATGTATAAATTGAATTAATAACATCAGAAGATCACAGCATAAATGAAGATATTATTGTAATGATAAAATAAAAATTGAAACACTGAATTTGTAAACTACTAAATTTTTACATTAATAAAGAAAGGCACATGAGTATGCTAATACAAAAATGACTACTCACCTAAGGTCAAGAAATAATGATGTGGACAATATTTGCACTTATGCTAGAATTATGGACTCACAGAACCAACTTTGTCCCTTGAAGCAACTGCATTGTTTTAATTAGATCTGTAGTTGTTCTCTATGTATATTAGCTTTTGAGAAGAATGCATTACCCAACATAAAATGATACATTCTTTCTTGGTGTTACTGAGTAGCTGTGATGTTCCTGGCCATGCAATTATGTTGCTTTACACTCACTAGCTCATTTACTGCCCATTGACAGAATTAGGAAGCTCTCAGGGAACTCAAGAGACACAATTTAAAATGGTCTGAATTAAATTTCAGATTCAGTCTTTTCTAAAGCCCACACTTGTTTTCCATCATTTAACATCATGAGTTTTATTTACTGAAGATCTAAGAACTTTCAGATTGGAGGCTCATTTATGTAATAATTTACAGTTCATGGCTTAGGGTAGAGAAAACCTGTATAAATAAGTGATATTAGGGAGCCGACAGACAAATGCAAATAAAGTAGAGCAGGTAAAAGTTAAGAGAATCAAGAGTCACGAATCAAAATAAAAATTCTTCCATCACATGTATCTTATTCCTTATCCCATTGGTTAGGCTCTATTAAAATCCATTGCTGTTGGCTATGTACTTGCATGCTACCATATATAGCAGAGGAATTTTAGCAGTCAGGGTTCTTTAGAGAAGCAAACTTGGGAGCATGAATGATATACACACATATTAAATCATATTACACTGAAATGGTAACAACTGTCTCATACTGGAGAGGCTGAGAGCTCAACCTGATACTGTCTCTGTCTAGGAAATTGGGTGCCCTAGCAGTCCCAATCTGGCACTGAAAACTTGGAAAGTACCTAAAGAACAACCTGTTCTCTGTTAGTGATGTCACTCCAGAAAAGTGGTCCTGATATCCTCAAAGGGACGAGCAGCAGCTACAAGATAAACACCTTTACAGCCAAGTGGGAATGCTAAGCCACAAAAGGTGGGTAACCTTCTTTCAGCCATGTCCTTTTCCATCTGGGACAAGATCAGATGCTCCTGCCCACATTTGCTGTGAATTTTCCCACAATGATTAAGTTAATTGATCAGGACAATAATTATTTGAAGTTCTCTACATAGCTAATTCTAATTTGTGGCAAATTGGCATTGAAACCAACCATCACAGGGATATATGGAAATAGAAATTACATGGAACACACAAAACTAAATATGTTAGTTGATAAGTTAATGAGAAAATGCACATTGCCATTGGAAAATCACGTTTTGCAACACAAAAACACAAGAGCTCATATGAAAAGAGACAGGAAATAATTAAAATTTTAACATTTGAATTGCCCATGGTAGTTGGTTAAATGATTATGTTTTAACAACTTAAAATTTGTGACATTAAGTTTGCTTATACATTTTAATACAACCACAAAACCCATAATACTGAATGACTTATAATGAAAAATACTTTACGTACCTTACTGCAACACAGTGATGATTTTTTTACTCATTGACGAACTGCTCGCAATATTTTTTTCTGTGCATATAAGTTAATTGTAATAAGATAATACTTTGTGATTTACAAAATTCATACATTAACTATTGATCATATGTTACACTGTCTGGGTAATTAGCTTTGGTATCTCTCATCACTTCTCCACTTTATTCTCCTATTAGTCATATGTATCAATTATTGTTTAAGATCAATAGACTTTATGTGGATACAAATTTTAATTAGAACTAAAAAAAGGATTACATGATACATTTTAAACATCACTATTCTTAGGATTAATACATAACACATTTTGTTTATACAAATAATTATTTGGGTACTGTAGGCTTTGATTTATTAAAATCTACTTTATTTGATTTGAGGTAGAGGGGTTCAAACAAGGCTCTACCTCCCTTCAAACAAACAAACAAAAAACCCATAATTTTAAAACATAACTGTTTTTAAAGAAAGTAAAACTTCAACTACAGGGTATCTGTTTCAAAGAGAAATAATGAATGACAAGTGTTCAATATCAGATATGCACAGGTTTGCCATAGATGATCTCTTGAATCTGGCTTCCAGTAAAGGACTTTGCAAAATCCTAGACTTCAGATGTCATATTCTTAGAGCAATGACAAAGATGGAATCCACTGTTTGATTACTGCAGGGAGGTTCCCTTAAACACATCAGTGAGGTATGGCATAGTTCTCTTAGTCATAGAGTTCTACACATAAAGCTTCGGCCCTTGCTGCTGTTCATTACAGAGACAGATGAATTGATAAGGCAAATCTAGGCCAGCTGCTCTATTTTTATATTCCTATATATAAAGCTCCCGATGATGTCTGGTAAACACTGGTGATTAAGTACTACAATATCTTAAAATTCTCATGGATTAAAGGTGTAAGTCTTTATTTCGAAGCCTAGTATCTTCTTCGTTAGGTTTAAAATGTACTAACTCTAAAAGCAAAAAGCAAAGAGGAGCTTCTACATTGTCATTTTCTGTGGCCTGGTGAGGGTGCTCGCCCCTCAGGGGGAGGTGATCAAAGAGCAGGCCAATCAGATTATGTCAGAGGCAGTCCCTCTTCCCCTTACTATGTAACCCTCTTAGACACTAAACTGACATGGGCTACATCTGTGCAGAGGTTCTAGGTTATCTCCATGCATGGTACTTGGTTGGAATATGAGTCTCTGGAAAGACCTCTGTGTTCAAATTTTCTGGTTCTGTTGCTCTCCTTGTGGGGTTCCTGTCCTCTCCAGATCTTAGTATTTCCCACTTCTTATCTAAGATTCCATGCACTCTGCCCAACAGTTGGCCATAAGTCTCAGTGTCTGCTTTGATAGTCTGCAGGGCAGAGCCTTTCAGAGGCACTCTGTGGCAGGTTCCTAGTTTGTTTCCTGTTTTCTTCTTCTTCTGATGTCCTTCCTCTTTGCCTTTCCGGATGGGGATTGAGCGTTTTAGTCAGGGTCCTCTCTCTTGATTAGTTTCTTTAGATGTACAGATTTTAGTAGGTTTATCCTATGGTAATTCTTTATTTTGATGGTGGTGGTGGGAGAGAGAGAGAGAGTAAGAGAGAGAGTAAGAGAGAGAAAGATATTTAGGGAGGGTAATGTGTGTGGTGTGTGTGTCTGTGTATCTTCTGTAAGGCTGGATATGTGGATGGATTTTGCGTAAATTTGGTTTTGTCCTTGAATATCTTATTTTCTCCATCTATGGTGATTAAAAGTTTTGACGGGTATAGAGTCTGGGCTGAAATTTGTGGTTTCTTACAGTCTATAGAAAGATATCTACCCAGTCCCTTCTGGCTTTTAGAATCTTTGCTGAGAAGTCGGGTATAATTGGGATAAGTCTGGTTTTATATGTTACTTGACCTTTCTCCCTTACAGCTTTTAATATTTTTTCATTGTTCTGTTAATGTTTTGGTTATTAATTGTCAGGGTTAATCTATTTTCCAATCTATTTTGTGGTCTTTAAGCTTCTTGTATGTTTATAGGCATTTGTATCTTTAGTTTGGGAAAATTTCCTTCTCTGATTTTGTTGAAAATATTTTTCTGAGCCTTGGAGCTGAGACTCTTCTATTCTTATTGTACTCAGGTTTGGTCTTTTCATGGTGTCTCAGGTTTCTTGGGTGTTTTATGTAATATTTTAGATTTCACGTTTTCTACGATATGACCAATTTGTAAATTTATTCAATTGTATCTTCTATTCTCTTGCTCATGTCAGTAGTTCCTGTTCCTTTTCCTAGGTTTTTCAATCTTCAGTATTTCCTCTGTGTTTCTTTATTGTTTCTTTTTCCATGTTTTGGTATACAACAGTTTTATTCATTTCCTTCATGTCTTTCATTGTATTTTACTGTGTTTTTAAGGGATTCATTAATTTTCTCTTAAAAAGCCTTTCTCATCTTTTTAAGAATGGACTTAAGGTCATCTTCTTGTGCTTTGGCTGGGTTACGATATCTAGGGCTTGCTGTAGTAGGATGGCTGGGATCTGATGGTGCCATATTACCCTGACTCTTGTTGACTGTAATCTTAATCTAGTTGTCCCTGGTGTTGGATAGATGTTCCTGATGTGTCCAGGACTCCTAGAGGAGGTAAGTAGAGCCATGGGACTGGCAGTGGGGCACAGGGAACTGGATGCTGCTCAGCTTTGCTGGCTGAGGTGAGCAGAACTTTGCTGGGCACAGCAAGCAGCCTAGAGAAGGCAGGCAGAGCTGTCAGCCTGACAATGGAGCTCAGGGGACAGAGTGGCTCACTGTTGCTAGCTGTGTCCCAGGTGGACCCCGTAGGCAGAGCAGTTCCCAAGTATTTTAATTTGTCTGTTTTACTTTCTGCTTTTAGATTGCTCTCTGCACATGTTTCAACATGATGAAAAACAGTGAGAAAATATATGCATTTCATATACTTGTATGAATAATTTATAAATAAATGTTATTTTACATTTTTATATATTCTATTGTTTTTATAAGTACCTAGTTGCTTTATAGGCTTCACATATTTAAAAGTATTCTCAATATCTGTTCAATTCTTTATTTTCCAGTCAATAAATTACTATACTATTTTACCATTATTTTTCCAGGAATTAATAATTTAACTCATTTTATTTATACAAAACTTTATCTGAGAGCCTATTTATAAAAACCTCACACAATATAAGCTAACTACTTAGTACAGGAAAGTGCAGATTTATTTAAGGTGACCTCTTGAAGCTTTCTTTCAGTAAAGAAATTTGAAAACTGTCAGACTTCAGGGTCCATATTCACATAGTGATAAAGATAAGACTTGATGCTCTATCACTCCCCGTTCAAGGGAAGGACTTCTATTCTAAACACTTCTGGTGATATAATGTCATCACTCTCTCCCTCACAGAATGTTTTTGTTATTTATTAATGATCTTCAGTTTATAATATGTATGTTATAGACTAATATCTTCTTGGGTTATGTGTGGAGTTGTTGATGTCACTCTCTTTACCCTCTATGACAGTATTTCTTTCTCAGCATAAGAAGTGAATATCTCACAATGTCAATTGAATCAAGACCATGAAATCAAGGTACTATGATATACACACACACAATTTTATGGTCAATTGGCTCTTGTGAGTTTAGGCTGAGCTGAAAGAAGGAGATATGTGGAGGCTGGGTAGAGCATACCCTCAACACTTCCCTCTACTTCTGTCCTGTTGCTCTTCTCCATGGCCCCTTCAAGAGCAAAATACACCATCTCAACATGGCACATTTGCTACTCCTCCTTTTCCATTGTTGGCCCAGAAAAACACAGCCTGGTGATCATCAGCCACAAACTTTAAAATGTGACCATAAAATAAATCTTCCCTACCTTCAGTTTCTTGTTCCAAATGTTCCATAATGAAATAAAATCAGTTAGTACGTGGAGACTTCCTCACTGCATTTGTTATTATGAAGCAGTTTCCTCTGTGATTAAAATCTCCCACCTTGGAGAAAAGCTGCTTAAATGAGGGATGTTGTAAAGGACATTAAAAGCAAAGCAAAACAAAACAAAACAGATGATCTAAGTCAGTGGTTTTCACCCTTCCTAATACCATGACCCTTGAATACAGTTCCTCATGATTTGGTGAGCCTAAACCATAAAATTACTTTGCTGTCACTTTATGACTGTAATTTTGCTGTTGTTATGAATCATGATGTAAATATTTTTGTAGATATAATTTTGCCAAATGGTTTGCTCCTCACAGGTTGAGAACCACTGGTTTAAGGGAAGGTAATGTTGAAGAGAAAGTCCTTAAAACCTTAAACCCGGGAACTAAACAACTCAAAGACTGGGGGTTTCTGAAACTGGTCAGATAGACTAAGAATCTTCGTTCCTAGGCATAAATAAATCTAAGTGCTCTGGAAAGACAGTTGGATAGGCTATATTGCATGGTATAAACAGATACCAATCCTTACTACCTGGAAAGACAGAGACTATTTGAACTGCCTAAGTGGCTCTGACCTTTTGAGCTGCCTGTAGGTCGAGTATTGTGCTCCATGTTTTTGTGTTTTCTGAGCTGTACCTAAGGTTGGAGGGGGTTTTTGGTGATAAAGCTGACTTTGAGTCATTTTTGCTCCTGTAAGTAGCCCTTCATACATATTCTTGTAAATATTCCCAATACGACACCGTAGTTCACCAAAATGAGACTTTGGTGGTGGCCTCACTTTAGTCTGTCATTTGTTTATGTGGGGTGAATAGATGTTTGTACATGTTTGCTCAGTAACATGATTATAAAATTGGAACTAAGAAAGTTGGAACCACAGTGTAATTACACGTCCATATGCAGGGCCTTTACTCATTAGTACCACATTCTTTACAAAAGAGGAAGAAGGTGTGCTCAGCCCAATGGATACACCACCAACACAATCCCAGTACCTAAGTCTCAGAGAACAATACAGAGCCAGAGGACCAGAAATCTGTTGCAAGAGTACATCTTCTAAAAATGACAAGGAAGCAGTGTCCAAATACTTCAACAATAGGGCTGCCTGGAGAACCCCTGCCTTAGGACAACACCCTAAACATGTAAACATGGTGTGTGTGGGGGAACCTCATGGAACCTCATCTCTAGACAAAGAATTACAAGCAACTAACGACTGCTGAGAAAAGAAGAATTGGTCTTTTCCCGGGATGTGACAGTAATTAGCTATCCAGTATCAAGTGGTCAGCCCTGAAATCATACACACACAATCAAAACTAAATATAAACACATACACACACACACACACACACACACACACACAAACATGAGGAAAATAGGAGAGATGGAGGAAGAGACAGTAAGAGGCTTTGGAGGGAGGAAATGGAATGAGATAAAATGATTTTATATTTCAATACAAATACATTTTAAAAATGTATACAAATGGACCTTGACCTCCTTTTATAGGTTCTTGCAGGGGAGCGCAGCTACTCTTATACTCTAGACTGAAGACTGGCTCTTCTCTATTCAGGGAAGGTCATCCTCTTCTTTGACCAAGTGGGCAAAGAAGTGGTGAGGGAGGAAGGGGACACCTTCCTAGCCAACCAGCTCAGCCCAATCTGAGCCCATGGCAGCTCAGTATCCAAGTGAGATCCCTAATAAGAAGAACAGGGACTGTCTCTGACATGAACTCAGTGGCTGGCTTTTTGACCTCCTCCCTCCTACAATTGAGGATCAGCCTTGCTAGGCCATAGAGGAGGACATTGGAGCCAGTCCTGATGAGATCTGATAAGCTAGGGTCAGATGGAAGTGGAGGAGGACCTCCCCTATTGTGGACTTAGAGAGGGGCAGGGGGGAGATGAAGGAGGGAGGGATGAGATAAGAAAGGAAGGGAGGGATTGGGAGGGAATGAAGAAGGGTGGCACAGCTGGGATAAGAAATAAATAAATTGTAATTAATATAAAAAATAAGAATCTAATTAAAAATGTATACAAAAGAGAACAGTGTGGACAGATGAAAGCAGCAATAACATGACACTTCTAGAAGCAAAAGAACACAGAATATCTAGAAGCCAAACAAAAGTTAGGTGAAGCAGCACCTAACATCTTACAACACTGGAAAGAACACTGTTCAGCAGACATCTTGGAAAGTGTGCATCATACAGACAGGATGTGGCTCTGTTTGCTCACTTAACTCTTAGCACTCCCTGCTTATTTTCATGGCTTTTAGTTTTCTTATTTATGAACGATCTCAGATTATTGGGACTGTGTCCTTAAACACTGTTTCCTTGAAATGTGGATTTTAAGAAACTTTTTCTTTTTACGAAGAAAAATACTAACCAGAAAGAAAACAAGAGGCAATGGTATCTTTAGTTATTACTCCAATTATATGTAGTACATAACATACATTCATGTCAACATATGTTGTGTAATAAGTTAAAACTTCACAGTGGATTTTGAGAAGTATACTTATACATATGCTCAAAACCAACCACATACACAGTAGACATACACAGAATACTGGACAGTCATTTCTACCTCATAATCACACAGAAGATAGTAATATCCTCTTGTGAGAAGAGTGTTGATATAGTTATTTCACAGAAAAAATGTGAATTATCTATCCAAGGGTTCTACAGTTTTTTTTCATAAAATGATACATCTATAAGGTGAGAATTCTTAGCATTTGGTGTTACAAAATACTACTCAAACAAGTTAAAGGTGAAAAAAATAAATATTGGCTTCCTATTACGATATAATTTTTGTTCGTATCCTATTTTCTTGACCAACAGTTATTTCACTGATGATTTAAAAGGAAATCTATCATCTATCTATCATTCTATTTATGTATCAATGTTTTTATAGATATAAATTTATGCATGAATATAGATAGATATAACAATATATTCATATCTATTTATAGATATATACTTTTATATCTATTTATATATTCATATATTTTAATCACCAAAAATGACTTCCCAAAAGATAAAATTTTTAAATTCAGTATAATACATGTGCTATTCATGCATTCAAATTTATAATAGCATTGAAACGTGAGTCTCAGAAATACAACTTCCAGTGTGTCACACAGATGCGGACTTTACATTTGTCTGTCTACTGCATGAAAATATAAAGTAAAAATATAATAACAACAATGACAGTCAACGGTATTATGATGATCTCATAGGCAGACAAATACAGATTAGTTCTCAAATTCACTTAAGTGTTTTGTTTGTATAATCCTACTGACAAATACGTTTTCCACTAAAGAAAGTGAGTTAAATGAAGTTTTGTGTTCATCACGAATGTATTGAATTATTAATATTCAAATGTAACATAAAAATAATCATTTTATAAATTATGTCGTATACCCTATTTGACTTACTGTTGTGACATTTTGGGTAAAAACAAATTTTAAAAAGCTGAGAGACTAAGAAAAACTAAGATTGACAGATACAGAGAGTAAGAAAAAGCAGAAGAGGGGGAAGAAAATGGAAATGAAGGCAGAAGAGAATGGAAAGTATGAAGAGAAAAAAAAATAGACAGAAGCCAGGCTGGTGGCACATGTCTTTAATCCCAGCACTCAGGGATGCAGAGGCAGGAAGGTTGCTGTGGGTTAGAGGCCATCCTGGTCTACAAAGCAAGTCCAGGAGAGCCAAGGCTATGCACAGAAACTGACTCAAAAAACAAAAAAAAAAATAAAAATAAAAAAAGGAAATTGACACAGTTGAGAGATGAGTGGAAAAAATGAATTTTTATTTCTAAAATTCCTACTAGATATGGTCTTCTTAGGGTTGCATTCAGATAAAACTCAAATTACTAATCAAAGCTAAAAAAATATAAGGAAAAATTTTATCCTATAATTACAAACTGATTCATCAAAATGATTGCAGATAGGCTATTCACAAAGGTAACATATATATCTTTTATCCATGTTATCTCTTTGCACTAGGTAGTTTTCAGTGCAGCAGTTCAAAGCTTTCTGTCTGTGCTGGTTTAATTCTCATTCGGAGGTACTAGGAGTACTTTCTAAGTTCATTAGAATGACATACCATCATTCCAAAAGATCCCACTAATGGCTGCTTCATGGGTACAGACTGAAAGACCACATGAATACATACACACTTGAACTCTTTGTCTCTAGCTTGCTAAGTGGTAGCCAGACAATGAGACCATCATGCATAGTGTTCACTGGATCTTGGACTTCTAGGACTCTTCTTAAACAACATTAATCTGATTTTCATTAAAAACTGACCTGGCTGAGTTATTTCATTCTAGTGGTAAAAAAGGAGTAATATGATAAGCATGCCTCTTTCTGTCTGTTTTATGCCCTATCCAGAACAAAAATATGGAGTAGGTGGAAATAAACTAAAATCACATAAACAACTGCCACATACAAATATTTTGAACATGGCTGGTTATTTACTTAATTTGGTCTTTCTCCTACCTGACACTGACTTCTACCTCAAATAGCTATCTTCTTTATTTTTTTTTCACATTCTACCCATTTAGATTTTTGCCTTTTCCTTGCCCCTCTCTAGGATTACCTGATTTCTCAGTGACAGATTACTTTGGTTCCCTGATAACTTGGATTTGTCCTTCATATCAGATAAATCTCTTTTAAGTTATCAAACTTTGTTTCTTTAGCTATGTTATGCATATTTCAATAAGTTCTTTTGCATCATATTCCTTGACTGATATCAGAAACTTAGCTAACAATTTCTGGTTGACCAAAATAGTTGGGTAATATTTTTCTTATTCCTTCTTTTTCTTCTATTACACAAGACAGCAATCTTCAAAGTAGAAATTGAGGCACTGAAGGGTGAAATTGGCAGGTTTGTGATAAGAGAGACAACTGGAAATAGCCAGTTGTGTTTATGTTGTGGTTAAGGGTGGAAATACTATACCAATTAACAGTGTGCTATTTCACTAGAGAACACACTAGAACTAAAGAAGCTAAAGAAGAAAGAGGACCTGGGGTAAAATGATCAATCCTCACTTAGAAAGACAAATGGGATGGACATTGGAAGTAGGAGAAAACAAGTAACAGGACAGGAGCCTACTATAGAGGGCCTCTGAAAGACTCTACCTAGCAGTGTATCAAAGCAGATGCTGAGACTCATAACCAAACTTTCAGCAGAGTACAGGGAATCATATAAAAGAAGGGGAAGTAAGACCTGAAAAGGACAGGAGCTCCACAAGGACCAATTATATTTGGGCACAGGGGTCTTTTCTGAGACTGATTCTCCAACCAAGGACCATGCATGTATATAACCTAGAACCCCTGCTCAGAAGTAGCCCATGGCAGCTCAGTATCCAAGTGGGACCCTAGTAAGGGGAACAGGGACTGTTCTCTGACATGAACTCACTGGCTGGTTCTTTGAACATCCCCTCCAGAGGGCGGAGCAGCCTTGCTAGGCCACAGAGTTGGGCATTACAGACAGTCCTGATGAGACCTGATTGTTAGGGTCAGATTGAAGGCGGAGCACCTGCCCTATCAGGGTACTTAGAGAGGGGCATGGAGGAGATGAGGAAGGGAGGGTGAGATTGGGAAGGAATGAGGGAGGGGCTACAGCTGGGATACAAAGCTAATAAACTGTAATTAATATTGAAAAAATTAAAAAGTTAAAGTAAAAAGTACATAAAAAAAGAACACACTAGAAGTTTGTGTTAATTGGAGTTTTCTAGGGAACATAACAAAGAGAAAAATATTTGTTATAAAAGGGCATTTTTAACATTGCTTCAGAAATGTGTGCTGTGTGACTAGTTCAACAATAGATATCTCTCTGCTAGGGAAGCAGAGAACCTGTAGGTGCTTGGTCAAAGCAAGTAGATGACTACGTTTGCCTAATCTGGTGTTTAAGGCAAGAAAGGTTCCTGAAGAGCTATGGATTTCCAGTCTACAATAGGTAGCCTAATCACCTGGAATCTATTGTCATGGAAGGATGCAGGCAGTGGAAACAGCAACAGAATGAAAGCACTCACTAACAAGCATTGAAGGAAGGTAAGGAAGCCCTGATGCTTTTCCATGAGAAATACTGATTTCTTTGTTTTGTGCAAATGTTTCTCTCTGACATCACCCAAAATTAACCATTCTAGGAAATGCTCCTTACATCCACCCAGAGGCTTTCCTCTTTGTTGATTAGGTCCAACCAGCTGATAATCAAGATTAACAGTGGCAAGGTCATGTCTGTGTAGTGGCTAACGGGTGACACAAATAAAGTCACATTTAATTTTCAATTGTATTAGCTGTATCTCAGGGAGTGAATTTCCTAGCAGAATGAAAATGTATTAATTGTAAAGATAAATTGACCCTGGAATCCCATCATACTACAAAAGGGGAAAGAACCAAAAATCATGAGACAAATACATAGGTTCCTATATGGTCCACCGCTGAGCCTAAGGTGCATGGCATAATGTCAAACAAACTGCAATAAATGCTCCTTATATAAGTGAATTTGACTGTGAGCGGTTTACATTTTGTTCCTATTTTCAAAATACTTAGTCATTAACATCTAGTGTAGTTTTTCTTATTCCTCCTCTCTGCACTTCAATATTCTGTTTCACTCTCTCTCTCTCTCTCTCTCTTTCTCATCAAACCTTCTTTCTTTTTTCTCTTTATTCAAAGGTTCTGGCTAACCATGATAAACTAAAGAAATGAAAATTGTTTTTTTGGAGTATTAGTTTGGGGTTTGGAGTAAAGGTCTGAGTGAAGGCCAGCCAGGTGGAGGCACATCCAGCTATCTGAGGAAAGAAACTAACTTCCTGCGCACTATAGATACAGCTGCTAGGAAAATGGCCCAGAAAACCAGGCCTGAAACACTTATGGTCTTGGAGCCTAAAGTAAAGCAATCATTTCAAAAGTCAATTCCTTGTTTACGAAATCATGTAATGAGAAGGCATGTAACTCCTTGCTTGCATTTTTTTTTCTCTTTAAAATCCTTGTTCCCATAGACCATGGGGAACATTCCTTTCCTGCTTCTGCAGGAAGATTTTGTGACCTGTGGCTCGAGCCTGTATGCAATAAACCCTCATATATTTGCAGCAGAGTCAATTCTTGGTGGTCTTTGGGGTGGGGGGTCTCACAAACTGGGCCTAACAACCATTGTTAAGCCTAAAATGAATACGCCCCCTGATACATATTTTGTAAATAATATGTTGGTTGGTTCTCATGACATCCAGTTTGTATCCACTGAATTTTTGCTTAGTCAAATGATTTTCATATAATTTCACAATTCAGAATCTGATTTCATTTCATATTTTTATGAAAATATATTTTTAAATGTATTAAAATTAGAGTTTCCCCTAATTGTGAAATTTCTGTGTAGCTCTCTTACTTGTCTGTCAACATGCTTCATTGGATCCAGGTTATAGATTTCTTTCTTCTTCTGTCCTTTCTTTCTCTTTCCCTTTTACCTTTCCACTTTTCTTCTCTCTGTTTCCTCTATCCTCTCTCTCCTTCTCTCTCTGTGGTCCCCTCTTTTTGAAAGCATGTCATGTGACCTAGACTAGACTCAGACGTCTTATGCCACAAGGATGACACTGAACTCTAGATTATAGCCACTGCTTAGCCCTCTAAGTGCTGGGACTTTACATGCCCATATCCATCTTCCCTTTTATGTGGTACTGGGAATGGGAACCTAGGGATTCCTACACGCTAGGCAAGCATGCAATTAAATGATCTACATCCCTAAGCACAGGCTACAGTTTCATCTTTCTTGCATTCTCCACCTTCAGTACCATGGCCAATAGGCATCTTGGTTCTAGTGGGTGTCTTTTCTCATGGTGATCACTATATTTAATGGGTTAGCTTAGGGCTGATTCGCTGAAATACATTAGCTTGTATCCAAATACATTAGGATAGGGCTGGAGAGTCCTTAGAATGAATTTCACAGGAAAAGTCAGTGTGTACTATTGTTTATCCTCTAGGAGTGTGGGTATCAGCCCTGGAACTCATACTTCCAAAACTGCTTAAAGCAGCATGAAGATTGAAACCATAAATGAAAGTATCCATACATTGAGCTTATATTCCAGACATTGGGGCTAAGACAATAATAGGTACAGAAGTGTCATTGAACACCAATATTAGTGGTAAAGGGGAAAACTAGAAGTCAACCGAGGAGAAAGACACACATGGTATATATTCACTCATATAGTCCTATAAGATATGATAAACATAATGAAATGTATACACCTAAAGAAGATAAAGAAGAAAGAGCACCCAGGGTAAAATGATCAATCCTCACTTAGAAAGACAAATGGGAGGTGCATTGGACATGGGAGAAAACAAGTAACAGGACAGGAGTCTACCACAGAGGGCCTCTGAAAGACTCTACCTAGCAGTGCATCAAAGCAGATACTAAGACTCATAACCAAACTTTCGGCAGAGTGCAGGGAATTATATGAAAGAAAGGGGAGTTGTGTATGATGTGGAAAGGATAGGACCTCCACAAGGAACAAATATATCTGGGCACAGGGGTCTTTTCTGAGACTGATACTCCACCAAGGACCATGTATGGATATAACTTAGAACCTCTGCTTGGATGAAGCCTGTGGTAGCTCAGTAACCAATTGGTTTCCCATAGTAAGGAGAACAGGGACTACTTCTGACAGGAACTTAATGGCAGGCTCTTTGACTTCCCCACCCCACAAGGGAGGAGCAGTCCTGCTAGGCCACAGAAGAGGACTTTGCAGCCAGTCCTGAAGATATCTGATAAAACAGGGTCAGATGAAAGGGGAGGAGGTTATCCCCAATCAGTAGACTTGGAAAGGGGCAGGGAGGAGATGATGGAGGGAGGGACGGAGGAAGGGAGAGAGAGAGGGTTTGTGAGGGAATGAGGTAGAGGGATACAGCTGGGATACAGAGTTAATAAAATGTAACTAATAAAAAATAAACAAATAAAGAAGTCAACTGAGTAATTCTGAAGAAACAGGTAATGAGAAAGGGTTTTAAGCATCTTTTGATCTTAAAATTTAAACTCAAGTGGGTACCCTAGTAAGGGGAACAGGGACTATTTCTGACATGAACTCAGTGGCTGGCTCTTTGACCTCCCCAACCCCTGTGGTAGAAGCAGCCTAGCTAGGACACAAAGGAGGATATTGCAGCCAGTCCTAATGAGCCCTGATAAGCAATGTTCAGATGGAAGAGGAGGAAGACCTCCCCTATCAGTGGATTTAGAGAGGGGCAAGGGGGAGATGAGAGAGGGAGGGTGGAATTTGGTGGGAATGAGGGGTAAGGGGCTACAGCTGGGATACAAAGAAAATAAACTGTAATTAATATAAAAATAAAGAATTAATTAAAAAAATTAAACTGCACTGTGAACATCACCTCCTCTTTCTTACTATTGGCTTGGGGTAAAAGTGTCTCTATAGTAAGTGATACATAAAGTAATGAAATGATTCTAATATGAAAACATAATGTGTTTTATATTTACTTTTACATATTTCAATCATCTGGAATATTATATCCTTGCAAATACAGCAGGCACTCTCTTTATTTTATTAATTTTAATCCTAGATGTATGACCTAAACCCAGAAAAGAGTCAGTTAAAATTACCACCAGACAGTAACCAAAACATTTCTTGAGTAACTAAAAAGTGAAGCAGTTATGATAAAACTGCCCTGCCCAGAAGTTTTTACTGAAATATTTTACTGAGCTAAATAAATTAAGATGACAGCAGTTCCTTCCTCCAATTCACAAGTCTGTATCTCTCTGCCAGGTATGATATCAGCAGCATCCTATGAGGAGCTCAGTAAACCTTGAGTGACTTTGGAGATAAGTTTCCAAAGAAGTGCTCTTGCGAGGAGAATGACTTCATGCTGAATTCCACTCACTTCCGACAGGGGCTTACACTATTCCCTGAAGCAGTAGGCGCTGCCTAACAGCAGCCAAGAAAGTCGGAAACTGCAGGGAGATTCCCCTACCTGCTGATGATAGACGAGTTTTTAGAATGGAGCTTATTGATCCTTTGTAAGTGAATGTTGCAATTGTGAATTCTCACTCCACGAAGTGGAAGCAAAATCCGCCTTAAGAGGAGCTGAGCCTGCCCCACTAAGCTGACTCTATTGAACAACTTGACAAGGTCTCCCCATTCTTTAGTGATGTATTCCTGGAAAAAAGCCTTTCCAGTAAATGCAAGCCCATTTGGAGTGAATCATGTAGTTACCTATCTCTTGCAGAAGTAAGTCCATTAAGCAGTAGCTTTGAGTAGGGGAAATACTATGGGCTTAAGAGTCAAAATAAATTACTTGCACAAGATGTCTGTTTGGAAAATTCTCAAAGTAAATTCTGTATCATGAAATCAGCTGTTTTCAAGAGCTAGAAAGTTTTGTAGTTGTAATTAGATGCTGTAAGAGCACGCACCAGGCTGAAACAGAATAAAACACTATAGCTTGGCAAAACTCAGAAATCACTTCCTGTTGTATGGGTCTTTAAATTCTTGCACAAAATTTACTTCACATAGATTCTCTCTGCAGATAACCTGTGACATGAACCACTTTCTGACGTACTGTCACTCTGCTGCGTGTGCGTAAATAGAGTCTTAACTGCAGGAGTTGTAGGAAGATCCTGTAGATACAACGATCTTTACTGGTGACCACAGTGACTATGTTCAAGTTAACTGGTTAAGAAGGAAAAGATCTCTGTGAGTCAGTAAGTACAGTTTATATGATCGCTATGCCTGCTTTTTTGGTTTTTAATTTTTGTCAACATGAGTGATCCGAGAAGAGGGGTCCACGATTGTTAAAATAACTCCATAAGATTGGCCTGTAGGATGCCCATGAATCACTTCCCTAATTAGTGCTTGATGTGCGACATGTGTAGTGCAACCTCTGGGAAGATGGTCCAAGGGTATATAAGAAAGGAAACCAAGTATGGCATAAGAACAAGCCAGTAAATGACCCTCCACCATGACCTCTGCTTCACTCCTGCCTCCATGGCACTATTCCACTTGAGTCCCTGCCCAGATTCTCACAGTGATGAACTGTTACTTAGAAATGCCAAATGAAATAATCCCTATCCTTCCCAAGACGATTTTGATCGTGGTGTTTTATCACAACAATAGAACCTCTAACCAAGACAGATATTGGTACGAGGTTTATAGGGTATTACTGTGACAAGTTTGATATGATGTTTTATGAAGAACTGTGGAGGGAATTTGGAATATTGGGCTGGAGAAGCTGCTGAGTGCCCAGACCTTAGTAGGATGTTCTATGGAGGCTTAGAAAATAAGAATATTGAGATCAATGCAAATGATGAAGTCCTAGCTTGTGACTTTAAAGAGGAAAGCAATGCCTAAATTAGAGCTATTTGTTAAATATTATGAACTAAGTATTTGTGATGTAGGTGAGCTGGGGCTGAAGAATCAAATGGGTTCCATGGCAGACTCATGTAAATAGAACCTCTGTATACACAGAATAGGTACACAGAACCCCATACGAGTCTGCCATGGAACCCATTTCATCTTTCATGTCAGTTACTGAAGCTGTTACCTGCTTTTCAGGTAGGCATTTAGAGCAGCTTGCCATCCTGAAGCACATTCCTCTCTTTTTCTGCCATAGTGATGAAGCCATTGTACAGGACTTGTAAGAGTGCCTGTTCTTACACATAGTTCTGCATTGGAAGAGTAAGCATCAATTAACACTCCATGGTCAAATCTTTGACCAAAAGTGTACAAAAGCCTAAAGGGTAAGTGGTCCTTCCATCCAAGAATTCTTTGATGTGCTCTGAGAAGTCAGAACTCAGATTATGATCTTTTGATAATGTACCATTAGTCTGACAACCCCCTAATGCCCTTTGGAGTTCCTCATTCTTAATTCCTGATGTCAGTTGCAACATTGAATTTAAGCCCTCAATGAGACCACAGATACAAAACAATCTACCTAGATATGGTATCTACATGTATGTGTAATCATGTATGTATTACATAGCAGGTATGCAGAGTTTAGAATTGGTAAATGAGAAGTAAGCTTCCAGCAACTCAATGGTGCTATGTTATTGGCCTTACTTATTTTCACCTACATTTCCTTGGTCCTTATAAGAAATTTCTGAATCCATTCAAGTACAGCATATGGGAAAATTGATACTACTACAGAGAGTTACCACTGAAACCAAAGTGATCTGCAATATCCTCTGTGTTGATTTATTGTGGAAGTCAAATAAGAATGTGCATATGGTGATGGACAGAATGCAAGGACTCACAGGACAAACAGTTTATGAAATGAATTTTCAATAGCACATTAGGTATTGCTTCACATTAAGAACACAATAATTTTATATTATATAATATTATTTTGTTGCAATGTTTGCACTAGAATTATATGAAAACCGGCAACATTAAAAGAATGGAAAAGATTGCTTATACTAACAGAGGAATAGCAAAACAAAGACATTTAAAACAGAACTAAACCTCTAATATACAGAAAGCTTATGGAAGTAGATTAACTTACCAGATTGCATCTGGTTTAACTTTGTTGCTTTAAAAGTTATGCTCTTCTATGGCCTGGTAAAATTGCTTCCCCCTCAGTGGGAGGTGATCAAAGAGCAGGCCATTCAGTTCATGTCAGAGACAGTCCTTGTCCCCATTACTATGGAGGCCACTTGGACACTGAACTTCCATAGCCTACCTCCATGCAGGGGTTCCAGGCCATATCCATGAGTGGTTCTTGGCTGGAGTGTCAGTCTCAGAAAAGACCCCTGTGCCCAGACCTTTTGGATCTGTTGCTGTCCTTGTGGAGCTCCTGTCCTCTCCAGTCTTACTCTATCCTACTTCTTTCATAAGATTCCTACAATGCAACCACTCCTAATGAGACCTGATAGACAAGGATAAGAGGGAAGGGGAGGAGGACCTCCCTTTACAGTGGACTGCGAGAGTGACATGGGTGGGGAAGAGAGAGAGTGGGTTTCGGAGGGGAGGAGGGACGTACAGAGGGATACAAAGTGAATAAACTATAATAAATAAAAATAATTTATAAAAAGTGATGCTCTTTTTAAATATATGTATATATTTATTTATTACAATTTATTCACTTTGCATCCCAACTGTAGCACCTTCATTCCCTCCCAATCCCACCTTCAGGCCCTCCCTCATCTCTCCCTATGCCCCTTTCCCAGTCCACTGACAGTGGAGGATCTCCTCTCCTTCCTTCTGACCCTAGCTTATCAGGTCTCATCAGGACTGTCTTACAGAGTCTTCCTCTGTGGCCTAGTAAGGCTGCTCCCCCTACAGGGGGAGGTGATCAAGGAGCCAGCTGCTGAGTTCATGTGAGAGACAGCCCCTGTTTTCCTTACTAGGGAACCCACTTGGAGACTGAGCTACCACGGGCTACCTCTGTGCAGGGGCTCTAGGTTATCTCCATGAATGGTCCTCGGTTGGTGTATTAGTCTACAGAACCCTAGGCCCAGATTTTTTAGTTTTGTTGTTTTTTGTTGTTCTCCTTATGGAGCTCCAGACCCTTTCAGGTCTTTCTATCTCTCCCTTCTTTCATAAGATTCCCTGCACACTGGCCAAAGCAGATGCTGAGACGCAAAGCAATGCTCTTTGTTTCTGGAAACGGGAAAAGTGTGTAGAAAAAAACTAAAATACAAAATGACTGTTACGTGGTCATATTTATTTGACTGATTCTGTGTGTTCTATCAATAAATATCAATATGACATTTGTCAGTAAGGGCTTAATATGTCTGACATAGCAACCTTAATGCTCCAAAGCATCTTTACTTAATATTTAATTTTTTATATTATTTGACAATTTCATGTATTGATGCTATGAGTTTTTTGCATCTCTCAGAATTTACCTGACCTTGAAAATTCAGTGCCTCAGCTTCCCAAGTGCTGGGATTATAGGTCATGTGTCACCATTGCTGGCTCACAGACAAATGATTCAACTAACTGTAATTTTAAAGAGAACACCCCCCCCCACATACACACACAGAGTGAGAGACATGCTTTTTAAAACAATGTTTCTTACAGTTACCTCCTGTAAAATCAGATGCTATGCTATTATATTGTTACTCTGTAACAGTATTTCTATGTAAGCTACAGAAATTATGATATCTACCACTATAACATTTGTCCTTGATCCATGAGGGAGAATCTTATAAAGAAAATACAACCTTCTAACACCGTTTAGTGTGATAGAGCTATTATGGGGAGAAGGAAGATGCTCATAAGTCTTTGTCTGAGATGTATGTGTCCTTCTGTGACCCTCATCTCATTCCTAGCAGATGAGTTTTCCATTGCTGCCATAACAAATTATTGCAGGCTTAATGGCTTAAAACAAGATACATTTATTACACCATAGTTATTTAGGTCAGAAGTTAGATACAAGTCTCATTAGGCTAAAATCAAAGTGCTAACTAGGCTCTATTATTTTTTTCTTTAACTCTTTTAATGTTAGAGGGTCATGGGAAAATCTCTTTCATGGCTGTTTGTAGAGAAAACCGGTATTCCTTCTTTCCTATTTACTGCTGTATTGGGGCATGTCTGTTATAGTGTTACTTATAATTATTGGTAGTATAGTAGCTCATGGTTCTAGACTCTGCAATATCCCAAATTTTAAAGCCATATTGGAAGAGATCTGTTTTCCACGCATGTATGGAAAAAGGGGAGGGGGAAAAACTAATTTAAAAATGATTTGTTTTAACCCACTTGGACACCGAACTGCCATGGGCTACATCTGTGCAGGGGTTCTAGGTTATCTCCATGAATAGTCCTTGGTTGGAGTATGAGTCTCTGGGACGTTCCCAGTGTTAAAATTTTCTTGTTCTGTTGCTCTCCTTGTGGAGTTCCTGTCCTCTCCAGCTCTTGCTATTTCCCACTTCTTACCTACAATTCCATTCACTCTGCCCAACAGTTGGCCATCAGGTCCAACATCTGCTTTGACAGTCTGCAAGGCAGAGGCTTTCAGAGGCCCTCTGTGGTAGGTTCTTGTTTGTTTACTATTTTCTTCTTCTGGCTTTCAGAGGCCCTCTGTAGCAGGTTCCTAGGTTGTTTCCTGTTTTCTTCTTCTTCTGATGTTCATCCTCTTTACCTTTCAGGATGGGGATTGAGCGTTTTAGTTCGGGTCCTCTCTCTTGCTTAGTTTCTTTAGATGCAGATTTTAGTGGGTTTGTCCTATGTTGTATGTCTGTATGAGTGATTATATACCATGTGTGTCTTTTTGCTTCTGGGACAACTCACTCAGGATGATCCTTTCCAGGTCCCACCATTTACCTGCAAATTTCATGATTTCCTTATTTTTCATTGCTGAGTAATATTCCATTGTATAGATGTACCACAATTTCTGCATCCATTCTTCAGTTGAGGGGCATCTGGGTTATTTCCAGCTTCTGGCTATTACAAATAAAGCTGCTACAAACATGGTTGAGCAAATGTCCTTTTTGTGTACTTTAGCCTCTTTTGTATATATGCCTAGGAGTGATATGGCTAGATCTTGAGGAAGCACTATTCCTAGTTGTCTGAGAAAGCACTGGATTGATTTCCAGAGTGGTTGTACAAGTTTACATTCCCACCAGCAGTGGAGAAGGGTTTCCCTTTCTCCACAACCTCTCCAGCATGTGTTATCACTTGAGTTTTTGATCTTGGCCATTCTCTTGGGTGTTAGCTGAAATCTCAGGGTTGTTTTGACTTGCATTTCCCTAATGGCTAATGAGGTTGAGCATTTCTTTAAGTGCTTCTCTGCCATTCGATATTCCTCTATTGAGAATGGGAAGAGGGACTGCCTCTGCCATAATCTGATTGGCCTGATCTTTGATCACCTCCCCCTAAGGGGAGAGGAGCCTTACCAGGCCACGGAAGAGGACAAAGCAGCCACTTTTGATGAGAACCGATAGACTAAGATCAGAAAGGAGTGGAGAACCTCCCCTATCAGTGGACTTGGGGAGGGGCATGCATGCAGAAAGGGGAGGGAGGGTAGGATCAGGAAGGGAGGAGGGAGGGGCTTATGGGGAGATACAAATAAAGTGTATTTAATAAAATACACTTTATAATAAATAATAAAGTGTAAATAATAAAAAATAAAAAAGGTAAAAAAGTAAAAAAAATGATTTGTTTTTATTATTTTAAATTATGCATGTGTATGCATACTTTACTGGGTATGTTCATGTGAATTCATGAGCCTTTGAAGGAGAGAAGCATTGAATGTGAGCATCCTGACATGGATGTTGGGAAACAAACTTGCTCCTAACTACTACTAAGTACTAACCCCCCCCCCAGCCCATGGCGACTAATCATACTCTCAAGCATCTGTAATGTTTTAATATGCACATGTCCTCAGAGTTCTTCACTCCTAATCCTAATCCCATTCACTAGGCCCAATCTTCAGTGTTGCCCTGGACATTAAGATTCTAAAGTTCCAAGATGTCATTGACCAGTGTGCACTGTATCTGAGGGATAGAAAATCTGAAATGGTGAGTAGACAGGCAGCTGGATCCAGAGCATCAAATTTGGTGCTTCAAGGACTAGAGGAGACATTCCATAAATCGGAGCCCATGTGGCTATCTCTCTGGTCTGGGAGTCAGGAACAGTGGATCCCATGCACTTTCCATATACTCTGGTGTGTTCAGAGCCCCAGGTCCAGGAACCCTCCACTCTAGCAGCCAGACAATTGATCCCTCCTGTTCCTCTGAGGACAACATCAAGATTTCTGGGACACCCCAGCATCCAAGCCAAGGGTCTGCTGCTCACCTCGTGTGGAGACCAGACCAACAATAGAAGCACAGGGATGTCAGATCTGAGTATCAAGGAGCATAGTGTCAGGCAGACCGGTAAGCCACAAATCAATCCCTTTTGAGGCAATGCACTATTGCCACCTAACCAAGCCAATAAAGACACCTGAGTGTACCACACCCTCACCACCATCTGCCTTTGCACTATGCCTTTCAACATGCATATGCACATGCACATAATCCTAACTTCTTTAGTTGCATCCATATCACCCATTTTGTGCACCCTGGACCTCTCTTGTCTCCCTGAAGACTACTACAGACTCCAGAGACACTCAGACCTAGTCTACAGTCCAAGAGCTAGGGACAAAAAGCCAAGGCTCAAAAACAAACAAGCAAACAAACAAACAAACAAACCACCAGATGGCTAAAGGACAGCATAAGAACACAATCAACAAAAAACAGGGTATCATGGCTGCACCAGAAACTCCTAAAACCCATGCTCATGTGTCTATAGCATTAACATAGTAAAAATGGCCATCCTGCCAAAAGCCATCTACAGATTCAAACATTTCCCATTAAAATGCCAATACAATTCTTTACAGACCTTGAAAGAACAATTCTCAACTTCATATGGAAAAAAAAAAACAGAATAGCTAAAATAATCCTGTATAATAAAAGATCTTCTGGAAGTATCTCCATCCCTGATCTCAAACTGTACTAGCGAACAACAGTAATAAAAAATGCATGGTACTGGCATAGAAACAGAATGGTGGATCAGTGGAATCGAATGGAAGATCCAGAAATAAACCCACATAGCATTGGACACCTGATCTTTGACAAAGATTCCAATCAATAATAAAAGAAAAGAAAAAACAATGACAGCATTTTCAACAAATAGTGATGATCTAACTGGATGTCTACATAAAAGAAAAATGCAAATAGATCCATATTTATCATCCTGAACAAAAGCAAATTCCAAGTGGATTAAAGACCTCAGCATAAAACTAGACACACTAAATCTGTTAGAGAAAATACCAGGGAAGAACCTTGAACTCGTTAGTACAGCAGACAACTTCCTGAACAGAACACCAGCAGCACAGGCTCTAAGATCAACAGTCAATAAATGTGACCTCATGAAACTGAAAAGTTTCTGTAAAGCAAAGGACACATTCAATAGAACAAAATGACAGAAGAGAAAAAGATCTTTTTCAGCCCTTCATCTGCAGAAGGCTAAAATACAGAATATATAAAGTACTCAAGGAATTAAACCCCAACACACCAAACAATCCAATTTAAAAATGGGGTACAAAGCTAAACAGAGGATTCTCAACAGATTATTGAATGGCAGAGAAACATTAAGGAAATGCTCAATGTCCTTTGTCATCATAGAAACGCAAATCAAATAACTCTGAGATTTCGCCTTATATCCATCAGAATGATAAGATTAAAAACTCAAGCGACAACACATGCTGGAGAGGATGTGGAGAAAGGGGAAAGTATTCCATTGCTGTTGGGAATGTAAACTTGTACGACCCCTTTGGAAATTAATCTGGTATTTTCTCAGAAAATTGGGAGTAGCTCTACCTCAAGACCCAGTTATACCACTCCTGGGAATATATCAGAAAGATGCAAAATCATACAACAGGAATATTTGCTCAACTATGTTCTGAGCAGCTTTAACAGCCAGAATCTGGAAACAACCTAGAATAGGGCACATAAGAGATGAGGGAGGGGTACATAACTGAGATACAAAGTGAATACGTAGTAAAATAGAAATGTGTGGGAAATGCCTTTAAATTCTGGCCTTTATGTTGCTGTTCTTCATGTTAGTGACATTGCATGAGTTGGACCATTCTTTTGCTTTTTTAACCCTATCCCTTGACATGTTGCTAAAAGTTTTCCACATGTCAGAACCCATGTGATTTGACTCTCTCAATCACCATGTAAATAAGGGTTCCATTCAGCATAATCTTCCCATATCCTAATCCATAATATTATTCTGACCTAATTCTGACCTAAACTGTCGGGGTTTTTTTTTTGTTTGTTTGTTTGTTTGTTTTTCATGTCAAGCGAAAGCCATCTAAAGGCTCAGTACACTAGAATGTGGATATCTTTATGGGAAAACATGTTAAGCTACTTACCAAATCCAGTACAGGTATTAAAATATTTGTTTCATAGAACTGTGTACATTCCTTCTTGACATTCATGCCAAAATCAAATGCAGAACTACACATATACTTTACTTCCTAAAATGATATGAGCAAAGTGGCTACTACTCCAGAATACACAATGGGTATTTGTAAATGGTTTCCCGTTTTCATTAAGCATCTAATTACCATGAATAATCATGAGATTGACATATGGAAGACTAGTCTATGACGAAGACCAAGTGGTGCCAAATCCTTAGGTGATGACACCAAACAAGGAACAGATATGAGTTAGAAAATGCGAAAATAGGATTCCACTGTGGAACAGAAGCATACATGAGAACAAAGAATAAGTATCTACTAAGTAAACAATGTGTGTGAGATAAAGGATCACTGTTTTCATCCTTTTCTAGTATGATCTCATTGTCAATCACCGATTTTATGTCAACTTTACTAACCTAGTGTTCAGTCTTTGTACAGTGCTTTTCTTCTTAGCTGTTGCAACATTTATGTACCAAATCTTGCATGTGAACAAGTGTACATTTGAATAATATTTTTACATAATTATTAGATAGACAATTTTAGAGAATATATGTTATGCATTTCACATAACATATGAAGGTATTCTATGCAGTGTTGTAGAATGACAATATTCATATAAATACTTGAATTTGTGTAAGTTTACACACATATTTGTTTTTTGTGCAACCATACACATACTGAACTGGACTTCACTGTCTACTAATAATATAATACATTTATTTTAATAATGTAATATATCAACCAAAAACAATATTTCAACGTAATCAATGGCAAGTGCTTAGTTATAGAAAGCTGACTATATGCACTACCTACATGCTTGTATTTGTTTATGACACACTGATCTTCAGCACTGTTACTCACATTTTCTCCTACATACCTGTACATTATGACATATATCAAAATAATTGTGTTTTATAAACTATAAAATTTGAAAACTATTTCATAGATATCAATGCCTGTATACACTGAAGATATGGATCATGATTTCCTAAACAATGCACAATGGGTGTTTAGATGAGAGACAGTATTGCTCACTATGATTATAGTGAAGGAAAGACTGGGTAAGATTATCATGCACTGTTGAAATATTAGTAATGGAAATTTGAATTTTGTATTCAAGTTGTAAATAGCAGGATCTTATAGACATCAACATACTATGAATACATAAGTATTAAATCAAAACGTGTATTGTGCCTGCTCTTGATATAAATCGTTCTTGGTAGGGTAGAGGGAGAGAAACCAAGAAATTAAGAATGTGGGACTAAGATTTATCTGTAGGTCCAAGGAACCAGGATTTAGTCAGTTTTCTGATGGCATAAAGTAGGCCTTTGGGAATGCTATTTTTGCTTTATTTTTTTATTTCGTATACAATAAGGGAACTGCAAGATTTCTAGCAATAGTGTTATCTCTGATGAGAGGAAAGCTGGTTTAGTGTAAATAACAAACTTGTTTTACCAGATTGTTCCTTTAAAGCACTCATTACATTCACCTAGGTGATATTAACACAATGCAGAAGAGAAGGTAGTTCGGAAACAAGCCCACTTACGTTTGATACTGTTCTGGTAGTAGCACAAGATGCTCCCTTCCTTTGGGAACCAACTTCCACCTTCCCTTTGCCTTTTTTGCCTTCTAATGAAATAATGTTACACTTCAAAGAGATAAATTGACACATAGAGATGGCTCTTGTGCAAATTTTCCTGGGATCAAATGTTTTGTATAGGCTCTATAGACCTCACATTAAAATAAGTTTTTCACTCTGTGTGCTAATAGTTACATTGTTCACTTAGGTTGCCACTTTATTAGGAGGAGGTAGAGTTTGTAAACATAAAGCAGTTAGGAGAATACTAGTCAGGCATTGTAAACTAAAACTATGTTTGTATTTGCAAACCAAAATTCAATAATTTTTTGAAGATATCTCATAATCAAGTAAAAATTCCTTCTATATATAAATTACTTTTTAAAAAATAGTTTTCATACAATATATTCTGATCAGTTTCTCTTTCCCTAACTGTTCCCAATTCTTCCCCACCTCTCCATCTACTCATCTTTATTTAACACATTACAAAATTTCATTTAAAAAATGTTTGTCATAAAACACCTACAACTTGACCTTGAAAGGAAAACAAACAAGGCTCTCTTTTTTAAAGCCATACTCTAAAAGCATTGAAAATATGAGGTATTTAAAAAGACCTAACAATTTAAAATCACCTACTAGCTGAGAGCCATCATCTTGACTTTGCCATGGGTTATAAGCTTTGGCCATTTTGGAATCACATTATGGATTCTTAAGAACAAACAATCCTGACTCAATAAAATTAAATGAACATTCTGGTTTTTGTAAAAAAAAAAAAAAAAAAAAAAAACTAATTTGGTACCTTGTAGATAAGCTCACTTTTCACATGTTGTCACCTAGGGCCACTGGAAGTAAACCAACTGGGAGAAATTGATAGTGTTATTTATTCTTGAAGTATATTTGGCCTGAAATGAAAGCTTCTTTATTTTATTTTATTTTGCTTCTGTGTAGAAGCAAATAAAATTTCTACACATTTTATTTATTTGTTTGTTTGTTTTAATTTTTTTTTTTTCATTTTATGTTCCAGTTGTAGCCTCACCCCACCTGGTCTCCTAGTGCCTCTCTCCCTCCCCCACTTCCCCTATTCCTCAGAAAAGGGGAGCTTCCTTTCCTGTCCACCCCAGCTCCTCAAGTCTCAAGTCTCATCCAGACAGAGCATGCCTTCTTCCCCAGTGGACTAGCAAGGCAGTCCTGCCAAGGGGAACTGATCAAAAAGCTGGCAGGAAAGTCCATGTCAGTTGTAGTCCCAGCTTGCTTTCCTTAGGTGAGAACCTACATGAAGCCTAAACTGCACATTGGCTACAATGTTATTTTATTTTATTTACTTCTTTTTTTCTTTTTATTTATTATTTATTACAGTTTATTCACTTTGTATCCCAGCTGTAGCCACCTCCCTCTTCTCCTCCCAGTCTAACCTCCCTCCTTCTTTTCCCCTATGCTCCTCTCCTAGTCCACTGACTGGAAAGGACCTCCTTCCTACTATCTGACCTTAGCCTATCAGGTTTCATCAGGACTGGTTGCATTGTCTTCCTCTGTGCCCTGGCATGACTGTGCCCCCCAGGGGGCGGTGATAAAAAAAAAGCTGGCCACTGAGTTCATGTCAGAGATAGCCCCTGACTCCCTTACTAGGGTACACACTGAGACTGAGCTGCCTACTGGTTTAATCTGCCCTGAATGCACCTTGTCGGCTACATTTTGTAGGGAGTTCTAGGTTCCTGCCTTGTGTGGTCCTTGGTTGGTGCTTGAGCCTAAACAAGCCCCTCTGGGCCTTGGTTAGTTGGCTCTGTTAATCTTCTTGTGGAGCGCCTGTCATCTCCAGGTCCTTTTCTTTTTCCTCCCACTTTTCCACCAGACTCTCTAAGCATTGCCCTTTGTTTGGCTGTGAGTTGACACATTTGTTCTGAGGCATTTCTGGGTAGAACCTCTCAGAGGACAACTCTGACAGATTCCTGTCTGCAGGATTAGCTGAGTAATGTTCACAGTGTCAGAGGCTGCACCCTCTTTGAGTGGACCAGGCATTGGTTGGAAATTCCTCCATTCTCTGCCCTATCTTTATCCCTGCCTATCCCAAAACCTTGTGAACATATTACTGCTGAAAGGGGTTCTGTATCTACACATCAAAATATTTGAAACAGATTCTTTTCTATGACACTCAAGTTGTCTATGCTCTCAGAGAGGCCAGTAAATCTAGTATCTGATTTTTATCTAAGCATTCATTTGCAACCAAACAAATTAGGAAGAAGTGAAAAAACAAAAACATTAGTCTCAAAAAGACCATCATTATCACATCAAAGTGTCACATACAATCAGTGGGAACAAGGATTTAAAAAATGTTTATCTGTTATGTGTATTATTGATTCAGTCATACACAAATTTTATGAATAAGTTACAATTATATATTTCTATTATTATGGTTATGTAAGAGTGTCCTAAATCTTATAGTTCTAAATTATTATTTATATTTTTACAAAGTGATTGAAAAAAGAAAGAGGTTGGAAATAAGTTAGAAACAGATTCTCTATATAGCAAAACCTTTCTGCTTTGGGTGAATTTTTTTGTCTCAAAAAAGTAAGGTATCTCAGTGCTTATAGGTGCTTGTTGCCAACCATGAAGACCTGGTTTCCATCTCTAGGAAATACACAGTAGGAGAGAAATGAAAAGTAACACCCATAAGTTGTCCTTTGACACTTCATTTAACAGGAATAGATTAGTAGGAAATATAACTAAACTGAATCAAATTAAGTGAACTCAAAGCATGGATTATTTGACAAGTGAAGACCCATTTGGTAAGAGAATGGTTTGGTGAACAGGAGAAATCCATGTTAATACCTTCTTTTTTTCCCATTTCTGTTCTTAAGACTAAAGATCCCACTGTCTGAGTGAGTATATACTATGTGTATCTTTCTCCTTCTGGGATACCTCACTCAGAACTCAGGGTAAGATGATTAATCATCACTTAGAAAGATAAATGGGATGTGCATTGGAAGTAGGAGAAAACAAGTAATGACAGGAGCCTATTGCAGAGGGCCTCTGAAAGACTCTTCCTAGCAGTGTATCAAAGCAGATACTAAGACTCATAACTAAACCTTCACTAGAGTGCAGGGAATTATATGAAAGAAGGGGAAGTTAGTAGGATGTGGAAAGGATAGGAGCTCCACAAGGAACAAATATATCTGGGCATAGAGGTCTTTTCTGAGACTGATATTCAACCAAGGACCATGTATGGACACAACCGAGAACCTCTGCTTGGATGTAGCCTGTGGTAACACAGTAACCAATTGGTTTTCCCTAGTAAGGGGAAGAGGGACTATTTCAGACAGGAACTCAATGGCAGGCTCTTTGACCTCCCCACCCCCCAAGGGAGGAGCATTCCTGCTAGGCCACAGTGGAGGACTTTGGAGCCTGAAGATACCTGATAAAACAGGGTCAGATGAAAGGGGAGGAGGTCCCCCCCAATCAGTAGACTTGGAAAGGGGCAGGGAGGAGATGAGATGAGGGAGGGAGGGATTGGGAGGGAATGAGGGAGAGGGATACAACCTGGATACAGAGTTAATAAAATGTAACTAATAATAAAAAATAAATTAAAAAAAGATCCCACTGTGTGTTTAAAATACATATATTGTAAAATCTTAATCTATTATAATCTGTGTGAATTTCAGATTTTCATTTTTATTTGTAAGGTTTTTTGCTTTGTTTTGTTTTTGTTTTTTGTTTGTTTGTTTTCTCCAGGAGCCAAAATCATGTTTCTGTTTTTTATTTAGGAGGTAATTCCAGAAGGAATAGGAAAAGAAATGAAAAGATATGTGGTGAAAAGAATCAACTCGTGTGTGTGTGTGTGTGTGTGTGTGTGTGTGTGTGCGTGTGTGTATGTAAAGAGTTCTATCCCACCTGAGATGTTTGAGACACTGATTCCATCTGGCACATGATATATTAAGTATCAGAAAATGAGATGCTCAATACAGAAGTTAGGTGACAATCAGAGGACAAAGACAACAGTGGAGATTGTCCTGTCCTGCCCCCTAGAGAGCGATCTGCTACAGTAGCAAGGAAAACACAACAGATGAATGTGGTAAGATTATATGGTAGAAAATAAAAAAAAATTAAAAAAAGATAGTATGGCAGAAAAAATAATAAATATATGTATATACATATATATGTATATATGTATATACAAATAGGTATGCTTCATGTATGTAGCCTCAGAAGTTATATATATATACATATATAATATATATATATATATATATACATATATGTATATAAATATAAGCTACATGTGTGCATATATGTGTCAGTGCTTGTTTTACCAACCATGTGGGACTCCACAAGTTGCTTTGCATAAGGAGAAAACGCCTTTTTAGACATTTGGTGTGTTGATACTGTGAGATTCCATAGGAGTCTCTATTGGCTAAGAGAGTCTAGCATTACAGAAAATTTCCAAAGTCTATATAGGGTGTCGCAAAAGATGAGGGTTAGCTTGTTCATATGAGGACAAAGATCATCCATAACTATCAGACACCAATCACCAACTCAGGTAAAAACAGAGAGAATTATCAGACATCAACTCATGCTTTAAAACAATATGGGCAGAGGGCTTGAAACACCAATTCTCCTGTAGTGGGGAATTTTCCTTATAATTTTATCTCAAATTATCTTACTGGTTAAGGCATAATAATGGCCATGTCAAACAAAGGCCATGCATAAATGGAAGGTAGAGTTTCCTGGCAAAGAAAGCCCAAAACTGTATCTTGATAAGCTTTTCAGGAATCTTAAAGGAATCTTTAAAAGGAAGGGAGTTCTGAAAATACCTTAGACTTTCAACTGATTCTTAGTAATAAAATATTAAAACAACCAGACAATAAGCAAACATATAATTTCATTCCCAGATGTGTTTCCTAAGTAAACCAAAACAAATGCATAATCGAAGGCTCGCATATATGTGTTTATAGATGCTGTGTGTATAATTATACACAGCCCAAACCTCTTGCAAAAGGTGCCTGAATAAACAAATAATAATATATCATTTTTCAAAACACAACTCAGCAAGAAATAAAAGAGGACAAGATTGTCTTATTCTCTGAATACCTACAATTCTCTGCCTTAAACGTGGCCCTTGGTAGGCTGCTCATCTTTCCTTGCACAGTTCTCCACATTTGCAAGTACTGAAATATTAATTGGACTCATTAAATTAAAACAAAACAACAAAAAAAGAAATACCAGAAAACCCAGACAGCAACATGAAAGAACTTAGTTGCAAAGGAGACATGTCATATGAGAGAACTGGTAAAAGCTAAAGTGGAAATTTGAGCATGTATTTAATCAAAAGACACTGTATTCTTCACTTTATAATTCTCAAGAATATATCAAAATACATTTTAAAAATAAAGAACTAATGTCACACAAGAAAATTGGATAAATTTCAGGAACTTGCTGCAAAGAGAGAAAACAATAAAACAAACAACAAAAAAACCCCAAAAGATAAATGCTTATAGGTCAGGTCTGTGGAACTGTGGATGAAGAAAAGCGGTGTGAGTATAAACAGCACATCTGTGGAGAAGAAGGTTGCTGGATTACTTCTATGATTCAGAGTGCATCCGTGAACATCCAGGAAACACGCAATTCATTCTTCATGCTATTCACTGTTTTTGGCTCCCTAAAAAGAAAGCGGCTGCAATTGGAAGTATCGTATCTAATACAGTACCAGAAAGTTTGAGTAGTATCACAAGATTGGACCCTTGATCCTATAAGACGAGTGTTTAGGTAAGAAGCAATACAGAACACATGAAAACTATCTATCTATCTATCTATCTATCTATCTATCTATCTATCTATCTATCTATCGATCGATCGATCGATCTATCTGTCAACTTCTATCCATCTCTCTCTCTCTCCCCTTACCCTGATATGTGAGAACAAAGATATAAAAATTTAGTGATCTACATAACCACTGTAGAACCCTTATTGATCCAGTCAGAATCTCTTCCTTGAACAACTAGCCTCCAGACATACGGGAAAATAAATTTCTGTGCTAATAACACCATCCTTGGTACTTTCCTATGTCAGCCTGAGATGCTTAATGCAAGGACTCTGTCTCTGAAGACCTAATAACCTCTGTATTTTCAAGCACACATACTTTATTATATACATTTTACACTTCAGGAAAATTTCTTTCAAATGTGTAATAGTGATAGCACACTGCAATCTATGTGACTCAGTGAAAGATGTGAGTGATTAGGGCAGGAAAATGTTTAGTTACTGTCTATATAAAGTCATTTGAAATCAGCAACAAAAAGAAATTTGAACACAATATAATCTGGATTGCTAGCAGGTGAAAGAAATGTCTGTTTATAATTCACATATTTATGTTTCTTGGTTGTGTTGTAATAAAGAAGTAGAATGAGTTGATACTCAAGTTTCTGGATTAAGTGACTAGTTAAATGATACTGAGATTTATCTGGAATACGGAGAACCATGCAACTTATGAAAAGGAAAAAAAAGACGATGCATTTTAAATATGAAAGATGTGCATTGACTTGCTATTCTTGAGACATCTGTGGTATAGACACAAAGTTTTGAATTTCAGAATGAGTTCTTGCTTGTCTATAAATTAGAGCATCATTAGCATTAAAATGATAATTAGAACTATGGAAGTGGATGAGATCATCTACTTGGAGATGTTTGAAGTAGGAAAGAAATTACCTGAGAACAGTTATAACCATGAATATTTATGTAATGGACAAAGGAAGCCCATTCTATGAAGGAGGTACAGAAAGATGAAAAAGTAAAGAGAAATAGTATCAATGACGTCAAAAGAAGGGCAGCATCAATACCGTAAAGTGCAGTTGAGAGGCCTGTCAAAGGTGTCCACTGAGATATGAAACACCTGTATTAGATTTGGCACTGAAAACTGGGATTATGGGGGGATGCAGAATGAATAAAGTGTAATTGATGAAAAATTAAAAAAAGGAAAAAAAAGAAAAGAAAACTAAAACTTGGATAGATAGATAGATAGATAGATAGATAGATAGATAGATAGATAGACATTTACAATCAACTCCTAGCTGCTCCGTGGCACATGAGAAAACTTTTTACCCCCTAGTCAATGAATCCACACACCCTCTTCTCCTCAAATAAGATTTTAAAATTCAGGCATTTAAGAAGAATTTAATAAGAAGCATTAAAAACTACTGATGCATGATGTGTTTCCTTCTGTATTTAATTTAATGAACTAGTCTATGTTGTGAACATTCAAATTTTTAATAAATATAAGTATTAATTTTACCAGCATTGGTTAGTTGCTACTGTAGTGACAATATCAAGCAACTCTGTTTTAACTCAATTAAATTTATTTTTCTCATCTATGTATACAGCTAGCCTCAGTTTGTGGTGAACTTACAGTAATTCATCCATGCTATGCCATGATGTAATCCCTTGAGAATGCCTTCTTGTTCTCTGTGGCACAAAAAGAGAAAGACAAAAATCAAGTATTAGGAATCATATGCTTTGTTCTGCACGCAGCTGCAGGTCAAGGCATGTTGTACTTTTTGTTGATACAATTATAGATACATGGCCACATCCACTGTTAGGAGGGGGGAGTATCATCCTTCTATTTGTATCGTATGATTAATGGGTAATTAAAGAGAAAGTTCTCATTACATATATGAAGTTTCAGAGATGTTAATTAAAATAGGCACGGGTTTGAATTTTAGATGTATTTTGTAATTAGAAGCAGAATACTTCAAGTCTCAAAGATTGATCAGTTTTATTTACATAATAAAGATAGTGTAATTTTTTTTTTTTCTGAAAAGTTAAGTGAGGTGAATGAAGTTTGCTGAGCAAAACAGAACTGGTAAAGTTTTCTCTGCACTAACTTTCTCCTCTTGACTGTTTTAGCCTAGTCAGACCCTTAGGTTTTGAGACCACTCTGAACTCTTCTTAGTGTGTTTAGCATCAACTTGGTCCTTTCATCTGTGGAGAGTTGATTTAACTCCAATAAATAAATATACTGAGAAAGTTGGGAGAAATAATCCCAGCATCCCTGCAGCTTTTGTCTTTGTCACCCATGAATGTGTTCTTGATAAAGAAAGAGGATGTTCTCTTTGGAGTATGGAGCTCATTGTGCAGAGGAGATTTCTTGCCCTTCCTTTGGCATTCTGTTCTACATATTTTCTGGAGAAAGTCATTCAGTAAAGCTACATAGTAGTGACATCTCGGCTCCTAGGACTGTCTCTCATTTCAACCTTCAACAACTATGAATGATTTATTCACTTTTCCACACAATGGAAAAGGTTGTGACTTAGGAAATATTATCATTATGCTTCATAGCTTGCTTTTATTTAACAGCACATTTTTTTTTGAGAGTTCATACATCAAAGTCAATGCTTTAATCAGGAAGGTTGCTTAATCTCCCAAATTATTAACAAGATGATTATTATGCAATCAGTTATTGTCTGTTTTGCTGTGTGATTGACACTTTCAGTAGCAACATCTATATTTCTGGTGCAGAAGAGACCTCTTTCCAAAGGGAAAATAATTACAGTGCTTCCCTTAGCGCATTCACAGTCTTCTGTGATTTGTTCTGCTTCATTATCACAGGAGAGACAGATAATAAAGTGACAAATACTTTCTTTCTCCAGGCCCTTGTCTTGGGACACTACTTCAGTGTGTCGAGTGCAGATGTGCTAGCTTGTGTCCTGTGCAGTATGAAGGCCAGAGATTTGATGTACAGGCCACTAACTGTCATTATATTATATATCCTATATTATCAGAGAAGAACTCAGAAACATCTCTTTATTTCCATTTGGAAATGTCAAGTTAGCATCAAGAATTTGAAAGCAGGCCATTTGGAACGGACTGTGAGTGATAGACTCCACATTGCCTTTTCCTGAAAGGAAAACCACTGCTTGGTGTGTTCTTTGGAAAGGGAATAATAAACTTTTATCGTGACTGTAGGAAAAGGAGAACGTGTAAAAAATACAGTAACCTTTCCTTAGAAATAATTTATTGCAGCAAGATAAGTCACAACCCAAAAAGTCATAGAATGTTAAAATATGATCAACCTTTAAAAATCAGATCAAATTTATATTAACATTTGTGGCAAATAGCAATTTCAAATCTTAAAAATGCAATCACAAGTAATAACAGTTATAGACACAAATCACAATCTAGCTTCATTTTTGAAAATGCTTTTCTTGCTTATTTTTAAAAACGATACAAAAGATAACCTGTATCTAGTCCGATAGACCTGATTTTACCCGAACTACATTTTAAATTTAAGTGACTTAAAGCTGAAGGGCTGATTAATAAGAAGGACTGACTAATCCTTCTAATCCTTAAGCAGATTATCTGAAAAATAGATTGATTGCTGATGGCCTCTGACAGTGCATCATGAAGGAACTGGATTTTTATTTAGTTATTTTTGATTGTTTGTTGCTTTTGAAATGAGAGAATGTTTGAATAATTTTGAAATAAGCAACATTCTAAAATTAAAACATACATACACACATGTGCATACGCCTATAAATATGCACACTCATAAACTGTCACCATTTTTTAAGCTATAATAATCACAGTGGAATAAACTGAATGTTGCACAATAGAGTTATACATCAAAACAATAATTTGTATTTTCCATTTCTACAATTTTTTTGAGAAATTGTCCTTTAGAAGGGTAATCTAAAAAAGAAAACCAAAAGTATATATTTTATCTACTTATAGATACCCATCCCACACACATACAAAATTATATATGATGTATATATGAGAGAAAACAACTTCAAGGAATTGGCTCTAATCATTATGACTTTTTTTTTTCTGGCTAAGAAAGTTGGAAAATTAGAAATTTATTGAAAAATTAACACTGATTCTTGAAGCATGGTGGATTCTGGAGTAGGAGAGTTTCTTCCTTTGGATACATCAGTTTTTTAAGAACTTCCAAGTACTTGATGACGACTAACCCGAGTATGTAGGATAACACCATTATTTTAGTCTCTCTTAACTGTTAACCACAGATGAAAACACATTCATTGACACATCCAGACCGATGACTGCCCTAACATCTCATTGCCATAGCCAAAGCAGATGTCATATATGTAATCATCATACAATGTTTATTTGCCATTACTTACTGCTTTATTTTACAAGTCAATAATATCATCAGTAGCCAGCTGTCATGGATGAGTTGCTGGTTCCTTTTGCTACCTGTGAAATTTTCCTTTTCCCTTTCCTTTCTTCCTTCTTCTTGGACAGATTTTGTGTGGTTAGTTTTAACCAATTCTTATAAAGTTTATAGATTTTGAGATTGTGTTGATAGATCAATAAATCTAGTTTATACATTTCCTCAAATTCTATATGTCTGAATTTTATGTCTATGATAACAAAGATAGACTGGTTTTCACGTAAGTGTCACTTTATAGAATGTAAATCATTCAGCACAAAGGTATCTTTTTCATAATTGTTATGAAGTTGTGTGGGCTCATAAAGTAAAACATGTATTGTAAACAAGCCTAGTGGCTCAGACATGACCTAAGTTGCACAGCTGAGACAGGAGGCTTACAAGTCTGTGGTCATTTTAAGTAACATAGACTTCTCAAAACATAGTACAAGCAGGGTTGAAAGTATAGTTCAGTGTAGAGCTCATGGCTTGCATGTGTGAGATACTGGTTTCAGTCCACAATATACCAATTGTGAAAAAAAAAAAGAACAGAAGGAAAAAAGAAAGAAGTTGGAAGGAAGGAAGGAAGGAAGGAAGGAAGGAAGGAAGGAAGGAAGGAAGGAAGGAAGGAAGTTAAGAAGGAAAAGGAAAAGAAAAAAATATTTCCAGGTAGCAAAAGGAATCAGCAACTCATCCATAAAAACTGGCTACTGAGGATTTTATTGAATTTTAAAATAAAAAGCTGAGGTAGCCTCTCTGCTGTCTTAATATGTCTTCCTGCTTATTTTATGAATGCTTGGCCTATAGGGACAGGCACTATCAGAAGGTTTGGACTTGTTTGAGTAGTTGTGGCCTTGCTGGAGGAAGCGTGTCATTGTGAGGCCAGAGTTGGGATCTCCTATGCCCAATTGCCACCCAGTGTGGCACACAATCAGGTGTGAAGCCTTTGGATCAAGATGTAGTACTCACGGTTCCTTCTCCAGCATCATGTCAGCCTGCACACTGCCATGCTTTCCACCATGATGATAATGAAGGAAAAGCCAGCCCCAATTAAATATTTCCTTTTTTTCCTTTTTATTTTTTTAATATTAGTTACAATTTATTAAATTTGTATCCAAGCTGTATCCCCCTCCCACATTCCCTCCCAATCCCACCCTCCCTCCTTCATCTCCTACTTGCCCCTTTCCAAGTCCACTGATAGAGGAGCACCTCCTCCCCTTTCATCTGACCCTGGTTTATCAGGTATCTTTAGGGCTGCTTGCAAAGTCCTCCTCTGTGGCCTAGCAAGGCTGCTCCTCCGTTGTAGGAGGAGCTCCTTCCTTAGGGAGCAGAAGGGGGGAAGTCAAAGAGCCTGCCATTGAGTTCATGTCAGAAATAGTCCCTGTTCCCCTTAATAGGGTACCATCTTGGATAGTGAGCTTACCATGGGCTACATCCGAGCAGGGGTTCTAAGTTATATCCATACATGGTCCCATAAAAGACCCTGTGCCCAGATATATTTGGTCCTTGTGGAGCTCCTGTCCTCTCCGGTCATACTAACTCCCCCTTCTTTCATATGATTCCCTGCTCTCTGCCAAAGGTTTGGTTATGAGTCTTAGTATCTGCTTTGGTACACTGCTAGGTAGAGTCTTTCAGAGGCTCTCTGTGGTAGGCTCCTGTCCTGTTACTTGTTTTCTCCTACATCCAATATGTCCATCCTATTTGTCTTTCTAAGTGAGGATTGATCATCTTACTCCAGGTTTTCTTTCTTGTTTAGCTTCTTTAAGTGTATAGATTTCAGTATGTTTATCAACTCTCCTCCATTACTGGTGGGAATGTAAACTGGTACAACCACTTTGGAAATCAATCTGGCGCTTTCTCAGACAATTAGGAATAGTGCTTCCTCAAGATCCAGCTATACCACTCCTAGGCATATATCCAAAAGACGCTCAAGTACACAACAAGAACATTTGCTCAACCATGTTTGTAGCAGCTTTATTTGTAATAGCCAGAACCTGGAAAAAACCCAGGTGTCCATCAACGGAGAAATGGATACAGAAATTACGGTACTTTTACATAATGGAATACTATTCAGCAATTAAAAACAAGGAAATCGTGAAATTTGGAGGCAAATGGTGAGGACAAGAAAAGATCATTCTGAGTGAGATATCCCAGAATGAGAAAGAGACACACGGTGAGGACAGTTTTGATTGGAAAATAAGATAGGCCTTCTCTGTTAAGTTGATCCTTGGAATAGATACTGACCTTAGGGCTGGGCTTTTTACAGTGGCAAAAATCAAGCAGGAAAATTACTATAACCCATGGTATACAAACACATTATGCCATAGAATTTAGATGCTGCATACCTATGTTATTCACTATTGCTCACAGTCTACAGAAACAAAATGGGCTGGAGACTCACACGTTCAATTATGATATATTCCTTGATTTATTCTTCAGGCACTGGAAAGAGATGGCTGTCTGTATTGCTGAACTGCAGTCCAAGCACTGATGCTAAAATGAAGGTGATGACATTAAAAGTCTAATGGCTGGAAAGAGGGAAATGTGTCTCAGAAGCTTCCAGATGCAAGTGCACCAAAGGGACTTAGGTAGCTTCAGTGACCATCTGCTTGTGTTGCTCATGAAATTCTTGTGAAAGGTAAATCCCTAAAATTATAAAATATTTCCATCTCCTAAATTCAGTAGTGGCTGCACTGGTTCAACTTCAGAGGGATTTGGATTAAATTTGTCCTACTTTTTCAAGGGTGGCTATCCCAATTCTTTACCTTTAGAACCTTTTATTTATCTTTAAAATGTGTATTCATAACGAGTCCCATTGTGAAGGATCTATTTTGGGAGAGCACTGGGCAAACTCAGTCCTCAGTCATGCCATGCTGAAGTCACTCAAGTGGTGACACAGACCAGCATTTGGCCCCTGTCTTGTTGCAGTTGATTCGAGAGGACAACTTTGATGGTGTATGCTCACCAGAAAGTACAGACTCTTGCTGAGCAGGTGCCTCTCTCATCCATCATGTTTCTTTCACCTGTGACCAAGTATGGATTTGTACTGCCTCTTACAGAAGAGAATTCCTACTGATGTTTCCAGGGTCCATCTGGCACTAATCCTAGGAAATGACAGATACTTAGACCAAATTACAGAAGATTGAAAGCACCATTTGTTCAGCTATTAAGCCAATGTAAAGACAGTATTGTTAAGAAAAAAAATACTCAGTAAGGAAAAGATCTGTAAAAGATCAATGTCTTTTCTCTTTGTCTTAGGAGAATAAAAATACTGGCCTCATGTCATAAATATTTGAAGATGTGTTGAGATTTGTTTAAGTTAAAAATACAACAGACCTCTGAAGTGGTATTTTCTTCTGCAATCTAAGCATGTAATCCTCCTTACATAAAATTTTATTCTTTAACAGCTGAACAGCTGTTGAAACAAAGAACACAGGTTTCCTTTGACTTAAGTATATTTAAGTGACATATTCCTAATTCTCATCCTTGCTACAAAATTAACATAAGAGTCAGTAGGTAATAAGCTAAATTTAAGAAGATATAATATGCTAAATTGAGGACAAGCTGAGGCAAAATCTGTTTCATATGTTCTCATATTTTGAATTAACATCTTATTTATTCTCCTATTCAAATTAAAAATTTGCCAAAGCTAAAAAGAAAAATGATCTCATTATTCCATTTTCCTCTTCCATAACTCAGAATATATATATATATACAACTTAAACTTTGTTGCAGAGTATGATATGTTGTTCTATCATGATAACAAATGTGTTTTGATACCAATTATGGAAGCTGCTTATTTGTACAGGGTGCACTGGAGCAAAATCATGGTTTGATATTGCCCATTTTTCACCTTTTACTCTCAAACCTTTCTCTCATATCATGTTAATAATTATATAGTAAATCTATAGTTCCTCATGTTAGTGTCACCTCTCATGGTAGCATCCAGAAACACATGGGTGGAGTTGGACTCTGAGCAAGGATGCTTAGGATCATTTCAGCCTTCTTTCTGTCCTGTACTATTAAAAAGAACTAGGTTAGCAGAAGCTGGCTTACAGGGAATCTGTGTTACACCCTCAACTGAGGTCTTATTCTAGTCCCAAGGTGGGGCCTTCCTCCTTTTTACTTACCCAAGCTGTCACATTGCATTGAAACTGTGCTCTTGTGTTCTGTTACCTTATGGAGAAGATGTAGACAGTGCTTGCCATCTCTATATCCTTTGGGCATATAACCAGGTCAAACATGGGGCAGAAACCTGGAAAGCATTTGGCAAACATCTGAACTGATACATGCAGCCATCCATGCATGGGCAGATAAATCGTGTCACTTAGAATATACATCCTGAATTTACAAAAGTAGGTTATACTCAACCTATGCAGATCTTTGCATGTTAATATCTAAGGATAACACCATGTCCAGTATTAGTTGTCTAACACTTTTGTTACAACAACAATAAGGGTATGTTACTTTTTATAACCTAGATATCAAACATGTTTATAGTCAAGAGAAAGTGCATCATGATTCCATCTTTTTTTTTTTCAATGCAGTTTATTCAGGAACATTGAACAATCCTCGGACCCGGGGGAAAGCCAGCCCACAGCTTAAATAGCCTCTGGGTAGCCAACCCAGAATTATTTGTCTATTCAGATTACTAAAAATGTTGAAAATGAATATTTTTATGATAAAGAGAGAAAAGACATGCCTTTATAAGTCTCCCTTTTTTCCAGAAGCACTTAGTATTTTGGATTCCAGAATATTTTTGTTGTCATTGTTAATTGTGACTGTTGCCAGCAATCAATAAATGTGAATGAATACTCAGAAGCACTGAGGGATAAAATTACAAACCCAGTGTTCAAACACACAGCTAGAAAAATATTAGCTCATTAATGTTCAGGTAAGTTTTATTCACATTATTTTTAATTATTTGTAATTTTCCAAATGGACAGTAAATCTATTTTGCTACAATGAAAATCTCTACAACTGTTATTCTTCATTTTATTTCCCTTGAACTTTTTTTTAACAAGTTATACTACCAGACACTTGATATCATATTTAAGAGACCAAAAGCTCATAAAATTTGTATGCTTCATCTTAGGCTAGTATGGAGCTGGTATCTATGGTTTTCTGAAGTAGGTATAGAATGAATAAGCACTATTTTATCTTACTTATCTGGTGTAAACAAAAGTTAGTAACCATTCAGATAACTCCTAGAAGAAACTGTATTTCAGATCAGCTCTACTTTATGATCATTGCTTAATGCTATTATGTCCTTAGCCTTTTCTTTCTTCCTAAGATTGAGTAACAGTATTTTTTTCCTTGTCTATGTGAATCAGCTAGAACATATATCTAGTATCATCACTAATAGGTGTTACTGAGATGTCATTCTATATGTGTCATTCAGTTAGAATTGTCTCTGTATTTTTTAGTATGTGCATCATGAATACTTAAAAATAAAAGTATCCTTCTTTGGAGTAAAATATTTAGTAATAAAATGTTTAAAAATAAGTCATGTCCTGTGTTTTTCTTCTTTTTCTCATTCTAAAAAAGGTACTTCGGTCTCTGCTTTTTTGAAATCTGAAAAAGACCTGAATTTACTCCACCTTTGGTAATTAGGTCTGTGCTCCTAAGTGATAAGTGAATCACAATGATCTTCTGAATAATGAAATTTAGCATTTATATAGTAGTGCATCTAATAATGCACAAATAGAGATGGTTTTATATCACTCAAACTTCATTCCTTTTTTTCTTTTCATTGAATAACTTGTTAATCAATTTACAGTTTAATAAATATTTCTACTGTTGCTCTTGTATCTATTTTAAGTAGAACTCACCACTGAAAGAAGAAACAAAAGTATAGAGTGAAAATGCTCTGACAAGAATCCAAGAAGGTAATGGAATGGTGGTACTAGGGAAGTGAGGGGTCAAGGGAAGGTGTAACTGAAGTGAACTATGCATAAAAAACTCTGTAGAGTTAGATAGTAGTTGAGAAACTACTATCTTGCAATCCCAGTAAAATAAATAATAAGATTTCATAATAGAACAAAGGTGGGTACAATAGATCAGAACGGAATCCAGAGAGCTAAAATGTCAGTCAGGGCTGGTGACAGGGACAAGGGAGGAAGGAAGTATAGTTGGAAGGTTATCCGAACTAAACCATATGAAAAAACCTTATACAATCCTATTGGTTTATATGCTCATTATAAACATTTTTTAAAAGAAGTTGGAAGAGAAGTACTCAACATTAGTAAATCAATGCTGAATCCAGGATACATGGATTGCTAAGACAGTCATGCAGAGAATGTGTTGATCCCATAGAAGTTATCGATCATGGAGGCCCCAGAGACATGTAAAATCATATGTGCTATTTACATTGCTCTAGTTGCCCACCAAAATTAGATGGTAAGCAGTACTTATAAATAGACCCTAAATTTTGGTTACAGGAAATAGATGAATTGATCTGGAATTTAGCAGAATTCTTCTCCAAACAACCTAGCTTTCACAGTACTGGATGAGACTATGTAAGTCTAAGAGGAAACAACATCAGTGATCTTATTCATTACTGGTCTCTATGTTATAGCAAGCAAGAGGTATCCCCTGGCATAGTAGTGGCAAGATTCTTTGTGGCAGTAATCAGTCAATCCATTCATTGAAACTGAGGCGTACTCCTTAGAAGAAAATTTATGTCCCGTACTGAAAACATGGAAAACAAACTAAAAACAATGAGTAGGTCAGTCATAAGCTTTAGGGAAAACCCTACTGGTGCTGTTTTTATCTAAGATTATTTTTTCAACTACCGTAAAGTATTTATATCCAAGGCTTTGTTATACACTTAACCTTAGCCAGAAAGGAACGTGTTGCAGTGGCTATCACTATTGAAAGTCCTGAGAATATGTCACTGAATTCTCATCTGTACATTAGACGTCTGCATAATCTCCTGAATTCAGGCTTACATAACACCATGGAAGAGGGAGCAGAAAGATTGTAAGGCCTTGAATATGGTGAGAAACTTTCTGAAATCATTTCCTACTAGCTATTTCACACAAGAGCTCACAGCTGCTGTGGATACCTGCCCAAAACAATAACAACAACAAACAAACAACAAAACAAACAAACAATAAAACTGAGCAAAGTTCAATCAAGGAAGGAAGAGGGGCTCTTGAGTCCTGTATGAAAGACCAAGAGATATTGATATTTTGGCTTGTACAAAGGTAGGGAAAATTACCTTTCTTCCAGAAAGTGATTGCTGATAGATTCTGAGTTGCTCAGTGGATGACATCCACCTATGTATATGGTCAGCAATGGACTTGGAGCTTAAATATGTCAAGAAATTAATATGTTGGTGTGAAGTTGGGAAGGAGATTCCCAACTTAAAGGGGAATTCCTAGAGAGTCTTGGATGGGAAAAAAATGATGGGTGGATATGACCATTATATGCATGTATGGGATTTTTATATAATAAAAAATACACCATACATTCTGTTTTAACTCTGGATGAAAATTTAACATTCTGATCTGTCCAAAGGATTAGAACCCTGAAGAAGCACGATTCTCTTGAAAATATTCTAAAGAAATGGAATGACTAAATATCCTTTTAACAAATAATGAATGCGCTTGTCCTCTCTAAAAGCTCCTCCCCAGGCAGTGTTTTCATTAGGCAGCACTGTGGGACCTTTTAACCTTTTCTGAGGTCTTCAGTATAAAAGCATAACCCCTGTCTCTTTATTTCTCTTTTTTTTTTTTCAGATATTGGTCAAAAAGCCTAAGCATGCTTTCCTAAACATTGGCTTTTCTCATTAAAAAACAGCAAAACAAGCAAACAAACAAAATACCTTCCCCTCCCCCACCTCAGTTTCCACAGTACAGCTACGGGTGGACTCCCACAATGAAGTATATGGCTTTGCCCTTCTCTATGGCTCTTCTCAATTTACTTCCTCAGCAGCTACTGTGATTTCCAGTCTGCTCCTCATGTTATTTTTCCCTCAAACCATAATAAAAGTGTTTTCATGATTCAAAAGGAAAAAAGGCAAAAGAAATGCATTGTAGTTTAACCCTTCATTTTGAATGATGGTTTGTGCTTTAGTGTGCTTTCCTACAATTTGGATCCTTAGCATCCACCAAAGGCCTGGATATTAAATAGTTTGTCTTCTCAGTAAATACTGTGAGGCACTGGAGCTTTTCTTTTTTCTTTTTCTCATTTATTTATTTCATTCACTTTACATCCTTGTTCTAGTCCCATTCCTCCTCAGCTCCCAGTCCTATAATCCCTCTTTTCTCCTCCATCTTCTTCTTCTTTTCCTGAGAAAAGGGGTGTTTCATGTCTCGCCCCTGGGGACAATGGTCTCCTGAACCTACTCAGACCTCGGACACCACCACTGCTAGTTCTAGAACTGACGCAGGATGTTCCAACGAGGGGTTAAGGCTTCTCATAATATTTCCTATAAGCCCACACCTGTTTGTCTATATCCCCCATTTTTATTCATTATTAGCCAGATAGAGCCAAGTAGTTGTGGTAATGATACTTGCTTTTTTGCCCAATGCTGGAATGCTAGTAAATTTAGGTATGCCCTGGTTACTCGCATGCCTCACTGGGTGCCTGTGCCCATTGATGCCCCTCACGCTATGACTCTCTTCAGACAGAAAAGGGATCTTGGAACTACAGCCACCATTGTTACGACCATCTCATTGGCGGCTGTTGGAGCTACCACCAGGGCATTAGCCATGAGTCATACTGGGCAGACTGCTCAGACCCTGAATAATCATTTAGCCAATGTAGCTCATGCCTTAGTTGTACATAAAGGAATTAATGCTCAACTAAAAGGAAGCTTGATGGTGTTCAATCAGAGGATTGACCTCGTGCAGGAGCAAATTGATACCCTATGGCAAATCGCTCAACCTGGCTGTCAATGAAAGTATGCTGGACTTTGTGTCACTAGCATACAACATGAGAATTTTTCCTATGCTGCAAATCTGTCTAAACAATTGTCGAGCTATATTTTAGGTAATTGGACTGGAGAATTCAATACTACGATGGAGCAGCTGAGAGTGGCCATTGTCACAGTAAATTCTACCGGAGTGGACGCAGGACTAGCCACAGGATTATCAACATGGATTGCTACAGCCATGAATCATCTGAAGGAATGGGCAGGCATGGAAGCGTTAGCAGGCCTTCTGGTGTTGGTCTCCTTGGTTTGCCTGTGGTATATATGCAAGATTATAGTCTCACAACAGTGTGATGCAGCCATGATCATTCAGGCCTTTACAGCCATTGAAGCAGGACATTCTCCCCAAGCATGGTTGGATACCATAAAAAGCTAAAATGATACGCTCAGGATGCGAGGCTAAGCACTGCACTCAGGGTCAGCCGCTTTGGACCCAGAGAAGAGCATGTCTGATTGCATGCGGGTTGATGCCCCAGGTGCCGCCTCTGAGAAAAAGGTATCAGACGGGTCTGATGCTCTTTGGGTGGATGACACCTAAATGAACATCGGTACAAAGTCCCAATTTATTTCTAATATCAGAGATCAGACCTCTACTCTTGCCTGATGCGTCTAAAACAAAAAGGGGGAACTGTAGAGAGCTGCGGAATGCTATGCCTTAAAGATGGAGCTGGTTTCCGCCTTCCACCTTCCCGATGGTGAGTGCTCTCTGCCACGAACAACTCCACATTTGGCTAAGGCTGAGGATCTGGCTTGCTTCCATGTATGTGGACCTATCTGCATTGCCCCCGTGGCACGCCTGGGTTGGCTACCCAGAGGCTATTTAAGCTGTGGGCTGGCTTTCCCCAGGGTCCGAGGATTGTTCAAGGTTCCTGAATAAACTGCATTGAAAAAAAATAAAAAGAAAAAAAAAAAAAAAGAAAAGGGGTGTTTCCTTTCCCATCCATCCCAGCTCATCAAGTTGTATCAGGACTGCACATGTCCTTTTCCCCTGTGGCCTGTCAAGGCAGTCCCACCAGGGGGAAGTGATCAAAAAGCTAGCCAGTGGGTCCATGTCCAATGCAGTCCCCACTTCCCTTACTAGAGGACCTACTTTAAGTCTAAGCTGCCCATCTGCAAAATATTTGTAGGTGGCCTAGGTCCTTGGTAGATGCCTCATTCTCAGCAAAACGACTCTGGGTACTGGTTAGCTGGCTCTGTTGATTTTCTTGTTGAGCTCCTGTTACATCCAGGTCCTTTTCTCTTTCCTTTCACTGTTCCCCAAGACTCCTTACATATCCACCAGACCAATGTTTGACTGTGAGTCTCAGCATCTGTTTTGATGCACTACTGGTTAGAGTCTTTTAGAGGATCAGCTCTGACAGGTTAAGTCTTGAGACTTAACAGAGTATTTTTCATAGTATAAGGGTTTGAACTCTCCAGCAGGGTAGGTCTTTGGTTGGGCCAGGCATCTGTTGGACATCCCCTCAATTTCTTGTATAATTGATCTATCTTTATTGATGCACAACTCGTAGGCAAGGTAAAGTTGAGGTAGATGCTTTTGTGGGTGGGTTAGTGTTCCCTGCCTTTACTGAAAGATTAGTTCAGTTAGAGGGTGTCCTCTTCAGTCTCTATAGGCTCTGCTACTAAGAGTCTCTGTTTGACTCCCCCTCACAACCTCCCAAGAACCTTCCCTGACATAGATCTCCAGGTTGTCACAGAGATGTTTTCACCCTCTCTTTTCTTTACAGGCATTCTGTTCTCTCGCCCTTGCTCTCCTCAATGCTCTATATCCCATTTCTTACCATGTTCTCTCAATTCAGCCATTACCTCTCTCTATTCTATCCTCCTTCCAAGTGAGATTTATGCATCCTCCCTTGGATCCTCCTTGTTACTTATCTTTGAGTCTGGGCTTCATGGTATGTTTATCCTGTACTATATCGTTAAAATCCACTTATAAGTGAATACAAACCATGTGTGTTTTTCTGGGTCTGGGTTACCTCATTCAGAATGATCTTTTCTAGTTCCACCTATTTGCCTGCAAATTTCATAATTTTTGTTTTGTTTTGTTTTGTTTTTTAATAGCTGAATAGTACTCCACTCTGTAAATTACCAGAGTTCCTTTATCCATTCTTTGATTGAGTGATATCTAGGCTGTTTGCAAATTCTAGTTATTACTAATAGAGCTTCAATCATACATCCGACAAAGTGCTAATATCCAAAAATATAAAATGAACTCAAGAAAGCAAAGAACAATGAAAAAATAACACAATTAAAAAATGGGGCATAGAACTAAATAGAGATTTCTCAAAAGAGGTATATCGAATGCCTTAGCAGCACTTAAAGAAATACTCAGCTTCTTTAGTCATCAGGGAAATGCAAATCAAAAAGACTCTGAGATTCCATCTCACAGGAGTCATAATGGATCAGAACAAAATCTCAAATGACAGCACATGTTGGTGAGAGTGTAGAGAATGGGAGACATTCCTCCTTTGCTGGTGGGAGTGTAAACTTGTACAACCACTTTGGAAATGAACTTAGTGCTTTCTCAGAAAATTGGAAATAGCTTTACCTGAAAACCCAGCTATACTTCTCCTGGGTATATACCCAAAGGATGCTCTGCCATCCAACAAGGAAACTTGCAAAAACATATTCATGGCACTGGAGCTTTTAAGAAGTGAGACCCGACAAAAAAAAAAATCTTTGGGTTCTTGGAAGTGTTCATCTGAAGAACCTTTTAGAAGTAGAGTTTCGTCATGTCTTGACTTTGCTTCTCGGCCATGAGATAACGCTGATGTCCACCTTACATTACCACCATAAAATATTTCCTCATTGCAAGTTTCAATTTAATAAAACTCTTTATGCGCTGGAAACCTCTAAAGAAGAAGGTCAAAAGAAACCTTAAGCTGGTTATATCATTTCCTTTGTCAAAGTTACATAATGAGCTCTAACACAATCTTATTATTTGTAATTGTCTCACTCTTATTTTCTTAGTATACTCCAAATCTGTATTCTCGTAGTAACATCTAATAGAAGATGTTACAGTTTGAAAATGATGTATGTATCATGGTAGGACTCATTCCCTAATATGCTAGTGCTGAGAAGTGGAGTTCACTTAGAAATGGAAGGATCATGGACATACAGATCTCAAGACTATTTCAATGTCTTGCTCAACCTTTCTGTTGCTGTTACCCTTTAATACAGTTCCTCCTGCTGTGGTGATACCCATTCATAAAATTATTATTTTTCCACAAAATAAGTGTAATTTTTCTACTGTTATTGATCACAGTACAAACATTTGTGTTTTCTGATGGCTTTCTGGTGGAGACTTCTATGGAAAGGTCATTCAAACACCAAAGGGTTTGTAACATACAGATTGATTCACAATTGAAGCTACAGTTCCTGGGGTTTGGTAGAAAGCTCATTACACAGTAAAGACACACATCCTGGGTTCTCTCTTGTGCACATACTTGCCTGCCCCTCTGCTTTCCACCTGATGTTCAAACAGCATACAGTCCTTAGTAAATATCAGTCAGTATTGGTACCTTTTCCTGACTTCTAGCCTCTATAATAAATAAATAAAAACATTTTTCATTATTGCTTAATTTCTGGTAATCTATTAAAAAAAACATAACGTGCTGTAATTTATAAGAAATCTTTAAAATGCTTCTCTTTTTAATTTAAATTTTTATTTTTTATATTAGTTACAGTTTATTCACTTTGTATCCTAGCTGTAGCCCCTTCCCTCATCCCTTCCCAATCTCACCCTCCCTCCCTCATCTCCTCCTATTCTCCTCTCCAAGTCCACTGATAGGGGAGGTCCTCCTCCCCTTCTATCTGACCCTAGCCTATCAGGTCTCATCAGGACTGGCTGCATTGTCTTCTTCTGGGGCCGAGTAAGGCTGCTCCTCCATCAGGGGGAGCTGATCAAAGAGCCAGCCACTGAATTCATGTCAGAGACAGTTTTTGTTCCCCTTACTAGGGTACCCTCTTGGAGACTGAGCTGACACAGGTTACCTCTGTGCAGCAGTCCTAGGTTATCTCCATGAATGGTCCTTGATTGGAGTATCAGTCTCAGAAAAGACCCCAGTGACCAGATGGTTTATATCATATTAAAAAGTCAGACAAATTATTAGTAACTCTTTTGTGCTGATGACTTCCATTTAATTTAACAATTTAAATTCTTTAGTGCTTTGCTCCCACCTACACTGTCATTTTTTGTTTTTATTTTGTTTTGTTTTTTTGTGTGTTTATTTCTTCTTCTCTGGAATACAGTGTCCCTGCCATCTTGTAATACACCTCTTATGTTTATATTATTGGCTTTTCATTGTTCTCTTAAGTGTTGTTAGTAGATTTCTGTTTTGAAAGGTAAGAATTTTGGTTAGTTCTTGAAAATTGTGCATGCCATGGAAAGGGAATGTGCTATGAAAAGTTTCCATGAAATTCAAAGAGACATCACACAGCCAAGAGCTTAAAAAGGCATAAGCCATGGTGCATTGAACCTGAGAACCTCAGAAGCATGAAGAAAAGAAGGCTTCTGCAAGTATGAGTCCTCACATCCCATTCCTAAATAAAGGAGCAACAGATAAAAATGGTGTCAGCAGCAGCCAAACTCCTTCCCCTTGATTATCCAGCTTGTGCCGCCCTTTTAGCTGTACCATCTGGCAGGGTGTGGGCTTGTTAACTTCTCTATTTCCTTCTCTATTCCAACCTAGCATTGATCCTGTGCTGCGTGGTTCTCCAAGACTATGCTCAGATTACAGGCAAGAAAATGGTGAATTGATCAAACTATAACAACTAAATAGCAGATTGAGACATCTAAAGTGAATACAAACATGCATTTGAATAAGTAGTTTTTAAAATGCCATCCCTGTTCATGAGCTTAAAATTAACAGTTGTTAAGCAAGCCAAGGACATGTTAGCTAAGTTTCCCTTTGTTCTTAACTGGTAACAGGTTTAGAAACACTTTCTTTTTATTACTGCTGGGCTACAGAAGCTCAGCTTCTCTAAAGGTCAGCAAGAAATTTTTAAAAGGGCAAAGCTGATGTCATGCATGTGAGTTCTCTGCAGTATGATGTTAGAGAGGTGGCTTTCTGGTTTTTCTCCAATTTTAATGTTGAAGTGTTCCAGGTTCTTTAAATTCTGATCTCACTTTTTTTTTCTTCAACTCTAGTGAGTAAAATAAAATTTGTCTCACATTCTAACATAAATGACATGTTTTTTTTATAAGGTTGAACCATTAAGAATAGAAATGAGAATAATTATGCATATGTTATAAGCATTTTTGTTGAGATAAATATACCTTAGCAACTCAAAATGAAATCCACTGCATTCATTCAGGAAGATGAATGTTCCCCTGTCTGCCACCTTCCTTGCCATTACATCTACATAGTTATGTACATTAATTTCTGTATTCAAACAAAGGAAAATGCCTGATACAAAGCAAATATATAAGCCAATAACATAAATGTTTGAGAGAAGTAGTACTGATTCACGAAATATTATGTGGTATGGACAATATCCAATATGTAGTCTTAAGTAGGTAGAGAATAAATATGTATCCAAAATACATGTTAAGCAGTATAGTTTGATGCAAGAAAAATCTCTAATGTACATTAGCTTAAATTTTCTAAACAATTGTCTAGCTATATTTTAGGTAATTGGACTGGAGAATTTGATACTACGATGGAGCAGCTGAGAGTGGCCATTGTCACGGTAAATTCTACCAGAGTGGATGCAGGACGAGCCACAGGATTATCATCATGGATTGCTGCAGCCATGAATCATCTGAAGGAATGGGCGAACATGGGAGCGTTAGCAGGCTTTCTGGTGTTGGTCTCCTTGGTTTGCCTGTGGTATATATGCAAGATTAGAGTCTCACAACAGCATAATGCAGCCATGACCATTCAGGCCTTTACAGCCATTGAAGCAGGACAGTCTCCCCCAGCATGGTTGGCTACCATAAAAAGCTTAAATGTTACGCTCAGGATGCGAGGCTAAGCACTGCACTCAGGGTCAGCTGCTTTGGACCCAGAGAAGAGCATGTCTGGTTGCATGCGGGTTGATGCCCCAGGTCCCGCCTCTGAGAAAAAGGTATCAGACGGGTCTGATGCTCTTTGGGTGGATGACACCTAAATGAACATCAGTACAAAGTCCCAATCTATTTCTAATATCAGAGATCAGACCTCTACTCTTGCCTGATGCATCTAAAACAAAAAGGGGGAACTGTAGAGAGCTTCAGAATGCTGTGCCTTAAAGATGGAGCTGGTTTCCGCCTTCCACCTTCCCGATGGTGAGTGCTCTCTGTCACGAACAACTCCACATTTGGCTAAGGCTGAGGATCTGGCTTGCTTCCATGTATGTGGACCTATCTGCATTGCCCACGTGGCATTCTGGGGCTGGCTACCCAGAGGCTATTTAAGCTGTGGGCTGGCTTTCCCCAGGGTCAGATGATTGTTCAAGGTTCCTGAATAAACTGCATTGAAAAAAAAAAAAAAAGAAACCTGCTCAAGACAGAACCTTTAAAAAAAAAAAAAAAAAAGAAAAATCATAAGGCGCTATAGAGAGGCAGTACCTAAAATATCAAGGAAGCCTAAATAATAAGGGATTTGTTTTTCATCGTGTTATGTATGAATATTGCCACAATACACTGTATTTTATAGATAGAGAGTTAGGTTAATTTTAGATATTTGTAAAAACCTATGAAGGAGCTATATGTTAAGAATTTGATTTTCATATATAAAATAAACAGCACACTTACAAAACACAGAGGACATCGTGGCAGAAGTATCAGAAATAGTGAACACAAGGTGAACAGGATTACTGGAGAATAACTAAATTCTGGTGAGATCAAGGACAGAGGTAGAACCAGAGCATTCCCAGCATCCTTTCGATTCTCTGTGAAAACCTTATGGATTATAATAAAGAGATGAAAAGTATATGCTTAGGCATGTAGAAAATCTCTCCAGACAGAATGTTATTGGTTTAAGAGTAATACATTTTTGAAGAAGCTTACTTTATAAGTTCTTTATGTGGTAATGTTGTTCGGAGATAGAAACAACATTATTGTGTCTACAAGAAAAGCTGACTACTTTGATGTAATTTTCATAAGTAGATTAGGTTCCCGGAAACTCACTAGATTAGAACCCCTAAATTACTGGATAAAAATAACATAAATTATACTACATTATTTTATTAAACTTATAAACATCCAATTTGTTTTAGATCTCAAACTTAACTATTTAGAAGCTAATAGTCAAAGATTATAATGGCATTATTGACACTCTACTTATTATTCAGTTCCAAGCCACTGAGTTATTGTTTGTATAGTCTCGGTAAGAAATGAACAAAGAGCCAGACATGGTCACATATAATCACTGAGACACTGAGGTGCCCAAACTGCAATGAAAGACAGAACTCCTTTTCTCTCTGTGTGTGTGTGTGTGTGCATTTGTAAATGTGTGCACAAATAAGGGTCTGTACATCTATACAAATGTGAATGTGTACATGCATATTTATGCGCACTTATGTGTGCATGTGTGTGTGTGGAACATAAGACTCTCAATAATGAAGCTGTTGCCTAGGTGTAATTGTTTTGCTCTTTCCCTCAATATTATCTATGGAGAGGAGAAGATATTTATTTTCTGGATTACAGAATATCCTTGAAAGAGTACTGACCTACCATTGGCATAGACACGTTCTGGAGTATGTCCCAATTTTGTGGTGCCCTACTTCTTCTCTTGTGTTGATCTGTTTGTATTAACACATAGATAAGAAACTTAGAAGGCAGATTGAAGGAGAATGAATTCATACTGCAATCCTTGATTACATAAAACTAGACATTGGATAAAAAGCCATATTGAGTTATTAACCGTAGGGTTTACAATATGTGTGTGTAAGATATTATTTATGCCATACTCAAATAAGGAGAGCATGAGGACAGGACTCAGCAAGTAAGAACATTGGTCCTGCAAGTGTGAGGACCTGAGTTTGGATCTCCAATATCCATGTAAAAACTGGTGTGTCTTTATGTCTCTATAACCCCAGTGTTGAGAAGAATGTACAGGTAAATAAATCTTGGTAGCTTCAATGACCAGACACACTGTCTAAAATAGTCAGCTTGGGTCTAGTGAGAGACCATCTCAAAGAAAAAGGGAAGTAGTGATTGGTAGAAGAAGATACAAAATGCCCTCTGTAACTCTTGCATATGCATATCTGAATATTTGCACACACATAATCACAATATACATCACATACAATAAAATACAAAGGTATCCACAGAAAAACGTTATTTTAGAAATAGTTGTGTTTCTATTCCACAGGTCAATAAAAATGTTTGTGATGTCTGTAAGTTTGTAAATTCTTTGTCAGCTTGTTAACACATGTCTTCAATGACAGTATATCAATGATTCTTAGGACACTAAGTAGAGATATAAATATCCCTGAGGCTTTGAGTTTTTTATCTATTAGTTTGTGACTTCAGAAAACCTGAAATATGGGAGTATAAACAATTGGAATATCTATCTTTTTTCTATTTGAAGTAGGCAACACGAAAGCACAGTAAGATTTTGGATGGCTAGTACTGAGATTTCATTCCAGATAAAGGGCAAATAGTTATGATTTCATCTTTACTTTTTAAATTTATTATCATTGTTATTCTTTCTTATATTACATTCTGACTGAAGTTACCCCTTCTTCCCCCTTCTCCCATTCCTCCCAGCCCTTCTCTCCTCTTCCCCAGATTAACTACCCCACTTGTTTCCCTTCAGAATGGAGCAGGCATCTCACGGTTATCAACTCAGAACAGAATAACAACTTAGAATAAGCTTAGGCACAAACCCTCAACCAAGGCTGGACAAAGCAACCCAGTAGGAGGAAAAGGTCCCAACGTGCAGGCAAAACAGTCAGAGACACCACACTCCCACCATCAGGAGTTTCAAAAGAACACCAAGCCACACAAACATAACATACATGCCTCGGACTTAGCTCTGACCCATGAAGACTGTGATAGACCCTTCAGTCTCTGTGAACACTTACAAGCCCTACTTAATTGAGTCTGTGGACCATGTTCTCTGGGTGTCCTTGGCCGCTTTGGTTCCTGCAATTCTTCCTTCCCCTTTCTTTGGAGCTCCCTGACCTCTTCATAATATCCGGCTGTGAGTCTCTGCATCTGCTTCCCTCAATTGGTAGATGAAGCCTCTCTGATGACAATTGATTTAGGAACCTATCTATGGATATAGCAGAATATCATTAGGAATCATTTAATAAGGTTTTTAAATTTTTTATTAATTACACTTTATATTCACTTTGTATCCCCCCATAAATCCCTCTTTCCTCCCCTCCCAGTCCGACCCTCCTTTCCCTTCTCCAAGCATGCCCCTCCCCAAGTCCACTGATAGGAGAGATCTTCCTCTCCTTCCCTCTGATCCTAGTCTATCAGGTCTCATCAGGAGTGGCTTCATTGTCTTCCTCTATGGTCTGGTAAGGCTGTACCCCCCTCAGGGGGAGCTGATCAAAGAGCAGACCAATCAGTTCTTGTCAGAGACAGTCCCTGTTCCCATTGCTATGGAAGCCACTTGGACACTGAATTGTCATGGGGTACATCTGTGCAGAATCAAGGTTATCACCATGCATGGTCCTTGATTCAAGTATCAGTCTCAGAAAAGACCCTTGTGCCCAGAATTTTTTGATTCTGTTGCTATCCTTGTGGAGCTCCTGTCTTCTCCAGGTCTTATTATTTCCCACTTCTTTCATAAGATTCCCTGCACTCTGCCCAAAGAATGGAGGAATTAGAGGCTTACTAGGTTTTTTTAGAGAGTAGCTCCTAGATGTTTATCAGCTATAGGAGTTCCCTAGCAGAATTTTTGGGGTCACCTATGTATCCTATGTTATCATCTGCATATTATGATAGTTTGACTTCTTCCTTTCCAAATTGTATACACTTGATTTCCTTTAGTTTTCTTACTTCTCTAGTGAGAATTTGAAATAACTACATTGAATAGATATATAGGGAGTGGACAGCCTTGTTTTGTTCCCCATTTTAGTGGAATTGTTCTGAGTTTCTCTCCATTTAATTGGTTACAGGCTTGTCGTAAACTGCTCCAGTTATATTTATATATGTACCCTGTGTCTCTAATTACTACAAAATATTTATAAAAAGGAGTTTTGGATTTTTGTCAAAGGGTTTTTCAGTGTAAAATGAAATGATCATGTTTTGTTTTCTTTCACTTTGTTTATATGGTGGATTACATCGACAGATTTTCATATACTGAACCATCCCTGCATCTATGGGAAGAACCTACTTGATCATGGTGCATGATCTTTTTGATGAGTTCTTGGATTTAGCTTGTGAGCATTTTATCGAGTATTTTTGAATTCATGCTCATGGGAAAAATTGGTTTGCAATTCTCTTTCTTTGTTGAATCTGTGTGGTGTGGGTATCCAGATAATTGAGACCTCATAAAACAAATATTTCAGTGTCTCTTCTGTTTATGTTTTGTGGGATATATAAGGAGTATTGACATTAGCTCTTCTAATCTTCAAGTCTTTCAGAATTCAGCGCTAAAACTGCCTAGACCTAGACTGTTTTGGGTTGGGACAGCTTTATTGGCTGTTTTTGTTTGCTTGTTTGTTTGTTTTTTATTCTTAGAAGTTATAGCTCCATTCATATTATTTATTTGATCTTCATGTAACTTTGGTAAGTGGTATCTATTGAGAAAAATATTATTTCTTTTTAAATTTTTTGTTTTTTGATTTTTTAAGCCTAGAATATTTATTTCAAAAATAAAATAAACCTGGAACTAAAAAAGCAAAAAGTGGTGTAAACATCATCTTTATATAATAGAGATAAAGAAAATACAGGGGTCACAGAAATTTGGTTTGGAATACAGGAATTACTATTTTAGTCATTAACCCTTCTACTCTCATATGCAACTTACTGTGCTTGATATTTAGAGCAGATAAGACAGAGTATTTTTGTTTTGTTTTGTTTTAGCAATTTTTTAAAAATTTTATTAATTACACTTTATTCACTTTGTACCCTCCCCCCTGCTCCATCCTGCCTCCCCTCCCAATCCCTTCCTTCTTCCCCTTTCTCCATGCATAAGCCTCCCCAAGCCCACTGCTGGGTGAGGTCTTCTTTTCCTTCCTTCTGATCCTAGTCTATTAGGTCTCATCAAGAGTGGCTGCCTTGTCCTCTTCTGTGGCCTGGTAAGGCTACTGCCCCTCAGGGGGAGGTGATCAAAGAGCAAGCCAATCAGCTTATGTCAGAGACAGTCCCTATTCCCATTACTATGGAACCCACTTGGACACTGAACTGCCATTGGCTTCATCTGTGCCAGGGTTCTGGGTTATCTCCATCCATGGTAGTTGATTGTAGTATCAGTCTCAGGAAAAAACCCCTGTGCTCAGATTTTTTGGTTTTGTTGCTCTCCTTGTGGAGTTCCCATCCTCTCTAGATCTTACTATTTCCCACTTCTTTCATAAGATTGCTTTTACTCTTCCCAAAGGTTAGCCATAAGTCTCAGCATCTGCTTTGATAGTCTGCAGGGAAGAGCCTTTCAGAGGCCCTCTGTGACAGGCTCCTAACTTGTTCCCTGTTTTCTCCTTCTTCTGATGTCCATCCTCTTTGCCTTTCTGAATGGGGACTGAGCAAAGCTCTGCCCTGCAGACTATCAATGTAGATGCTGAAACGTATGGGCAACCTTTGGGCAGAATTCAGGGAATCTTAGGAAAGAAGTGGGAAACAGTAAGATCTGGAGAGGACAGGAACTCCACAAGGAGAGCAACAGAACCAAAAAATTTGAGCACAGGGGTCTTTCCTGAGACTGCTATTCCAACCAAGGACTATGCATGGAGATAACCTAAGACCCCTGCACAGGTGTAGCCCATGGCAGTTCAGTATCCAAGTGGGTTCCATTGTGATAGGAACAGGGACTGTTTCTGACATGAACTGATTGGCCTGCTCTTTAATTACCTCCCCCTGAGGGGGAAGCAGCATTACCAGGCCACAGAAGAGGACAAGGCAGCCACTCTTGATGAGACCCAATTGACTAGGATCAGAAGGAAGGAAAAGAAGTCCTCCCCTATCAGTGGACTTGGGGAGGGGCATGCATGCAGAAGATGGAGGAAGGGAGGGATTGGGACAGGAGGAGAGAGGGAACCAAAGGGGGGATACAAAGTGAGTAAAGTGTAATTAATAAAGAAAAAAAAAGAAACTAATCAAGAGGAAGAACTCTTTTTAGATTTCTTAAATTTTGTTGAGTACGTGTTTCTAAAGGATTACCAAGTGATTCTTTAGATGTTATTGTCTGTTGCTATGTCCCTTGTTGGTTTCTGATTCTGTTAATAAGGACATGTTCACTCTATTATGTTTTTTCTTACTTTGGATCAAGGTTTATCTGTATATTTCCTCAAAGAACTAAATCTTTTCTTTCACTGATTCTTTGTGTTGTTGTTTTTGTTCCTATTTTATTGATTTCAGCCCTCAGTTTGATTATTTTCTGCTGTCTGTTCCTCTAAGGTATGCTTGCTTTTTCTTTATATTTTTAATACATAATTTCCAAGTGTGCTGTTAAGCTGTTGGTAGGAATCTCTTCAATTATTTTTTTTCCAATGGAGGCATGTAGTGCTTTATACTTTCTTCTTAGCACCACTGTCTTTGTGTTTCATTAAATTTGGGTATGCTGTGTAATCATTTAAATTAAATTCTAGGAAATATTTGAATTCTTTCTTTGTGTCTGTCTTGACCCAGTTGTCGTTCAATAGAGAGTTGTTCAATTTACATGAATTTGTAAGCTTTCAGTTGTTTCTGTTGTTGAAATCCAGCTTTATTCTGTGGTATTCAGATAGGATTTAAGAGGTTATTTCAATGTTTTTGTTTCTGCTGAGACTTGCTTTGAGTTAGACTATGTCCTAAAATTTGGAGAAACTTCCATGAGGTTTCTGAGGTAAAGGTATATTCTTTTGTGTTTGGGTAAAATATTCTGTGGATATCTGTTAGGTCCATTTGGTTTATAACATCTCTTAGCTCTACTATTTCTCTGTTAATTTTTTTGCTGATGGCCTGTACAATAGTGAGAGTGGGGTACAGAAGCCAACCACTATCAATGTGTGAAGGTCAATGTGTGATTTAAGCTTTAGTGATATGTCTTAGGGTTTTATTATTGGGAAGAGACACTATTACCATGATATTACAACTCTTGTAAAAAACATTTAATTGAAGCTGGCTTATAGTTCAAAGGTACAGTCCAAATCATGGTGTACAGGATGACATGGTGCTAGAGAAGGAGCAGAGAGTTCTACATCTGGATCTATAGGGATCTGGAAGGAACTGTGCCTTTGGCTTGTCTTGAGCATCTTAGAACTCAGACCTTCCCCTTCCTAGTGACACAACTCTTCCAATAAAGCCACATTTACTCCACACCTACTAATAGTACCACTCTTTATGGACCTGTGAGAACCATTTCTATTATATTATAAACAAAAGTGCCCTGGTTTTGGGGTCATTGAGAGTTATCTTGGTGAACTTTCTTTTGATGAGTATAAAGTGGCTTTCCCTGTCCCTTTTTTTTTAAATTTAATTTACTTTATTTTTAATTACACTTTATTTACTTTGTGTACCCCCTCTAGTTCCCTCCCTCCTCCTCTCCCAATCCCTCCCTTCCTCCCGCTTCTCCATGCATGCCCCTTCCCAAGTCCACTGGTAGGGGAGGGTTTCTTTTTCTTCCTTCTGATCTTAGTCTGTTAGGTCTCACCAGGAGTAGATTCATTGTCTTCCTCTGTAAGACTGCTCCCACCTCAGGGGGAGGTGATCAAAGAACAGGCCAATCAGTTCATGTCAGAAGCAGTCCCTGTTCCCAATACTATGGAATCCACTTGGACACTCAACTGCCATGGGCTACATATGTGCTGGGTTTCTAGGTTATCTCCATGCATGGTACTTGGTTGGAGTATGAGTCTCAGGAAAGACAACTGTGTTCAAATTTTTTGGTTCTGTTTCTCTCGTTGTGGAACTTATGTCCTCTCCAGATCTTACTATTTCCCACTTCTTTCATAAGATTACCTACATTGTGCCCAAAGTTTGGCCATAAGTCTCAACATCTGCTTTGACAGTCTGCAAGGTAGAGCCTTTCAGAGTCCCTCTGTGAGAGGTTCCTAACTTGTTTCCTGTTTTCTTCTTCTTCTGATATCCATCCTCTTTGCCTTTCGGAGTGGGGATTGAGCATTTTAGCCAGAGACCTCCCTCTAGATTAGTTTCTTTAGGTGTACAGATAAGGTCATTTGCTCAACCATGTTTGTAGCAGCTTTATTTGTAATAGCCAGAAGCTGGAAACAACCCAGATGCCCCTCAACTGAAGAATGGATGCAGAAATTGTGGTACGTCTACACAATGGAATATTTCTCAGCAATGAAAAACAAGGAAATCATGGACTTTGCAGGTAAATGGTGGGAACTGGAAAGGATCATCCTGAGTGAGGTATCCCAGAATCAGAAAGACACACACTGTATATACGCACTCATATAGACATATAATATAGGATAAACCTACTACAATCTGTATCCCTGTCTCTTTTGATTAATTTTAGTTTGAAGTTTCTTTTGTTAGATATTAGAATGGTTATGCTGATTTGTTCATTAGTTTCATTTTAGAAAAAAAAAAGATTTATTCTGAGGTAATATCTATCTTTGATATTGATGTATGTTTCTTGTATGAGGAGGACTGTTTTTTTCATTGCTCCATTCTGTTATTCTGTGTCATCTTATCGGGCAGTTGAGTCCATTGATATTAACAGATATTCATGAGAATGTTTGTTAATTGTTGTTTATTGTTATTGTTGATTTTGGTGGTTGTGGTTCTGTGTGTGGGTATTTGTGTATCCCTATTTTTGGTTTTGCTTGTGAGATATTATTTCTTGTGTGTTCATGAGTATAGGTATCTTCTTCTGTTTGGAGTTTGTTTTCTAGTGTCTTCAATAGGCTTGGATTTATGGATAGATATTTTGAAAATTTGACTCTTATAGACTTTCTTGTTTTCTCTATGGTGATTGAAATTTTGGTGGATATAATAATGTACATTGCCATCTCTGGTCTTTTAGAGTCTGCAGGATATCTGTGCAGGTGGTTCTGGTTTTTAGAGTCTTTATTCAGAAGTCAGATGCAATTCTAATAGATTTGACTTTATATGTTAATTGGCCCATTTCTCTTGCAGCTTTTAATATTCTTTGTTTTTTTTTTTTTTGTTTGCTCTGTATGTTTAGTGTCTTAATTATTATGTGATGAAAATATTTTTTTCTTGTCTAATCTATTTGGTATTCTGTATGTTTCTTATATCTTTATTGGCATGTCCTTCTTTAGGTTATGAAAATTTTCTACTATGATATTGATGAAAATGTTTTTGGACTTCTGAGCTGGGCCTTTTTATCCTTCTCCTCTTCCTATCTCTTTTTGTTTCTTTTTTCCCACTGTATCCCAGATATTATGGCTGTTTTATATCAGAAAATTCTGGATTATAATTTTCTTTGACCAATATATATATTTCATCTTTAGTATCTTCAGTACCTTAGATTCTCTCTTCCATCTCTTGTGTTCTGTTGGTGATGCTTGTGTCTATAGTTCCTGTTATCTAACCTAGATTTTTCCAATTCCAGAATTTTATTGGTTTATGTTTTAATTTTTTCTTCTATTTCCATTTTCAGGCCTTGAACAGTTTTATTAATTTCCTTCAACTATTCGTGTTTTTGGCATTTTTATGGGATTCATTCATTTGTTCCTGATTTTTATTTTTCTTTTCCTCAATTTATTTAAAAAATTATTTACTTCTTAAGGACCTCTTCCAACTTCATAAAGATGCTTTTAATGTCTTTATGTGTGAGTGCATGTGTTTGTGTGTGTGTGTGTGTGTGTTTCAGCTCTGTTGGAATATGCAGTTTTTGTTGTAGTAGGATTGCTGGGCTCTGATAATGACATACTCTTTTGGCTGTGTTTTTTATATTATAAAAGTGATGTGTAGGCATCTGGGGTGTTTCTAAATCTAGATGTCGATTTCTGAGTTTGTCTTTGCTGTGTGAATATTTTGTTCACCCACCCGGTTTGGTCTACTGGCCCAGGTGGCCTGTGGTTAAATATGGGTTCTTTGCCTGAGCTGGGGTCTGGAATATTTGTAGTTGTCATGAGGCATGACAAACAGAAGGGAAGGGAGGATTGGAGATAGTGGTTTGGTTACCGAAAAAGCAGAGGAAGTGTATGGACAGGAGGCCTCTTTCAAGTTTGGTGACTGGCATGGCCTCCAGTCTATTAGGAACTCTGTGCCGGAGTTTATCTGCCAACATGTTCTCCTGGTTGGTTTTGCCTGTACTTGAGCAGGGAATGTTTGTAACAGTTGGGGATAGGACTTGGCAACTTGGACAGTACTGTTGTGAGGCATGGTAGAGAATTGTGTCTGTGGGAACCAAGGGAGTGGGGAAATTCCATATGTAAACAGTTTGCCTGTTTGGGCTAGTGTGACCTACATTTTATCAGGGGAATCTTAATTAATTATTGACAATGCCAATCAATGTTGAAGTACATGTGTTATGACAAATTTCTCTCAGTTCTCTCAATCCTCATTGATTCTTATTTACCAAAAAGCTTGGAGTCTATAGATATGTGTATTAAGTATTTTAAAACACATTTTTCTTAAGTCCAGATAGAACAAATACAATCCTGCTGCTTGAAAAATGAGCATCATATAAGGAAAAACAGGGCCATGCATACCACGATGAACTGCACAAGCTAAGGGTAGATGACCTAAGATAGATGTTCCAAAATTTAGTAGCAGAAAGATTACTATAACTGTGTTACTGGGTGTTTCCCAGCTCAGTTAGAGTAGATTGATAGTTTATCCTCAAAATTTGGAACTTTGTCAAGGAAAGATGGCATGAAGAACAGGTAGACAGAAAGAATGATTAAGCCAAAACTTTTTAATCAAAGTACAATCCAAATTTATTTTGCAACTGTAGTAACAGACTGTCTGTATGCAACATCAATTATATTTGTTTTTCACATTTTGCCTTATCTGTTGTTTAATTTTAATCCTCTAAAGTCCTAGATAAACATGTAAGCATTTTCTATCTGAAGACCAACATTAGTCCATACCCTAAACTGTTTTCTATGGAAATGAACATGGGTTTTCTTGGTAAGTTACCAACATTCTCAAGCATTCTTACTTTCCTTTTTGTCTCTATTCTTTACCACTGATGGAAAATGAGAAGTTTTATAAATTGACTATTTTGTCTCTGATGTAGTCAATAACTGAGCTATAAAGGTATATTAGAACTCGAAGTAAAAATTATCCCATTGCCATCATCTCATCATCATTAGTAAAACTTCTTGGAATGGGAAGGTAACAGTCCCAAGCATTACTTTTGTCCTCTCTCACAAAAGAACACTGAAAGACATTAATCCTCTACCTTCATTTGCTAGGAGAATCTGACGGGAGCCACTTAATGCTATCAAAAAAGAAACTGAAGTACATGTCTTTTGGTATTTTAAAACTCCAAGGTGAACAAAAGCAGAGGAGCTGAGTGATCAATAACAATTCGGCACTAAAGTCTGAACCTGTTCCTTAGGTGTCATTTTGTTTCTATCTGTTTACTCTTTGGAATGTGTTTGGCCAACTGTTTTTATCAAAATAAATCAACTCAAGGCACCATGCTGTTGCCATTGTTGTAAGTAAAATACATGATCACAAAAAAGAGCCATTCACAATGCAAAATTCCTACAATGGACCCTATTTCCAGAAGTCAGAATAACGTTCTTGTGGATACCTGCTGGAGTGTTTCCATCAAAAAAATATAGAATTTCTTTGTCAATTCTGCAACTCTGAAGATAATTTTAATACACTCATCACTTCTTTGAAGTACTTTAAAAAGCAAGCGATCTCTGCTTTTAGTTACAGATGGAGATCAATGTCTTCTTTAAGGAAATAATAGATGCTGAGTGGAAAATAGTGTCTGACACAGTTCTGTTCTGGCTGCAAGGTAAGTACATAGAGGCCTGGGTCACACTGACCCCTTGGTTCAATGTACTTTCTCCAGGTTTACTAAGATGAGATTGTGACATAAAAAATACTTACGGGCTGCACAAGTCTGATATCTGAATTTAAGTAGTGTAACCCACAGTTAAAGGATAGAACCAATTCCCAAAAGTTGCCACTGGACTTCCAGATGTGCCTCATGGTACATCGGTACATTGCACTCATATATCATACACATAAAAACGAAAAATTTAACAGAAATATATTCAAAGTACATATTTTATATATGTATGTATTATTGAATGTACATAATTTGGGTGTTCCTTGTGAAATTACTAATATGATCATGCTAACAGACAATAAGCATCATTTTATGTACCTAATATCTGTGTGTGTGATGAGAAAATTTAAGCTTCATTTTTTTAAGCAAATTACATTTTTATATTTTTAATGACTAAAGTACCAAGCACAGGTTTGCCCTCTAAAACTTGTACAATTTATATGTTAAGGACAATTTGTTCATTTTATCAATAGTTCCTCAATTTCTCTTTGGTCATTAATGCTGGTAATCACTATCTACTTTTTCTGTTATATTCTTGCCACCCACCCCTTTTTGGGTGCCATTGTAAGAGGGATCATGCAGTGTTTTTTTATCCATGTTTAGCTGATTCCACACAGTGCAAAGTCCTTCTGGCTCAAGTCTGCTGCTATGTAGAAAACAATGTCTTTGCTCTCTTGATCCTATTTGCTACTCTGGCATTTCTTAGAATTTTAATTTCATGGAATTTCTTTAAATATATATACAGCATCCTATAATCCCTGCTTAGATCTTCTATGGTAATACTGACCTTCTGTTGGGCTTCTTATCCTCTGCTCATACCTTTTCTATCTTTCATTGGTGTTATTTTTATACTCTTATTTATAAATGTATTTATGTAGCTTAACATTTGGTAACCTGTATATTAAATAGAAACTTTTTTTTACTGTATTTAGTATTTTCCTTTATTTTTTTATCTCTTCACATCCATAAACTTAAAATAAAGTATTAATTTACAATGCTCTTATTTGTAAAATTATAAACTATAAAAAAATAATCTTCCAGGGCCATTTAAACATTTTAATGTGGACAAAATTATACAAGAAAATGGATTTATTTAAGTATCTTTTTAGCACTAAATATTGAAAGGTCCACCTTTTGAAGGAAACAAAAATTTCTTTCAGTGAAAATTTTAGAAATGCTCCATAGACTTTGACACCAATATTCTATCTGGATTCTCGGCCAGCAGCCATTTTCTCTTCCAGTTCACTTCCAACTAGTGAAATGATTTCACTAAGACACAAAATATATCATTTTATTCACTGATGTAAATGCTTTCTGTGCTTCGTACTGCTCAGGAAAAGACCATCAATTCATTAATTTTGATGTCTTTCATCCTTTCATAATTGTCTCAATCGTCACCTTTCTACTTCTGTAGATTTGACTCTAACCCATACACAATGCTTACCCTATGCTTCCAGGACACTGCTTATGCTATCATTGACTCCAATTTTGGAATGAGAAGCTCTTTTAAACTTGTCAGATAAAATTGAAATATAGAATATTGATAAAACTTTCAGTCTTCTTTGATTTTAATGTAATTGATTCTCCATTTACATATTCAGTGAAAGTGTATCAGTGAGATTTTTTTCCCTCATTGATGTGTCATAAAACCATGCCAAAAACAACAGGGAAAACATTAAGCCTCATGATGCCATTTCAAAAGACATAAAGAATATAAGACTAAGAAATAAATGCTTTAAAATAGTAATAAGTACAATAAAAATTACATACATAAATTCAGGAAGATGGTAGAAAATTCATGGGAGGAGCTATTACAACTTATTTTTTGTTAGAGAGCAGTGGTGACTAAGAGAAATTACTTCTCAGGAAAAGACATGGATGAACACAGGCAGCAAGAGGAGAAAGAGATTCGAAGTACATGGGACAGAAGTCCAAAACACATGGGGGAACCACGTGTGTTGCCCTCATGTCTCAAGAACCAAATCAGAAACAAAAGGGAAACGGCTGACATATTAGTGTGGCACCGAAAATTACATGGGGCTCCAGCCATAGGCGTAGAACTATGAGCAACTAAGGAATACTGGGAGTAGGAGAAAAGCTATTCCCTAGGAAAGAGTTGCCTTCGTAGTAATTGACAATCCTGAAATCATAAATCATTTTTCTTCTTAAAATATTGAGAATGGGCTGGAGAGATGGCTCAGCCATTAAAGGATAGACTCACAGCCAAAAATAAAAATAGGGAGATTATAATTTACTTATGATATTTTTAACTTACCTTCCTCCCTCCAAATTCCTCCTTATACTACTTTCCATTCTACTTCAAATTCATGGTCTTTTTTTTTAAAAGTGATTACATGTACATATATATGTGCAAATATGCTCCTAAATATATCCTGTTCATTCCATATAAAGGCACCTGTATATATGTTTCAGAGCTTATGATGATTTGGAATTGAACAACAATTCATGTGCTCTCTCTTTTTGGAGCACCGCCTCTGACTCTCTTGCTACATCTTGGCTTAGAGCAATGTCTTAGTGGTTACGAGCACTTGTTGCTGTTTCAGAGGACCTGAGTTCAATCCCAAGAACAAGACACCTCAAAGGCCCCTATAGCTCAAGCTCTGGGAGATCTGATGCCTGGATTCTGGCCTCTGCAGACACCTGCATGCATGTGATGATAATGCCTACATTCAGACTCACACGTGCGCATACAAACACCTAAATACAATTTAAAAATTTTTAAATCTTAAAAGATTATTTTACATTGACAGTTTCATCCATTAACTCTTTAAATTTATCGAACAAATTATTACATCCGGGTTTCTGCTGTAAATTTTGTCTTGTTTTCCTTATTCCTCCCTTCCTCTCTTTGTTTCTCAGTCTTTGTTCTTTTAAATTTCCATAAAGTTTTTTAGATATTCATTAATGTCAGTAGTTTTGTTTAATTTCATCATGAATTACCAGGGTGCTTTGTTTGGAGCTCACTGGCCTTAAACTTGCTTTAAATTGTAAATACGTTAACAAATCTACTATTTAACATTAATAATTGAAATATATCTTATGAGCCGTGTTTCCAAGTCTTTTGTGATTACATGCATATTGGTTTATTTGGATTTATCAAACTGCTCACTAATAAATAACAACAATCCTCTATCTTTCTGTATTCTTTTAAGAAATTTTATATTTTTCAATTTCTAAATATTAATATAAATCCCAGTATACTGTAATCTTAATGTTTAGACTCTGACTTGTGTCTTTTTATATCCTCAGTTTCTCTATTTTGCAGTTGGTACAAACCATAGCTATGTTGATTTCTATTTATTCCAATACTTGTGTTACTTATGTGTCAGCATCATTTAACTCTTCAGTCTTCACAATATAGATCACATTTTCTCTGTTTTGATCTTGCCTATTATTTATTTATTGTATGACCCATATTACAATAGTTTGTCAGTGGTGTATATATTTATAGTCTTATAAATAATTTTAAGATTTGTTTTGAGGACAGTTATGCAGTTATGTAAACAGTTCAGTAATTCTAGATCCCAAAGTGTGATACCATAAGTAATTTAAACAAAACTGTATTCATGGCTATTCCTCTGTGGATTAAATCCAATAATCTCTTGGTTCAGATACTTTCTTATCTAAGTTTTCAGAAAATGCCCTATTCAAGCCACCTAAAATACCAATAGTGTTACTGTGTTTTCTTTCTTGATAGTTCTTTTTTTCTAATTTCAGGTTATTTATTTGCATCAGAGTTTAGGACAAAAGCAAAAGTTCTAGAAATCCCAAAGGAGAAGACTCAGCAGCAAATCCCAATATGAAACAACAATAAATGCTGATGGAAGGTTTAAACAATATAATTGCATCAGGTAGAACTGGTGAAAGGTTCTCTAAGAGGATGAGAACAACATTCAGATCTTATAGGTGAACAGTTGGGTCTACAGAAATGGCAGAGCAGAAAATCTTTTCAGACCATTGGTGTAACTGATCCTTACGTCAGTCTATTTCTGCACACAGCTCTGAAGACTTTGCTACTGCTATGATTACATAAGAGAAATCATTTGGTCACCCACTCATTTGAGAGAGGCTTCATCTGAGAGATAATATGTCCTGTGTGACTTGCTGTAGTTTATGGGTAGTTTTGAACCCCCAATCCAAAAGAAAGGTCCATACTGTCTGCCCTTCTTATGCTCACAAGGGACTGAAAGGAAATGATTTTAGAAGAGCAAAGGTCAAAGAGGAAAACAGACGAAAGAGGGACAAAAATGAGTTTGTTAGACCAGTGATAGGAATATTCTTTCATTTTTTTTTCTCTTGAGAACACAGAGAATTGAGGTCCTTCTGGAAGTAAATGTAATTTGTCTGTGTTACCACTCTCCTCTCTCCCTCTGTCCTTGATCTATACAAACCTAAGTATATCACACCCTCCATGATATCTCTTCAATGCAGGAAAAGAACTATGTGAAAAGGCAGGGTTCTTTTTCTCTGCATAGCTGCCTAGATAGTTTCCCTAGGGAATAAGATATTCCAACAGAAGGCTATCTGGTCATTTGTCATTTCTTAGTTATCATATTTGAAGCCTTTGTTGTGTGCAGGTGCTTTGAAAACATTTTATTGATTTCATGTGTTTTTAATGGAAGGGGTCAATCTCATGTCACAAGGACCACTTTATCAAGGCACAGATCTCATCTCTGATTTAAAGCATAGATTCTACTGCATTACGATACCTGTTTGCAACTTTTTTTTTCCGTATCTGAACTTTAAGTATTGTATCCTCCATAAACGTACTACCTGTCGGTTATCCCAACTTACCATGATTTATTTAGATTATTTGTATTCTTCTTTTTCTCCTTTTCCTCTTTATAATGTTTAATGTGTTTCAGCATGGACTACTATAATCCACAAAATTACATGTATGCTGTGTCATAACAGTGCATTATATATTGGTTAAATAAATGAACCTGGGATGTGATTTTTCTCTTTCTTTTACTGACTTTTGCTTTTCTTTTTATTTAAAGTTGCTTATTCAGCAAGCAACTTTGTTAACCAGAATACTGGGTGAAGTTGAGACAGACTCCAGTTTTGGATCTTCTCTTATGCAAGAAGTCACCAAACAGGTTGAGCAGCAACAAAAAGGAAGGACACAGAGTTCAACGTTTGTACCTGGGAAACACTTGGATTCACACCTGTTTGAGCTCAGTCTACCCTATTTCCTTCTTAACTGCAGCTTTGCTCTCAGAATTGAACTCATGAGACCTGGCTTCTTCACAAGGAAGTGGAAAATAATCAAGATGATGCTGAAGGTCAAAGAAAGCCAGGTAAACTCTTCCTGTGACAATTTAAAAGATAATTTATGCCACCTAGAAACAGTGACTTTTTCCATTCTTTCTGCCAAGAATATTACTTGGAACAAGTAACAAATTAAATGAAGGGTAAAAATGAGCCATAAATTATAAGCGCTGTTTAGTGATACTTGCCTAGTTTAAATTTCCTTATTTAAAGTGAAATGTTGATTTCATTAATCTTTTGTCTCACCTTCCTTACAAACAACAAACTCTAAGTCATTTTTGTCTGAAACTTATCCTCTTTTCAAATGTCCTATGAGTATTGAATACTTAATCTATTTAAGACACCTAAAATAGTGAAGAATCAATAACTACCAAGAAGGACTACTTCCCAGGACTGTGGTGTATCTCTTCAGTAGAGAGCACAGGTATGAAAAATGGGCACTGGATTTTAATTACAGTTCATTAAATACTAGATGTAAAGTACTAGATGTAGAACAGAAGATTATTGTGTAAGAAGAGGCATGCTGTGGGCTTGAGCATGTAGCATTTTATACTGGGAAATGCAGAAGCAAACAGACATTATAGTTTGACTGAGCATATATTAATAAAAAATAGCATAAATTATAGAGTTCAGTTAATCTTTATTTATTGCTAATTTTTTTTTCCTTTGTCTGTGGTAGCTGGCTCACATCAGGATTGACATAGGTAGTTAAAAAAAAACTTATTCTCAGATCCTCTTGGACAGGCTGGACTGTAAGGTGGTTCTGTCACACATGGCTTTAGGTAGCAATGTAAGTACTTGCAGATGCCCATCTGAGGATACACTTCCAACAATCATAAGAGCAGAAGTTCAAGTTTAGCTAAAGGTAAAACCTCTTGTTCTCTGCATTTCCATAAACAGCAGTGATTGTGTTCTTATAGTAATTTCTGCTTAATACAGTGTAGGTCAGTTAATGAAGTTTTAGATATTTATTTCCTCAGCCAGGAACGTGTGCATCTTAGGGACTTAAAATTCTAAGGCTAGATGAGGCTGGGCCTTTCTACTCTGTTTCTCAGGCTGAGATTTCTATCGGCCACTGATTTCCTTGGTTTAAATTTAATGCTGACTCCATTCAGGCAGAAAATGGATTTGAAGACAATGAGAAATGTGCTGCTTTATTTCCCCAAGGCTTCCGCTGCACAGTAGGCCTTGAGCAAAAGTCATTTATGGGGAGAGACAAACAACCAAGTTAATTTCCAAATGTAAAAATTTATTGTGTTTCTTTCTAAATTGTTTTTACTAAGTATTGATTTCCCGATTCTTATTATTCATCTTCAAATCACAGGGCTCAGTGGAGATTTGCTTACATTCTGGTAACAAAATTCATAATCAAAATGAAAGAGGAAAATAATCTCACCATGGTGCACGCCATTTATTCTTTCCAATGAAACCTTATAAATTGCTGATGTGAATAAACTGCAGTGAATGAGAAATTCGTGAGAAGTGAAAAATTAAAGCATTATAAATGGTAAGTTGGCCCAATGATGCCCCCACACACACCTCACAAAGGAAGACATTTGGATTTTTTTGAAGTAGAACATTTTCATTGCTGCTTTTTCTTGTTTTGTTTTGTTTTCATGTGGTCACTATTGTTCAAGTTTGCTTTCTGCTGCTGTGATGAAAACACTAAACAAAATCAACTTGATGGTGAAAAAGGCTTTTTTGTCTTACAGGTTATAGGACATCCTTGAGATAAGCCTGGCAGAAACCTGGATTCGGGAGCTTAAACAGAGACTATAGGGGGACATGGCATATTGGCTTGTTCTCATGACTGGCTCAGCTCACTTTTGTATACTACCCAGGACCACCTTCATGGTGTGGAAACATCTCTAGTGCACTGGACACTCCAAGATCAATCATATTTCAAGAAAATATATATGATATATATATCATATGCATGGTTGTGAGGCAGTTCAGTTGCAATGTGCTTGACCATAAATATACAAGAGGCCTACAAAACACCAAATACACTAGACCAGAAAAGAAACACATTATGTCACATCATATTCAAAACACTGAATCAACAGAACAAAGAAAAGATAGTAAAAGTAGCAAGGGATAAAGGCCAAGTAACATATGAAGGTAGACCTATCAGAATCACACCGGACATCTAATCAGAAACTATGAAAGCCAGAAGGACCTGGGCAGGTGTCATGCAGACTCTAAGAGACCACAAATGTCAACCCAAACTACTATACCCTGCAAAGTTTTCAATCAACATAGATTGAAAGAAAACAAAACATTCCATGAAAAAACTAAATTTATGCAATATCTACACAGCAAGCCAGCCCTACAGAAGATACTGGAAGGAAAACTCCAATCCAATGAAAACAACTTCACTCAAGAAAACATAGCATACAGATTATATCCCAACAAAAAAACAAGCAATGACAGGCAGTAAGACCACTGACACCCAAACACAAATGAATTTACCTTCTTCTCAGCACCTCATGGAACTTTCTCCAAAATAGAGCATATAGTGGGTCACAAAGCAAGCTTCAACAGATACAAGAAGATTGAAATAATCCATTGTATCCTATCTGATCACAATGGAATAAAGCTGGACCTCAACAACAACAGAAATAGCAAAAAGCCTACACACACATGGAAACTGAACAACTTGCTACTAAATGACAGCTGGGTCAGGGAAGAAATAAACAAAGAAATTAAAGTCTTCCTAGAATTCAATGAAAATGAAGGCACAACAAACCCAAACTTGTGGGACACAATGAAAGCAGTGCTAAGAGGAAAGTTCATAGCACTAAGTGCCTTCAAGAAGAAATTCGAGACAGCTCATTCAAGCAACTTAATGGCTCACCTAAAAAACCCAGAAAAAGAAGAAGCAGACACACCAAAGAGGAGTAGATGGCTGGAAATAATCAAACTCAGGGCTGAAATCAATCAATTAGAAACAAATAAAAGTATTCAAAAATCAATGAAACCAAGAGCTGGTTCTTTGAGAAAATCAACAAGATAGACAAACCCTACCTAAAAGCTAACTAAAAGGCAGAGAGACACCATCCAAATCAACAAAAATCAGAAATGAAAAGGGGGACATAACTACAGGCACTGAGAAAATCCAAACAATCACTAGGACTTACGTCAAAAGTCTGTATGACAAAAAAATTGAAAATCTAAATGAAATGGACAATTTTTTGATTGATTCCACTTACCAAAGGTGAATCAATATCAGGTAAATCAAATAAATAGTCCTATATCCTCCAAAGAAACAAAAGCAGTCATTGAAAGTCTTCCATCCAAAATAAGAACAGGACCAAAGGGTTTCAGCACAGAATTCTACCAGACCTTCAAAGAAGAGCTAACTCCAATTCTCTTCAAATTATTCCACAAAATAGAAACAGAATGAACACTACCAAACTCATTCTATGAAGCCACAGTCACCTTGGTACCTAGACATCACAAAGACCCAACAAAGAAAGAGGAATTCAGGCCAGTCTCTCTTATGAACATTGATGCAAAAATACTCAACAAAATACTTGCAAACCGAATACAAGATCACATCAAAAATATCATCCACCATAACCAAATAGGCTTCATCCCAGGTATACAGGGGTGGTTCAATATACAGAAATCCATCAATGTCACACACCATATTAACAAGCTGAAAGAAAAAAAACACATGATAATCTCCTTAGATGCTGAAAAAGCATTTGACAAAATCCAACATCCATTCGTGTTTAAAGTCTTAGATTGATCAGGGATACAAGGCACATATCTAAACATAGTAAGGGCAATATACAGCAAACATCATACAGCAAACATATAGCCAACATCAAACTGAATGGAGAGAAACTTAAAGAAATCCCACTGAAATTAGAGACAAGGCAAGGCTGCCCACTGTCTCCATATCTCTTCAACATAGTTCTGGAAGTCCTTGCTAGAGCAATAAGACAGTTGAAGGAGATCTAGGTGATACAAATTGGAAACTAAGAAGTCAAATTATCACTATTTGCAGATAATATGATAGTATACGTGAGTAACCCCAAAAATTCTACAAGGGAACGCCTACAACTGATAAATACCTTTAGCAAAGTGGTCAGATACAAAATAAAAAAAAAAATCAATAGCCCTCCTGTATACAAAAGACAAAAGGGCTGAGTAAGAAATCAGGGAAACAAAACCTTTCACTATAGCCACAAATGACATAAAGTTCCTTGGTTTAACCCTAACCAAGCAAGTCAAAGAAAAAATTCCAGTCTCCGAAGAAAGAATAAGAAGAAGCTATCAGAAGAGGGAAGGATCTCCCATGCTCATGGCTTGGCAGGATTAACATCGTAAAAATGACCATCTTACCAAAAGCAATCTACAGATTCAATGCAATTCCCATCAAATTAACAACACAATTCTTTACAGACCTGGAAAGAAAAATTCTCAATTTCGCATAGAATAACAAGAAACCCAGAATTGCTAAAACAATCCTCTACAATAAAAGATCTTCTGGAGGTATCTCCATCCCTGATCTTAAGCTGTACTCTAGAGCAACAGTAATGAAAGTGCATGGTACTGGCATAGAACCAGACTTCTGGATCAATGGAACTGAACAGAAGACCCAGAAATAAACCCACACACTTATGGACACCTGTTCTTTGACAAAAATGCTAAAACCATACAATGGAAAAGATAGCATCTTCAACAAATGGTGCTGGTCTAACTGGATGTCTACTTGTATAAAAATGCAAATAGATCCATACTTAACACCCTGCACAAAACTAAAGTCCAAGTGGATCAAAGACCTCAACATAAAACCAGACACATTAAATCAGTTAGAAGAAAAAGTGGGGATACCCTAGAACTCAGTAGTACAGGAGACAACTTCCTGAACAGAACACCAACAGCACAGGCTCTAAGAGCAACAATCAATAAATGGGACCTCATGAAACTGAAAAGCTTCTATAAAGCAAAGGACACCATCATCAAAACAAAATGAATGCCTACAGATTGAGAAAGAATCTTCCCCAACCCTTTTTCTGACAGAGGGCTCATATCCAGTATATATAAAGAACTAAAGAAGCTGAAAAGCAGCAAACCAAGTAATCCAATTTAAAATGGGGAACAGAGTTAAACAGAGAATTCTCTGTAGAGGAATACCAAATGTCAGAGAAACACTTAAAGAAATGCTCAATGTCATTAGTCATCAGGAAAGTGCAAATCAAAGTGCCTGAGATTTCACCTTACACCTATCAGAATGGCCAAGATGAAAAACTCTAGTGACAACACATGCTGGAGAGGCTGTGGAGAAATAGGAACTCTCCTCCAGTGCTGGTGGGAGTGTAAAATTGTACAACCACTCTGGAAAGCAATCTGGTGCTTTCTCAGACAACTAGGAGTAGTGCTTCCTCAAGATCCAGCAATACCACTCCTAGGCATATATCCAAAAGAGAATCAAGTACACAATAAGGACATTTGCTCAACCAAGTTTGTAGCACCTTTATTTGTAATAGTAGGAAGCTGGAAACAGTCCAGATGCCCCTCAACTGAAGAATAGATGCAGAAATTTTGGTACATCTATACAATGGAGTATTAATCAGCAATGAAAAATAAGATAATCATGAAATTTGCAGTTAAATGGTGGGACCTGGAAAGGATCATTCTGAGTGAGCTGTCACAGAAGCAGAAAAACACACACATAGTGTATACTCACTCATATAGACATGTAATATAAGCTAAACCTACTAAAATCTGTATATGTAAATAAACTAATCAAGAGAGAGGACCCTGAATAAAATCCTCAATCTGCATCCCTAAAGGCAAAAAGGAAGGACATCAGAAGAGGAAGAAAACAGGAAACAAGCTATAAACCCTCCATGGAGGGCCTCTGAAAGGCTCTGCCTTGCAGACTATCAAAGCAGACGTTGAGATTATGGCCAACTGTTGGGCAGAGTGCTTGGAATCTTATGTAAGAAGTGGGAAATAGTAAGATCTGGAGAGGACAAGAACTCCACAAGGAGAGCAAAAGAATCAGAATTTTGAACACAGGGGTCTTCCCAGAGACTCATACTCCAAGTACCATGCATGGAGATAACCTAGAATCCCTGCACAGATGTAGCCCATGGTAATTTAGTGTCCAATTGGGTTCCATAGTAATGGGAAAAGGGGCTGCCTCTGACATAATCGGTTTGGCCTGCTCTTTGATCACCTATCCCTGAGTGGGGAGCAGCCTTACCAGGCCACAGAAGTTGACAATAGATGAGATCTGATAGACTAAGTTTAGAAGGAAGGAGAGGAGGAACTCTCAGATCAGTGGACTTGGGGAAGGTCATTTGTGAAGAAGGGGGTGGGAGGGTGGCATCAAGTGGGGAGGTGGGAGGGCCTTATGTGGGGATATAAAGTGAATAAAGTATAATTAATAAAAAGATTGCTAAGATAACAGAGATGTAATGAAGTGTGGTACATGACAGTCGGGTAAAACAAACAAACAAACAAAAATGTGCACATTCTGAGATTCAGTCATGAAGCAGTATCATATGTCTATTGTTTCCATTTAACTGATATTATAAATATTTTTCTCTTCATAAATGGAGGAAATTTTGACAGTCCACATTTTTTTCTACTCTTGTTTGTAAAGGTGTGTTTGATTATTGAGTAGCAAAGTACTGCCTTCATTTGCTAATTAAATTTTCCACTGTTATAAGATCATTACCATCTATTACAAAATAAAATCCTAGCTTAAAAAAAAAAAGAAAGAAATTGAAGAAGATATCAGAAGATGGAAAGATCTCCTATGCTCAGTGATTGGTAGGGTTAACATTGTGAAAATGGCCATCCTGCCAAAAGCAATCTATAGATTCAATGCAATTCCCATAAAAATACCAAATTAATTCTTTACAGACCTTGAAAAAAAGATTCTCAGCTTCATATGGAGAAACAAAAACCCCAGAATCTCCAAAACGATCCTGTACAAGTACAGATTTTCTGGAGGTATCTCCATCCCTGATCTCAAGCTGTACTACAGAGCAATAGTAATAAAAACTGCATGGTATTGGCAAAGAAACAGACTTGTGGATCAATGGAACTGAACAGAAGACCCAGAAATAAACCCACACACATGTATACCTGATCTTTGACAAAGATGCCAAGACCATACAATGGAAAAAAGATAGCATCTTCAATATATATTTCATTTATTTATTTATTTATTTATTTATTTATTTATTTATATGTATTTATATTCTATTTATATATATATTTATTTTTTATTTTATTTATATATTTTATATATCCTATATATTTTATACTATATGTTATATAGTATAGTATATATTATATATTAAAATATATAATATATATTATATAGAATATATATATTCTCTATATATAATTTATACACATTATATATAACCTATTATATAGAATCTATATAGAATCTATATATATATATATATATATAACCAACAAATCAAGTAATCCAATTAAAAAATGGGGTACAGAGCTAAACAGAGAATTCTCAAAAGAGGAATATCCAATGGCAGAGAAACATTTAAAGAAATCTTCATTGTCCTTAGTCATCAAGGAAATTCAAATCAAATCAAAATCAAAATAAAAATCAAATCAAACCTAATGAAAAGGACTCAGAGATTCCAGGTCATACACATCAGAAAGGCTAAGATCAAATACAGAAGGGATTACACATGCTAGAAATGTTGTAGAGAAAGGGGAACCCTCCGCCTTGCTGGTGGGAATGTAAAGTTGTACAACCATTTTGTAAATCAATCTGGTCCTTTCTCAGAAAATTGGTGCTATACCCCTTCTGGGCATATATCCAAGAGATGCTCATCCATACAACAAGGACATTTGCTCAAGTATGTTCATAGCACCTTTATTTGTAAAATCCAGTATCTGGACACAACCTAGATGTCTCTGAACAGAGGAATGGATAAAGAATTTGTGGTACACTTACCCAATGGAATGTTACTCAGCAATTAAAACAAGGAATTAATGAAATGTTATTCTTAAAATCTCAGGATTCTGAAGTAAACAGCCATGCTAGTTTTGGTAGATGGGAAGGCAACACCTATAAAGGCAGAATAGTGGTTTGCAACCAGGATGCATCATGAAGATATTGTTATGGTTTTTATTGCTCTCAAACTTATGCTAACTGCATATATTATTATGTAAATATTAAGATTTTCTTAGACAGTTGCTGGTCAGTGTATTTAACATGCAACTGTCATGACCAGACATCTGTAACTCAACTACAGTGCCAAGATTCCCATACTGGGCCTGGACACCTGGAAGTCTGCTCTTGGCCAGTTGACTGAGGCTCTGAAGGTCACTATTGACATTGACTGAATCCAGGCGTTCCAGAATGAGAAGAACTTGGGAGTTGCACTATGGAAGAAGCTCAAGGAGCAGGTGGTGAAGTGCTATGAGCTCTTTATTGTCAGCTAGCTGTAGTGCACTTTCCACAAGAGCATGGTGAAAGGACCCTGCCAGGAGACACTCAGTGACTACCTGGACCTCTGTTTTATTTACTGGTCAGCAGGCAATGCCTAGGTCTGACTGTTTCACACTGGATGCATCATGGAACGTAATTCCTAGTGACACCAATTTTGGGCACACTTGGATAGCCATGGAACAACTAGTGGACACAGGGTTGTTGAAAGCGATTGGTGTCTCCAGCTTCAACCCTCTTCAGACTGAGGGGATCCTAAACAAATGTGACTTAAAATAGAAGCTTGAGGTTAACCAGATTGAGTGCCACCCATACCTAACTCAGGAGAAGTTGACTAACTACTGTCACTCCAAAATCATCTTGGTGACTGTGCACAGTCCATTTGGGTCTTTTGACAGGCCTTAGGCCAAGCCTAAAGACCCTTTTCTCCAGGAGGGTCCCATGATTAAGGCAATTGCAGCCAAGCACAATAAAATTACAGCCCAGGTGCTGATCTGATTGCCTATACAGAGGATCTTGGTGGTGATCTCCAAGTCTCCCACTGCTGAGAACTTTAAGGTCTTTGATTTTGAGCTGAGCAGTGAGGATGTTACCACTCGACTTAGGTACAACAGGAACTGGAGGATGTGCACCTTGATGAGCTGGGCCAAACACAAGGATTACCCTTTATGCAGAAGTCTGAAGCTGTAGATCCCTGCTCTTCCACACGTGACTGGCAACTGTTTGTCCTGCCATGTCTGTCTGTGCTAGTGGCCTGTGGCCTGTGTCCCTCTGTACCATCGGATAGGTTCTGGAGAGCAGTATCTATAGCTGATTTGCTTCTTTTAGCCTTACTTGGTCTTTCCTTTCCACCTGGAGGACATTTAACACAAGTACCTAAAGAGAACAAAGTTTACAGTCTGAATAGTGCCAGTTAAATTTTTGAGGGCTTAGAATTGTAATCTTTTGCAGCAGAGTTCACTTTGCCTCAAGTAAAAACTGCTTTTGTAGGAAAAAAAAAGATTACCTTAATACCCCTTTCATTACCCCATGTTCAATTTAGTGGTTTGTTATCCCAGTTAACAAATGCTCATACTCACTAAGTTACCACTTCATGGTTTTCTTCACCTAAGTTAATGCTTTCTTGTGGGCATGATAATTTTAAAACACTCGCAGTATCCATTGATCTTAACAATGATAAAACTGACAGGCTTAACCTTCATTTTGCCTATGATGTTCTGGGTCAAAGTTCATGGATTTGGATTGTGCAGTTAAGTAGCTGTACTTTCAAAGTACGTTTGGCTTCAAGACCATTACTGTTTCCCATGGTAAGATAATGATTTCCAAACCATGCCTCTAATCCAACATTCCATCTATCTTACAGAATGTCAAGCAGGAACTTCAACCATGCTAATGTCACTGCAAACTTCAGAACACCTGGAGACTGTACAGTCTCATTAGGAAAGCCTGTTCTGTCATCCTCTATGCTGAAGGATACCTGAAATAAGGCTGGAGATTCCTGTAAATGGAATGTGATGAAACCTAACAGATTCATTGAATTTTCTGTCTTAGGAGCTTTATGCAAATACAAAATTCCATAAACATATACTGAAGCGCTGAAATTTCTTCTCAAACTTAAAATTACTTAATTCCCGGAATTAATTATTGAGTCTAGGAGCTGGTATAGCATTACTGTTAATTGTTAAAAATATGTCTTAAAATATCTAAGTGGGGGCCAGTAAGATGTCACAGCAGGTTAAAAGACATGCCACACAAGCCTGCTGATCTAACATTGATAACTGGAATCTATCTTACAAAGAGAAAAGTCACACTTGAAATTGTCCTGTGACCTCTAGAAATGTACTATAACATACAGGAGGCACACTTCTGGGAACTCACAAAATATAGTAATAAATAAAATTATAGGCTAACATATTGTTATTTTAGTTAAATAAATAAAAAAAAACTTGCTCCTTTCTCTTGTAAGTAAAACTTTCCCAAATTGAAAGGATTTAAAATTTCCTTGTTAGGTAGAAGATTGTATTAATATTAAATAACACCTATTCCTTTTACTGTGATAGGGAAAAGTAATCCTCACAAATAAGGCTTTATAGACAGCTTGCATCCATTGCACTCTGTACTGGATTTGGAGAACACTGTTGATAGGTATGCTTAAACAAGGAGTTAGTCACATCACCTGCTCATGCTCACAGTAAGGAGGGTGAAAATGGTCAATCATACTACCCTCATCTCTGAATAGAAATGGATGAATCACTATTATGTCTAGATACCTAAAAAAAGAATCACGAAACCTTCATTTAAATGGCTGATGAATATACAGAAAACAGAAATATTTCTCAAAGTGTATTTCTTCCAGGCAGCAGGTGTCCTGTTGTCTTTACATACTCTAAGGACTCTTTTCTCACTAGAAGAAGAGAAGGAAGACAAAGAATGGGCCTAAAATTTATTATCACCTCTTATGAAAGCACTAGGTCTATGTAGCTACAGATGTAGAAAAAATGGCCAAATTAATATTATAATCCCTTTTATAATTTTACGGAAAGGACACTGATATATGTGTACATGGCGATTTATTATCTAAGGAGTTGAAGGCAGGAGCCACTTTTTAAATACAAATTTTAATTAATTACAATTTATTCGGGGGGAGCCAAGATGGCTGCGCCGGGAGAACACCGCGTCCTAGAAGCAGGACAGAACTCTCCCTGCAGAGACCAGGAGACTGAACTCGGGGCCCTGAAACTACATCGATTGGGTTTCCCAGGTGAGGGGAGGCTCCCACGGCGTGGGAATCGGTCAGCCAGAACCCGGAAGAAATCCGGGGTAACGCGCGCTTTGGGTCTCTGGGCTGGAGCCGCAAGCGGGCATGTCCCAATCACTTTCCCAGGCTGATCCGTGGGCACAAGGGTACCTGAGACTGGGAGTCCCAGGCGCAGGGGGACCCCATGGGGAAGCAAGGTTGCAGGTCTGATCGCAGGTCACCCAGTCTTTCCCTGGAAGGTCTCTGCCACCATCACAGCCCAGCTCCTGCGGCGCTCAGGAGAGCTGCGTGCTCAGCTCAGCAGTACAGACAACCTGCGCGCCCAAGTACAACAGGGTCTGGGCACCCCTGTCTGGAGAGAAGCCCACAGAGAAGGAAGAAACCGTGCTGCTGGGGTCACCTAGGGAAAGTCTAGCAGACTGCAGATCGCAAACAGGTGAGTACAGCCAGCCATCACAGATCTGGGCCCAAACAGGGAGCACAGAGTGATTGGAAACTCAGCTCCCGCAGACTAGCAGGTGGGCGCACGCTCCACCAGCCCAGAGGCCTGCTTTGTACCAACTACTCCTTACAGACAGAACTGAGTGCCCCAAGACACCAGAGCAGTACTCAATCACCAGAGATTACCTCTTGGGTTCTGGGGCACAGAGCCCCAACCTCAGACCTACAAAAGACCGGGAACCCTGAGATCAACCCCCAGATACTGCTCCAAGGGGCAACCAGTTATCCCTAACAAAACTGACCAAACCACAGGACACACAGGTTACAGCAGCTGACCACTAAATTTACAGCAAGAAACCCATAAGGAGGGCAGCTGTCTCCAGGACTTCTCCCGGTGAGAGGAGAGCCCTCTTGACTAATCAGGACCACAGTTACCACCCAGGTCTCTATGCCTGAGGTGAGCTGTAGCAACTCCTGAAAAACACCAGACATCCAGGGACTATACCCAAAAAGCTGGGAAGGCTTCCTTGAGGAAAAACCATCTTCCTGCCAAAGGGATAATCTCCACTACAACAGTCCAGGAACAACCAGAAACTAAATTCAAACAACTAAGATAGCCCAATGGGTAGAGGACAGCGTAAAGTTCAACCAACAAAAGCCAGAGCATATGGCATCTCCAGAACCCAGTTATCCAGGGGCAAATAGCCCTAGACACCCCAGCATAAATGAAATTCAAGGAGACAACCTAACATCTATGCTAAAGAAGAAGATAACAGAGGAAACAAATAAAATACGAAAAGAAATAGAAGAAGCTGCAGCCAAACAGTATGTGGCCCTTAGAGAGGAAATGCTTAAATCACTGAATGAAATAAAAGAAACAGTGGATTGTTCAAACAAACAGCTGAAGGAATTGACGGAAAAAACATGAAAATACAATGAGACAGGGGAAGGAAACCAACAAAATAGCTCAAGACCTGAAGATAGAATTGGAAAAAATAAAAAAAAAACACAAATGGAAGAAATTGTGGAGAGGAAGAACTTAGGGAAGAAAGCAGGAACTACAGAGGTTAGCATAACCAATAGGCTACAAGAAATGGAAGAAAGAATCTCAGGTGTGGAAGATACAATGGAAGAAATAGATGTATCTGTCAAAGAAAATGTTAAATCTAAAAAATTCCTGACACAGACCATCCAAGAAATTCAAGACAACATAAAGAGACAAAACCTAAGAATAATAGGAATAGAGGAAAAAGAAGATTCCCTGCACCAAGGCCCAGAAAATATTTTCAACAAAATCATGGAAGAAAATTTCCCCAACTTAAAGGAGAGGCCAATAAGAATACAAGAGGCAGATAGAACAGTCAATAAATTAGACCAGAAAAGAAAATCCTCCCGCCACATAATAATCAAAACCGTAAGTATACAGAACAAAGAAAAAAATACTAAAAGCTGCAAGAGAAAAAGGCCAAGTAACATATAATGGCAAAACCATTAGAATCACACCTGACTTTTCAACAGAGACTATGAAAGCCAGAAGGGCCTGGACGGATATCATGCAGACCCTAAGAGAACATAGATGTCAGCCCAGGCTACTATAACCTGCAAAACTCTCAGTCCTCATAGACAGAGAAAACAAGATATTCAATGACAAAAACAAATTTCAACAATACCTACAAACAAATCCAGCATTATAGAAGACACTGGAAGGGAAAATACAACCCAAGAAAGCTAGCTACATTCAAGAAAACACAGGAAATAAATAACCCCACTACAGTAAAACAAAAAGCAACCAAGCACACAACCATATGACCACAGCCAACATCAAATTCAAAGGATCTAACAGCCACTGGTTATTACTCTATCTCAATATCAATGGACTTAATTCTCCAATAAAAAGACACAGACTAACAGAATGGATGCGTAAACAAAACACAGCAATCTGCTGTATACAAGAAACACACCTAAGTCACAAAGATAGACATTACCTGAAGGTAAAGGGATGGAAGACAGCTTTTCAAGGAAATGGACGCAAGAAGCAAGCAGGAGTAGCCATTCTAATATCTGATAAAATAGTCTTTCAACCAAAATTAATCAAAAGAGTTGGGGAAGGACACTTCATACTCATCAAGGGAAAATTCCACCAAGACGACATCACAATCCTGAACATCTATACACCAAATACAAGGGCACCTACATTTGTGAAAGAAACATTGATAAAACTTAAACCACATATAGATCCCCACACACTAATAGTGGAAGACTTCAAAACCCCACTCTCAACAAAGGACAGGTCAACTAAACAGAAATTAAACAAAGAAACAATATCTCTAACAGAGGTCATGAATCAAATGGACCTAACAGACATTTACAGAACGTTATACCCAAACACAAAAGAATTTACCTTCTTCTCAGCACCTCATGGAACCTTCTCCAAAATAGACCATATAGTTGGTCACAAAGCAAGCCTCAACAAATACAAGAAGATTGAAATAATCCCTTGTATCCAATCTGATCACCATGGAATAAAGCTGGACCTCAGTAACAACAGAAATAGCAAAAAGCCTACACATACATGGAAACTGAACAACTTGCTACTAAAAGACAGCTGGGTCAGGGAAAAAAATAAAGAAAGAAATTAAAATCTTCCTAGAACTCAATGAAAATGAAGACACAACATACCCAAACTTGTGGGACACAATGAAAGCAGTGCTAAGAGGAAAGTTCATAGCACTAAGTGTCTTCAAGAAGAAATTTGAGACAGCGCATTCAAGCAACTTAATGGCTTACTTAAAAACCCTAGAAAAAGAAGAAGCAGACACACCAAGAAGGAGCAGATGACTGGAAATAATCAAACTCAGGGCTGAAATCAATCAATTAGAAACAAATAAAACAATTCAAAGAATCAATGAAACCAAGTGCTGGTTCTTTAAGAAAATCAACAAGATCGACAAACCCTTACCCAGGCTAACTAAAAGGCAGAGAGACACCACCCAAATCAACAAAATCAGAAATGAAAAAGGGGATATAACTACAGACACTGAGGAAATCCAAGCAATCATTAGGAATTACTTCAAAAGTCTATATGCCACAAAATTTGAAAATTTAATTGAAATGGACAATTTTCTTGATCAATTCCACTTACCAAAGCTAAATGAGGACCAGGTAAATCAATTAAATAGTCCTATGTCCCCCAAGGAAATAGAAGCGGTCATCGAAAGTCTCCCATCCAAAAAAAGTCCAGGACCTGATGGTTTCAGCGCAGAATTCTATCAGACATTCAAAAAAGAGCTAACTCCAGTTCTCTTCAAACTATTCCACAAAATCAAAACAGAAGCAACATTACCAAACTCATTCTATGAAGCCACAGTCACCTTGGTACCTAAACCTCACAAAGACCCAACAAAAAAAGAGAACTTCAGGCCAATCTCCCTTATGAACATTGATGCAAAAATACTCAACAAAATACTCGCAAACTGTATACAAGAACACATCAAAGATATCATCCAACATGACCAAGTAGGTTTCATCCCAGGTATGCAGGGGTGCTTCAATATACAGAAATCCATCAATGTGATCCACCATATTAACAAATTGAAAGAAAAAAAACATGTGATAATCTCCCTAGATGCTGAAAAACCATTGACAAAATCCAACATCCATTCATGTTTAAAGTATTGGAGAGATCAGGGATATAAGGCACATATCTAAACATAGTAAAGGCAATATACAGCAAACCTATAGCCAACATCAAACTGAACGGAAAGAAACTTAAAGCAATCCCACTGAAATCAGGGACAAGATAAGGCTGCCGACTCTCTCCATATCTCTTCAACATAGTGCTGGAAGTCCTTGCTAGAGCAATAAGACAGTTGAAGGAGATCAAGGGGATACAAATTGGAAAGGAAGAAGTCAAATTATCACTATTTGCAGATATGATATTATACATGAGTGACCCCAAAAACTCTACCAGGGAACGCCTACAGCTGATAAACACCTTCAGCAAAGTGGCCGGATACAAAATTAACTCAAAAAAATCAGTAGATCTCCTTTATACAAAAGACCAAAGGGCTGAGAAAGAAATTAAAGA